>NC_056746.1:1371848799-1372148799 GCF_019279795.1 Protopterus annectens
CTGATAAGACATTCCATACTCATTGTCATCTTTGAGTGCTTGGGGTCCTTCATGATATCATCCATTTTGAGTATATTACCATCAGTTTTGTAATCAGTATTTATAGTATTGTTCATAAAGCATGGGGTACTTTGTACTTTCTTTAGGGGGAGGGTCAGTGCAACAGAAAAAATAGTAATGTCAGTGTTGCAGGTGATAGTTGCCTGTCTTCATCTCGATCAGCTGTTTTACTTTCCTTTGTATGTTTGTGCTTTTCCTGTGCCTGCAGTCCATGGAACCTTTAGAAGTTATGCAATGGAAGCCCCTTAAGCTCTGTTCAATTCTTGTCACCACCTATATGTCTGCATTGGGTTATTTCAAGGTATGTGGAGGTGTGTGCTGTTTACTGTTATTTCTTTCTTGGACCAGTTTTCGGGGGGGGGGGGGGGGGGCAGTCATACATACGTACATATCTTTATATCTGTGTGTTTGTATATATAATCTGTATATATGTAATCCACAGGGAAAACTGGTATTTCTTGAGCAGCAAAGTGGCAGGCTGAGCCTCTTTAAAACCAATAAATAAAAAACACAAACTGTAGCCAGTCTTATTTGAGACTTCAGAGTAATCAAGCATCTCTAACTTGTTTAGAAATCAATACTACTTTTTGAAAAATAAATATTAAATAGATGAGATGTTCTTCGTGTTTCACTGTTTGCAGTCATTACATTTGGGTAATCTGCTGGCAGGTTGCCCTCAGTCTGCCTGAATAACAAAGTCTTGGGTCCTGCGTTGGTTGCTGTCTCTTCTTCCATGACGTCAGGGGTATAAAACATGCAGCCAACGCCATTTTCATCAGTTTTTCTTGCCCCAGATGTCAGGTGCTCCCCAAATGGGGAGCAAAATATATATATATATATATATATATATATATATATATATATATATATATATATTTATGGTAAGTGTACACAACTGTACTTTCTTACACCCTTAACAGAGTTTCATCCTGTCTTCAAGGTGAGATCCAAGAGAACTGGGAGTAGGAATTGTTATTCATGTGTCGAGGATTGGGTGCCCCCTACTTTGCGTCCTCTACATTAGATCCTCACAGAGCATACATGCACACTAGCATACGTACCAGTCCCCTGTTAGTAGTAGTGCCACATGTTACCGCCCCCTGTTAGGAGTGGTGCCATTATGTTGTAGACTTACTAGGCAATACACCAGCACTTCTGCATGTGTCACCAGAGTTGCAAAGAACCCTCCTTCTCATCCCTCTGCATCCATTCCCTCTAGCATCCGTAAAAGCACTAAAACAAAAGTCATCTTGGACAGAGCCAGGGCTGTGTCCTTCTGCAGCACAGGACCAGACAGTATATACACTTTGGGAGAAAAAAGTAGCATTGAACGTTTGAAAGGGCAGTGTGTTTTGTAGCACTTAACAGGTATTATCCTGGATGTCCCTTATCGTGGCTTGAACATTCAGTAGACGAGAGTTTTTCAGCCATAAGGTTGGAAGTCTCTGTTATTTTACTTTGTAGTAATGTTGCCACCCCTTTTCCTCCTCTTGGACTTTGTCTCTTGCTGTTCCTCGTATCTCAGCAGTGGCTGACAAGTGTTTTTAGAATACTTTTCTCATTCTGTATCTGTGGCAGTGTGTTTGACTGTACTTGCTTATATCAGTCACAGTGAATTTAATGCTGCTTTTTATTTTAGAGGTGTCCAGTCAGTGCTATAAGAAATTAACCTTGATGTTCTTCGTTTTCCATTGCTGCAGTCCTTACTATTGGGGTATAGTCCGCATCCAGTCGGCCCGAATACCAGAGTATAAGGCTGACGTCGGTCAGGGCGCATTAGACTGACGTCAGTACGTCAGGGTACTAATGCGCATGACCGGCGTCATATCCTCAGTCTTTTTTGCCGCGTGGTCCGATGCAGAAGCAGTTTTGCGAGTGCAGGTTGGCGTTCTGAAATATTTCCGAAACCGGAGTTTCAGACCGAATCAGAGTTGGCTAAGTACCCCGTTGGGGAACATTTTGGTTTTTTCTTGCCTCAGTATTTAACTGGATGTCAGAAAAAGTGAATAACTGTATTTCTTGTGGGAAACAAATACCTCATAGGGATTACCATACATTGTGTATACCTTGTTTAGGGCCTGAGCACGGCGTTGTTGGTTGCCGCTCTTGTGCTAGGTTTAACAAACGCACTATTAAGAGGAGGTTAGACTGTGCCAGATTAGTGTTTGGGAAGCGTTGCAATTATAAAATGCCGTCGGATGCTCCGGCGCCCGCTTCGCCCAAGAAGCGCAAGGACAAAACAGCGAAGCCTAGGGTTGATGAACCGGCAGTCCCGGACGTCGGTTCTTTAGATGGCTCAGTGGAGCCAGAGGTTTTGCCAGGAGTTTCTATGGAGTCTCAGGCAGAAACTTTACTTTTACAGGATGTACCCTCTCAGGAGGCAGGCCAGGCTGAGGGGGCTTCTCAGGTAACTATTCTTCCCTCTCTTCCCAAAGTAGTTAGAGCCTCTCCTTCTGTTGCCAAAACTTCTTTTAGAGGTAGGCCAACTTCAGCTTCAGTAGGGGCTTCTCCTAGCCTTTCGGGTTCTGTACCTAAGAAACATATGCTTAAAATGGCAGACGATTTGATTACTATGATTAGGGGTTCTATGGGCCCTCCTGATAAGAGGCCTAGAGTGGAACCAGAGTTTGACAGTTTTGAACGGGGTTCAGGGGCTTCTGAGTCTTCTGCGGAAGATTTGCAGGAGTATCCTCATTATTCTGATTCTGATGTGGATGATGCCACTCCTTCGGCTTCTCCTCCTGAGGATTTTTCATTTTCAGAGACTCTGCATTCCATGAGGGAGCACTTTAAATGGGAAGGCCAGGATTACTCTGATTCCAGGAAGAGACTTAGGGAATTCTTGTTTTTACCCCAGCATAGGCCCTTAGCTATACCTCCTGTGTTGAATGTGGTGGAAGATGTTTTTGCAGAGGCTTCCCTGAACCCTGATTCTTTGCCTCCTGCTCCTGTTAAACCTGATAGGTACTATAGGGTGCCGAAGCTCATAAGTATTTGTTTAAGAGTCCTAGGGCAGATCCAGAAACTGTTTCTCAGGGGCCTAAAGGTGTTAAAGGCGTCTGTGGTTAAAAATCCTGTTCCCACTGACAAAGAGGCAAGGGCGTTAGATAGGTGGGGTAAGAAAGTGTATACTTCTTCCACTCTAGCCATGAGGCGTTGAATTGTCAGTTTCACATGCTGAAATATCAAAATTATCTCCTTTCACAATTGAAATCTAAGGTGGATGCTTTGGCGGAAGGTATTGATTGTAAAGACTTGCTGGATTTAGTTTATGTGTCTGAACAAGTGGGCAAGCATTCTTTGCAATGTGGTTTTGATGCTGTGCAGGCCTCCTCGAGGGTGGCTGCCACTAGTTCTGTTCTTCGCAGGCATGCCTGGTTGAGGGATCAAAATTTGGCTGAGCATGTTAAGACACGGATTTTGGATGCTCCTTTACAGTCTGATGTATTGTTTGGTTCACCTGTGGAAGCAGTTTTAAAGAAAATGGAGGACAAAGCTAAGTCTATGCAAACTGTTAAAGATTTTTTGCAGGTACAGCCACCGAAGTTTAGTAGAAATTGGCCTGCTAAGGGGTGGACATATCCTGCTTATGATTCCCAGTCTAGGGGTAGGTCTAGTCGTGGTAGGGGCAGGGCTCAAGGTTCTTTTAGGCCTAGAACATTGAGTTCACCTGCTCAGACTTCTGGTGAGGGCAGGGGTCAGTCCTTTCGTAAACAGACCCAATGACCTGCCTTTTCAGCTGCCAGTAGATTCTCGTCTGGCAGCTCCTTTGGAAGGACGACTGTCTCTTTTCAAAGAAAATTGGGATTTAATTACTCAAGACAGATGGGTGTTGGACATCATTCAGCCAGTCCCTGTATCAGAAAGGGGCCTAGGATTTTATTCTCGCATGTTCCTAGTACCAAAAGGGAACACGTGGAGACTGCTTTTGGATTTATCTCTCCTCAACACTTATCTGGACATTCCCAAGTTCAAGATGTTGACGTTACAACAGCTTTTACCCTGCTGGGCAAAGATCACTGGATGGTAACTTTAGATCTCAAGGAAGCTTACCTTCATGTGCCTATCAGGCTAAGTTACAGGAAGTATCTGCGGTTTCGAGCTGGAGATTCTCATTATCAGTTCTCTGCATTGCCCTTTGGCTTATCTACTGCCCAGAGTATTCACAAAGGTTCTGGCTCCAGTGATAGCTTACTTCAGGCTACAAGGACTTCAAATCTATCCTTATTTAGACGACTGCCTGATTCTGGCTCAAGAAAAGGAAGACCTTCTACAGCATCTGGAATATCTTATAGCAGTGCTAAGATGCCTAGGGTATTCTGTGAACGAAATAAAGTCCAGTCTAGTACCCTCTCAAGACATGTGCTTTCTGGGTGTGAGACTGAATACAGCAGCCCAGATGGCCTTTTTAACCCCGGACAAACAAAAGAGTCTATCACTTTACTTCCATCAACTATCTCATCAGTCCGTGCTGACTGCAGAGACAGTCCTTCAAGCATTAGGGTTCATGGCATCTTGTATTCTGGTGCTTCCCAATGCCAAACTGCATATGAGGAAGTTACAATGGTATCTCAAAATGTATGGACACAGCACTGCCAGGATTTAGACACTGTCATTCAAATAATACCTTGCCTTCAAAGAGAATTTTTGTGGTGGGCTCAGGAATGTCACCTAAACAAGGGACTCTCTGTGACCCGGCCAGAGGCGAGTCAGATTTTACCGACAGATGCCTCAGACATTGCTTGGGGAGCTCATCTAAATGGAAAGTGGATACAAGACAAGTGGCCTGCCAGACTACAGCATCTACATATCAACATGAAGGAGATGTTAGCAGTCCAGTTCGCATTGCTGGCTTTCAAGGAGTTACTTCTTCCAGGGCAGGTGTTGATTCTAACAGACAACACAACTGTCATGTGGTACTTCAACAAACAAGGGGGAACACATTCTTATCCTCTATGCAGGCAAGCGATGATTTTATGGGAGACTGCTACGCTTGCACCTAACTCTTCAGGCAAGGTTTCTGCCAGGAGCACAGAACTCCTTAGCAGATGTGTTACGCAGACAAATCATGGATCCCCACAAGTGGAAACTGGATCTTCATGTATTTCAGAAATTGACAGTGTCATGGGGAACTCCAGACATAGATCTGTTCGCTTCTCCACTAAACCACCAGCTGCCACAGTTTTGCACAAAGGGGTTTCATCACACAGCTTGGAGAGTGGATGCTCTGTCTTTCAGTTGGACAAACCTTCATGTGTATGCCTTTCCACCTCTGCCTCTTCTTCCAAAGGTACTGTTAAAGGTCAGACAGGACAGGCCAAGGATGATTTTGATAGCTCCAGATTGGCCTTGGCAACACTGGTACCCTCTACTACGGAGTCTGGTAAAGAAGCCTCCATGGCCTTAACCTTTGATTCCACATCTGTTATCCCAGCAGGACGGTCATCTGCTCAATGTCAAGCTTCACTCTCTTCATCTGACAGCCTGGCATATTCTGTGTTGAAACACAGCAGGTCTCAACTTCCTCAACAAGTTTTAAATGTGATTAGGGAAGCTAGAAGACCTAGTACAAGGAAAGTGTACGCAGCAAAATGGAAGAGATTTTTATTTTGGAGTAAAGCAAAGAATTTGGAGATTTCTGAGCCTAATTTGAGTATGGCTCTTCAATATCTTACTGAGTTACTGGACAAGGGTCTGTCCTTCTCTTCCATTAAGATTCATGCTGCAGCAATCTCAGCTCACTATGATTGTGACCCACCATTGTTTTCGCATCCTTTGTTCAAGCAGTTTCTTAGAGGGGCAAAAAATATAAGACCCCACGTAGAGCTCCTACTCCTGCTTGGGATCTCAATTTTGTGTTGGAAAAACTTACTCTACAACCTTTTGAGCCTGCGGCTACTGCTGAATTGAAATATTTGTCATGGGAGGCTGCTTTTTGTTGGCTATTACTTCTGCAAGAAGGGTGTCTGAGTTGCAGGCCCTTATGGCAGTCGAGCCCTTTTGATTTTCCATAAGGATAGGGTATCATTACGTACTAATCCTTCCTTTATGCCTAAGGTGGTTTCTAGTGTGGCTTTAAACCAAACTATTCATTTGCCTACTTTTATGCAGACCCCCAAAATAAAGGGAAAAGATTTTGCATACTTTAGATGTACACAGGCAATTGCGTTATTACTTAAGCAGGACTAAGGATTTTAGGCAGTCTCAGCAGTTGTTTGTTTCTTTTTGCTTTGAGTTCATGAGGGCAAGCCTGTGTCAAAACAAACTATTTCTAGGTGGATTGGCTTTTGCATTGCATTTTGTTATTCCCATCATGGCAAGGAGGTTCCAGCTGGGATTAGGCCTCATTCCACTAGGGCTACTGCCACTTCAACAGCATTTCTACGGGGGGTGGCAACTAAGGATATTTTGGAGGCAGCTACTTGGAGTTCAGTGCATACTTTCTCTAAGCATTATCACCTTCCTATCTACTCTAAGTCTAGGGCTGGTTTTGCCACAGCTGTTTTGCAAGGCATGTTGTCAGCTCCTGCTTCTTTATGATTTGCCAGCCTCCCTTACCTCTGCTTTGGGATTCTACCCAATAGTAAGGACTGCAGCAATGGAAAACGAAGAACATAGTACAGTTTTGTACCTACCATAAATGTAGATGTTCGAGGATTCCATTGCTGCAGTCCAATTACCCTCCCTCCTTCCCTCTGTGTTTAGGGGTGGTTGTGTAGGTGAGTTTACCTGCTTATATTTTTGTATATATTGTTCATGTTTTGGTGCAGGTATTTTGGGCCTTGTCTTTTTAGGGTCTTCTGACATCTGGGGCAAGAAAAGACTGAGGATATGACGCCGGTCATGCGCATTAGTACCCTGACGTACTGACGTCAGTCTAATGCGCCCTGACCGACGTCAGCCTTATACTCTGGTATTCGGGCCGACTGGATGCGGACTATACCCCAATAGTAAGGACTGCAGCAATGGAATCCTCGAACATCTACATTTATGGTAGGTACAAAACTGTACTTTTTCTCTGTTTGATAAGCAATACCCGTTTGACTTAGGTGCAGTAAATGGCACTGCAGAAGGTGGAGTTAAACATGTACATGACTCTAGAGTCAGTACATTTGATAATTTGCTCTAAATTTTGGTATTGTGTAAAAGATATGTAGATGTGCATTTTGCACAGAACATGTATATATTAACAATATGGCACCAAATTTGTGTCCCATAGCAATTTACCACTCATCAAGGACACTAACAGTTGTTACCTTGGCAATGGAAGTAGGTAAACTGCACTTTTTTGACCGACTTAAATGAAGGTTTCTGATCAGTTGAATTAATTTTGTTTTAAAACATTTAAATAAATTAATTGTAAGTTAAGTAATATTTCCAGTATTTGTTTTGGAATGCAAGTAACATTTTGTGAAATAGACGTTTACCATATTGATCACTGCTGCAGTAGCCTTAGCTTGTATGGGTTATATCCTGCCAAGCATATATAACAGCCGGCCATCTTCCAAAGATCAGGGCTTCTTCTATGCACTCAGCCTGTCGGGCAGCTCAAGCTGAGCTGGCTAAAAGACAAGTTTGGGTGCCAAGACCTTCAGAGCTTTACTGCCGCCGAAGACTACGCTCCACGGAGGCTTTTAAGGATCAGATGTCGGCTTGTGCTGTTCCTTTGTTGGGCAGATAAGTTTCCTTTGGGTGAAAAAAAAACATTTAATTTATTTATCAGTGATACTTTCCTCTTCAGGAAGGTTATTTTAAGCTGGGAGTTTGTATTTTAAAGAACTGTCACAAAACTGTGCTGTTTAACGGGAGCACCCCTCCCGAATTGTTTAAAGTACCTGAAAACCATTTTTTCTGTGGAGAAATTCTGTTTATTTTACTTTGCGAGACTGGCAACATTTTTAAAGTGCTTATTATTGCGTTTGTCTAGTGGACAAGAGTGACTTTAAAGACTTTCTGTTTTTACTAGAACTTGCTGCTTGTTTTCCCAGGAAAGAGGCACCATTTTCTGCTTGACCATGGAACAATCTTGTCTGTCCCATTATTGGTCCTTCTTACAGCCACAAAATGAAAAAGTTGAGCAAACAGCCTTTACCATCACAGCAGGTTGGACGTTTGCCTCAGCCGCAGGTGGGTGGCTCTGCTGTGCCCATTAGTGCTACCTCAGACCAGCCGTCTTTTACCCCGGATGGTAGCACTATAGTCACAATTGTGGCTGTTGGAGTCCACTCACTGAGGAAGGGAGAGCCACTATTGACGGTCTTCAGAGAGGGAACAGGGAAGGCTGCCCTGTTGTGTCAGAGTGCTGTGCCCATCCCTAGAGAAGCTGCTGCCATTAGTAACACTGTTGGCCCCCTTTTTCCTGTCAAAAAGAAACTTAAAAACAAGCATCTTCTCCTCCTCTAGTTTCCTTAGGAGAAGTTTACTGGGTCTTGCTCAGTTTTCAATTCAGACTGTAGTTCCTTCTTGTAAAGTAATTTCTAGCAAAGGAAGACGTGTTACCTCCTTGCCTGAAGAAGTTAATGACTATAAGTTTGGTAAGGAGGATGAATGGACATATACAGGGTTTCTTCTCAGATTTCTGATTCAGAGTTGACTCTCTTTGTAGGGGGTTCTGTTTCTCTGAGATTGTCTAGAATGAGCCATTGTTTTCAGTGAGAGAACACTCAGGTTTCTCAGTCCCTCAGAAAACACTATAGGGTGGTTACTGAAGTAATGTCCAGAACATTCACTTATTCCTCCAGCTCTGGAGGATGTGTGTGTGTTGCTGCCGATAGGATATATACAGTTCCCTATATTTTAAGTTTTTATGCACTCTTCACAAACCTGATCCAGCAACTATAGCTTTAGTTAATCCTGCT
Organism: Protopterus annectens; assembly: GCF_019279795.1. Lineage (NCBI taxonomy): Eukaryota > Metazoa > Chordata > Ceratodontiformes > Protopteridae > Protopterus > Protopterus annectens. Next base: position 1,371,857,718 of record NC_056746.1, read on the forward strand.
GCTGTGAAACAGTTAATTCTAATGCAATTTCTGATAAGGATGGGATGATTATTGATAAGTACGGGGAAAAGTGTATGCTTCTGCAACTGTGATTTTCAGAATTTTGAATTGCCGCGCCCATGTTTTAAGGTTTGTTCTAATTTTGAAAGTATGAGGTATGTTTTGACTGTGGTTTCTTCTTTTAAGGGAAAAATCTGCTTTAAATAATTTATTTTTTTCTTTTGTTCAAGTCAGTACTCATTGTTTTTAGTGTGGGTATGACTGTTGATATTTCTTCGAAGCCCGTGTCCACTGGTACTTATGAGGAGGTTTGCATGGCTGCTTTCACAGAACCTCCCAGATTATGTTAAAAATAAGATTTTAAATTCTCCTTTGGATAGAAGTTCAGTTTTGGCCCCCTCTGCTGCAGTGGTGGTCAATACAATATTTGAAACGGTGTGACTTGAGGTTGGTTCTTAACATGGAAAACAATTTTACTGTTTGCTCTGACGTCTGCAAGAGGTGTATCTGAGTTGCAGGCTGTTACAGAGAGTCAACCCTATCTTATTTTCAATAACCACTGTCGAGTTACGTTTACTATTGCTGTAAGTACACCCATTTTCTGAATGTAGCTCTTACATTATATTAATGATAATATTGTTTTCTTTGATTTGTGTGTCAAGAGATGTGCCCTGGTTGTGTAGTGAGAGACAGAGTGCTTATTGTAATGTAAACAAATTCATGATTTTAAAATTGATCTCCCGGTGTTTTGAGATCTGCTTTGAATTGTGACCTTGTTCTGCATAACAAACAGCTGTGCTTCAGTGATGAGCCAGTAAGAGCACCTTTCTAATATCAGAATGTTATTTTGAATGCCTATTAGCGTAGTTTAGAAGGTACCAGTAAATGTTACAGCAGTGTAGACAGGAGACTGATTGGCCTTGTTAACTGTAGGAATATTTAAAACCTTTGGTGGTGGCTCTGCAGATGATTTTCTTTTGCCTTGTATTTTTTGTGGGGTGAGGATGATTGATTGAAGAGAGACTTGAACATGTATTTTTATTTTTATTTGTGCCAGTTATGAATGCCATATTTTCTTAAAGCTACTTTTTTCTACACAGTTTTGACAGTCGTTTCTAACAGAATAATTTATGGACATTTAAATATTTCATAAATGTCAATGTATTAATTATTTTATTTCTCAACTGGCATAAGGGCAGCACATTGAGCTGAAGTTGTTTAATTAAGGGACACGAGATCCTATCTGCTTCAAAGCAGACAATCCAGTTTCTGCTGGTCAACACTTTTTTGTTTTTGTGTTGCAGCCTGGAAGGGCTAGACACAAAGGTAGTTATCAGTTACGATTATAATTTGTCATCTTTTCATTTGTTAGTGCATTCAAATAATTGTATAGAATTTTATAGATGGGAACAAGTGTAATTAATTGCCATTTGTTTTCTTTAAGGCTGTATAATGCAAGGAAAACTATTAGGAGAACCCATGCAGTGCAGTGAAAAATGTTTGTTTATAATGTTTATTCTCTATAATATTTATGGGTGTGTTTTTGTGGTAAATGTTTCGAGCTGCATTATTTTGAGAAATATGTATGGATTCTATTAAAAGTAACTTTTCTGTTACTAATTTAAGAATCAAATATTTAAAATCAATGCCACAGTAAGGCTGACATGGCAGGACTTGGATTTTTTAGTAAATGAAAATAATTGAATACTCCTTAATTTGTGTGAATTACTTTTATTTGTTTCATGTTAGCGGCAGTGGTCAGAAAAGCCTTTTACTTGGTTCATCTCATAAGTAAAGGGATTGCATCCAGAAAAAAGGTTATTGCCTCTCTATATTCCTCCCTCATTAGACCAATAATTGAGTATAACGCCCCGTTTGGGAAGTACATCTCCAAACATTTGCATCAACTGGAAAGGCCACTGAAATACCTCACAAAGAGAATCCATGGCCTCCAACACCTGTCCTTTGCACACAGGCTCAAATCACTATCACTCTTCTCAGTATCGTACAGATTGCTCAGGGGTGATCTGTGTCTCGCCTACAAGGCAATCTCTGACCTTCCCTGCTAGAGATGCCCCATATCCATAAATCTAACTCCTCACACACTACCTGCTCAAAAGGCCTGAATCTAATATGCAACATCAACAAAACCTGCTGGAGAGACAGATTTGTCTCCCAGAGGCTGCCCCATCTCTGGAATAGACTTCCCATACAAGTCAAACAGAGAACCTCGCTGACCCTCTTCAAGTGCAACCTTGATGAGTGGATGGGAAACACAAATTTGTCCCAGGGGTTCCACCTGTGTCCCTCACTGACAGGGGGCACAGGTGCTGACTGAGGTTTCTTTTTGTCTTTTTGGGGATAAACTCTTGGCATATATGTATATATATATATATTTATATATATATGTACACTCTCCTCAAAAACGCCCATGTATGATGTACTGTGGTGCACGGAAAATAAATACAAAACTGCACCAATCTCCAGCACAATTGTTTAGTCCAGTAAGCTAAAATAACTAAAAGTAAATACACAACACTGAGGGAAAGTGCCATAGCTTTCTTTTAATGGTAGACATGTTCCGCCACACCTAGCAAACCAAGGTTTCACCTCATGGCATCATCAGTGCTTTTCCTTCCTGAAAGAGGAAGCTTATCTTTTATACACTTGTTCTTAAAGCAATGTTACAATGAAACAGTACACTGTACACCAGTACAGTACACCAACACCCTGGATCAACTAATCCATTGTCCCACCAGGGGCTCCAATATCCTGGACCTGGTCATTACCAACATGGGAGATAGATGCTCCTCACCAGTGGTCACCCCCTCATTGGTCAGGTCTGACCATAAGCAAATCACCTTTGACATCCACATCCCACCCCCACCCCCACCCCCCAGTAAGGAAACTTCCTTAAAAAACTTCTCCAAAGCCAACTTCATGCTATTGAAGTCAGAAGTGACAAATATCACAACACCCACGCAGACGGGATCTGGAAGTTCGAATGTAGAATCCTACACTAACGCACTGTACGAGCACATCCACTCGTGCATGAATCATGCCATCCCAAATAGAACCAAGATGCTCTTCTCCAAAAAAAGGAAGCCAATCTGTTGGTCCCCTGCTATAAACAAACTATACAACAGAAGGAAGAAAATGTTGCAGAAAAGAGGAAAATCCCAGGATGCAAAAAACTCCCTCATCAGACTCAGTAAGAAGCTGGGATCCCTCATAAAATCCTCAAAAGCTAGTTACGAAAATAAAATTGACAAAGATTCCAAAGACAGCCACAAGGCATTCTATAGTTATGTCAAGAATCTAAATGGCAATGCTCAGATCTGCTCTGAACTACAACAGAATGGCATTAAATATACTGATCCCAAAGATATTGCCAATATCCTGGCAGATCGATTTAGTGCCAACTTCACCCCCCTCTCACCCCCTAAAGGGCCCATCTCAATACCAAAAGATTGCCAAATTCCGATAATCACGGCCACACAGGTAGAAACCGCACTCTCCAAAGCTAAGAATACAGCATCCATGGGACCAGATGACATCCCAGGCTGTGTACTACATGAACTACAAAATGAACTGGCACCTCACCTAAGTGTCATGTTTAATCATAGCCTCACCTCAGGCTTCATGCCCACTGAGTGGCGCACAGCTACAGTTATCCCGCTCCACAAGGGAGGATCCACCTTGGATCCCGGGAACTACTGTCCCATCTGTCTGACAAGCCTGATTTGCAAGGACATGGAACGCATTATCATGGAACTTATAAACAAAGACATTGGCAACCTTCAAACACTGGACCCCACCCAGTTTGGTTTTGTGAAGTGCCGTTCTTGTCTCCTGAATCTGATTGACTTCTTCGAACCAGTCTCCAGAGCTGTGGATGAGGGTAAGGTGGTCCACGTAGCCTACCTGGACCTCGCCAAGGCCTTCGACACCATCCCCCACTCTGGAATCATAGATAAACTTACTAAGCTGGGCATAAATCCCTACGTCACTCGATGGGTTGCCAACTGGCTTACTGACAGAACCCAGACTGTAAAAGTAGCCGACTCCAAATCCAGTTCCAGACAAGTGACAAGTGGAGTACCTCGGGGTTCAGTCCTGGGACCACTCTTGTTTGGCATCTACTTCTCTGAAGTACAGGCCAACACTAATGGACTCTGGGTAACAAAGTTTGCAGATGACTGCAAACTGGGAGCCATTATTGAATCCCCAAATGATGTGGATATTCTACAAAAGGGCCTTACAGAAACAGATGCCTGGTGCCAAAGCCATGGGCTCAAGCTTAATGCCAAGAAATGTATAGTTATCCCCTTTGGAAAAAAACACCTTCCCATGAATAACCACATAGGTGGCAGGACACTAAACATCGAAAATGTGATGAGAGACTTAGGGACACAGGTGGATAGTGGTCTCACTTTCGATAACCACATTGCCACAACAGTCAGGAAATCCTTCTATGTAGCACACCTCATCACTAAGGGCTTTTCATCCAGAAAAAAAAGGTCATTGTCCCACTGTACTCATCCCTCATTAGACCCATTATAGAGTATAATGCCCCGTTTGGTATGTACCTCACAAGACATCTGCAACAGCTGGAAAGGCCACAGAAATACCTCACTAAAAGAATCACAGGCCTAAAGCAGATGCCATATGCTGACCGTCTAAAAAAAACTCCAGCTATACTCTGTGGCATATCATCTACTCAGAGGCGATCTCTGCTTAACATACAAGGCCATGTCAAACCCTGAGCTGTTGGACATGCTCCACTTAAAGAAATCCCAATTCCTCAGAGCCACACGCTCCAGGGATCTAAACCTTGTCATCACAATGAACAAAACATGCTGGAGGGATAGGTTCCTGACCCAGAGACTCCCCATACTCTGGAATAGACTGCCCATACATGTCAAGCAGAGCGCCTCATTGGCCCTCTTCAAAAGGAAACTTGATGATTGGATGGGAGATGGGAAATTCACCCCGGGGATCATTTCAGTCACCCTGCTAGACAGGGGTTCAGAGAAGTAAATATTGTGGGAAGAAATATCCAGGGAATTGTTATGGCTAGGCTTGCATAGGCCCTAGGGCCGATAGCCTAGTACCAACCTATGAACTAGTGCCGCCCAGTGTAAATCATACGAAAACACAGTTAAAAAGCTGTTTATCTTACCATATACACACATTACTTGTTCACTTTGAGTTCACCCAACCCGAGGTTAATAAATATCTTTAACCTTAAAATAATCCTATTTAAGGTACACAGTCTTAATGAAAACATAAGTACATTTTACTTTACCAATGTTCATTTAAACCTGGTTTAAACAATGCTCCCAAGTTAACTATCCACATTCTTTCTTTCTTTCTTAGTAAGAATCTTATGTTTATGTGCTATTGTCAAATCAGACCCTACCACTTTATCAATTCCTTCATATATAAAGTGAGCCCTTGGATGTACTTGCATATGCTTGTATAGTGCGCTGCGTGCCCTCTTGCAATTAATATCACTGATATATAATGTTATCCTCTGTCTCAAACTCAAGGATGTCTGTCCAACATAAAAAGACCCACTCTGGCACACCGCCATGCAAATCACCCACTCACTTGTACATGTTGTAAGCTGTCTGATATCAAATACTTTTGTAGTGTTTACTGAATTGAATGACTTGGTTTTAGAAATTACTTTGCAATGTATGCAATGTGCATAGTAGATGCTCCCTACAGTTCGATTCTCTATTGTCCGAACAACTGGAACTTTACTTTTTGTAAAACTAGATAGACTTTCCCCGATAGTTTTACCTCTCCTATAGCCAAAATGATATTGATTATTTGCTAAGGTAATAGGATCAATGAACGTAGTCCTAGGGGTAAAGTGCCTTTGTAGTAAAAAATCGATCAATAAAAATAATAACTCCAAGGCACACCACTGGTTGAACTGACAGATGGCACACACTAATAGTAAAATAAAGACAAGAAAAACAGTAAGTGCTTTTGCGTTACACAGAACGCTTCTTCAGACTGTACAAAGTTCAAATTCAAATAAATAGAGGTGATACATCACGACTCATTTGTTAATTACTATCCAGTCAATCCTAAAAGCTCCACGCTTCCTACATAACTAGGATAGCAACATCTGAATATATAATAGAGCATATAAATATATAATTGGTGTCCACTATGGTTAAAATGCTAAAAGCAATCTAATAAATATGAAGAAACAATGTGTCACTATCTAAAAACATGTACTAAAAATAGGATAATAATATTGTAATAACAAGTAAACAACTCTATGACATACAGAACTTAGTAAAACCTAGATAAAAAACAATGAAACATTAGAGATGCCAAAAACACAACACTTAAAACTCTAAAGATGTCCAGAGTGACCTATTGACTCAGCATAGCCAAGAGTGACATAACGACTTGAACTGAAACACATAAAAACAGTATAAAAACAGTGGGTATGGAACATATGACAGAAAGGGAGAGAAAAGCAGAAGGGTCACAAGGCCAAGAGAAAAAAAATAGATGTTTTCGCTTGGCCTTGTGAAAAAAAATAGATTTTTTTCTCTTGGCCTTGTGACCCTTCTTCTCCATAACATATGTCAATAATGGCTTCAACTTGGCTTCTAAGTACACTGACAATGGTTCAATAATTGATCCCCGCCCTGCTACTTTAGGTCTTCCAGGCAGTACAGCTGCCCCTTTATGTATCTTTGGTACCAGATAAAAGTATTGTGACTGAGTATCATCTACTTTTAACTGTTGTTCCAACTCCATGGAAATAATCCCCGCCTCTCTTACTTGCTTCAGGAAAGCATCTATCTGTTGTTTAAATACCCTAGTAGGATCCAAGGGGAGTTGACAATATGATATCACATCCGTTAAATGTCTACAAACTTCATCAAAATACTGTTCCTTACCCCACATAACTATAGCTCCCCCCTTATCTGCTTTGGTAATTACAAAGTTATCATTCATGGCTAAATTCCTTAAAGTTTGATGTTATGTGATCCTATCTCGCCTACATTCTGAATGATGGGTTCGGAGCCGATCCCTCGGCTCCGACTCGGCACGCTTATGCCAAAGAGCGAAGTCTCTTATTGGCTGAGCTTACTATATCCCAGGATGCACCACCACCAGTCCCCCAGATCTCGTTTGCCGCTTCCCTGCGAAGACGTGGTCTCGAGCTGGCTGGGCTGAGTAGCTTTTACTAACTACTTTTCTGTCAGTTTTTTGCTCTTTTATATCACAAAAGCTGTTTTAACGGCTATCGCTCCTTTGTGTACGTTTGAATTGTGAAAATTGTTGTGTGTGATTGGGTTGAGTTTGTTTCGGCCCCCCTTACAATCCAGGGCCTTTCCGGTCAACCTTTGTAAACTTTCCAGGGTCTCAAGCCTTTAGTGGTTTAGAGTTCCCTGTCATTACAGCTAAGGTTTGTGCTTTAAACTATTACTGTAAGCCTGGGTTTTTTTTTTTTTCACAAGCGAATCTATATCTATATAGTTGTTAAATTTCCTGTCAGAAGTTGTTAAACATCATGTCTCAAACCCCTAGGCCTTCGGGCTTTAAAAAATGTTCGAAATGTGCTTTTAAGATGTCTGTTACTGATGATCATTTGCTCTGTGTATATTGTCTAGGGGCAAAGCACTTGCAGGAGTCATGCAGCGTATGTCACGCTTTTTCCTCAAGGGTCCTCCAGGAGAGGAAAAATAAATTGATTCTTAAGGGGTTAATTAAACCCTCTTTTGAAGAAGCCTTGGCATCCTCTCCGGCTCCTGCTAAAAAGAAAAGGGCTTCGGTTCCGACCAGTCCGTCGGATCCGACTGCCAAGAGACCTAGGCAGGCCTCTCCTTGGCTCCAAAGACTTGGGCCGAGGTCGAACGGTCTGCCTCGATGCCACCAGTATCGACTCCTCTGGCTTCGGAGCCGATGGCTGGGGCATCGAGAGGCGGGTCACCTTCGTCGGCTCCACTGCTCTCGGAGCCGACAAGGGTCGCCAGCTCAGACACTTCCTCCTCGGCCGAAGTCTACCTCGGCACCGATGGAATCTGGTGTGAGTATTCCTCGGCGCCGATTCTCATCGAGTCGCCTCGGAGGCGGTCCCCTAGTCCCTTGGGGCCGAGGGAGAGGTCTTCTCGAACCCGTTCTGTTTCCTCTCGGTCTTGAGAATGTCGGATTCTGATATAGACAGGGTGCTCCAAAGACTGTTCCAGTCCCCAGTCTTCCAAAATTTGTTTCGGTTCCGACCCAGTTGGCTTCGGAGCCGATGACCATGACCCACCCCATTGCCATTCCTCCTCCGACTGCTTGGCTCCGTCGGAGCAGGTGCTCTTGGAGCGGTGGAGATCTCAGGGTCGGCTCCGACCCTTACTCCAACCGGGCCCTCGGGTCCGAGTTTGGTCTGGACTTCTTCGGCTGGACCCGAGGGTGATGTTTGGGACCTATGCTTTCGGTTCGAGCCTCCCTCTCGGTGCTGCTGCGGGACTTCCGTCTACTATCATGGCTCGGAGACCGGACACTCCCAGGATTCTGGGGTCCGGCTTTCAGGGCCATGAGGAGTGCCTTGGCCAAGTCCTCTTGACCATCTCTCGGTTTACCAGCACCTTCCCTGGGCGTGGAGACTGGGTCTTTGGCAGTTCCCTGTCCGTAGCCAGCGGAGCCCGAGGCCTGAGGTTACCCCAGTGGGGTTCCCCTCCTCCTGAGGGTTCTTGAGTTGTCTTCAGAGGAACCCCCAAGGAAGAGATCGTGCAAGAGGAAGCACGTGGACTCCCGAGTCTATTACATCGGACACTGATATGGATGATGCGGAGGGGTCCCCGAAGTCGTCCTCGGATGATGTCTCATTTGCAGACATCTTAGAGATCCTCAAACAACGAGGCGGCTGGATATCCAAACCCCTCTGCTGACGAATCAGTGCTCCTCAAGGCCTTTGGGGCTCAGCCCTCCGCCTCCTGGGTGTCTCCGCCCTTGACGAGCTTCTGGATTTAGTTTGTCGAGGGCGTGGGAACATCCAGATACCGTGGAACCAGTCCCTTCTCGTCCAAATAAATTCTTATCTGCTCCCCGAGAAGGAGTTCCTTACTAAACGCGTGGCTGTAGATGCCATGGTGGTGGCATCTGCTACACAACAGGGCGTGGCAGAGGCTTCAGCGTCTATCCATCCTCCTAATAAGGAGTCTAGGAGTATGGATAGGTGCAGGAAGCGCACCCTGACTTCAGCGGCCTTTACCTTAAGGTCTCTGAATTATTTGGCACATTTTACAAGGCTTCAGAGGGATCTGGTCAAGGAGTGGTCAGATTCCTCTCGGTAACCTACCTGAGCAGCTAGCCCAGTCCGTTAGCTCTCGGTTGGCCATCCTTACGTCAATTTCTAACTTCGTCCATGAGGCTCATTTCCTATGCGGCCGAAGGCGGGTAGAGCGCAGGCACAGGCGTGGCTCTCGTGACAAGCCTGGCTCCGCTTGTGTCAGTTCTTGGAGGCCTTCAAGTCTTCCTTCGACGCTCCCTTTGATGGGTCCTCATTGTTTGGACCCAAGGTGAAAGACACCCTTACCGCTGTGAGCAAGAGGGAAAAACTTTATCTGCCGTAGGTGCCGTTATTCCACTCCCTTTCGGCCTTACCCCAAGGCTAAAGGAGGGGGAAAATGTGGTTCGAAAATCTCGCAAGTTTTCTCCCAACAGCAGGAAGATTCCCGTCCAGAGGCAGAGGCGGGAAATTTTTCAGGGAGACGCCGTCCCAGAGGCGGCAGAGGGCCCCGCAATTCTGGAGGCCGCGAGTGCTTTCGTGGCTCTTCAGCCTCCCACACGTCATGAGCGATTGCCCGGCTGTGCTGCTCGGAGCCAGTCGGGTGTCGTTTCGCCAAGCACCTAAATGCCTGGGAGTCAATCACTCAGGACAGATGGGTGCTTCGGATCATTGCCGGAGGTTACTCCATCCCATTCAAATACTCACCCCCGTCCAAGAGAATCCCGGACCCACCACCCAGTCAAAGGGAAATAGCAGCCGCAGAAGCTTTAAACCTGCTAGAAAAAGGAGTCATCCAACCGGTCCCCACAGACCAGATCGGATCAGGAAATTACTCCAGGTTCTTTTAGTGCCAAAAAGACAGGGGACCTGAGACCAATATTGGATCTCAGCAGACTGAACCAATCCGTCACGAAATCCAAATTCGAATGGTCACGTTACAATCCATTCTCCCGTTGTTGGAGAAGGATGTTTGGATGTGCTCCATAGACCTCAAGGCGCCTATTATCACATACCGATACATCAGGCGTCCAGAAGGTATCTGCGCTTCAGCCTGGGAGTCAGTCATTACCAATTTTGTGCTCTGCCCTTTGGTCTCACCACAGCCCCAGGGTGTTCACCAAGTGTTTGGCAGTAGTGACGGCTCACCTGAGAAGTCTTGGATTCCAAGTGTTTCCCTATCTCGACGACTGGCTCCTGACTGCCACCACCAGGCATCTACTAATGGACAACCTCAAAGCCACCATCTCCCTGGGTGTTTCCCTAGGGATTACATTCAATTAGTCAAAGTCTGTCTTGCTGCCCTCTCAACGCATAAAGTTTATAGGAGCAGAGATAGACTCAAGATTGATCTTGGCGTATTTCTTCCTGCCGAAAGGATCCGAACTTTACAGGGCCAAGTTCAAGCTCTAATCTCGAGATCCAAAGCCCCAGCCAGGATGGTCCTACAGGTTTTAGGCTCAATGTCTGCCACGGTTCTTTTAGTTCCTCTAGCAAGATTACACATGAGGATTCTTCAGTGGCTCTTGTCAACTCAATGGTCCTTTCAGGATCTTCCCCTCAATCATCACATCATGATTACGGAAATATGCAAAAGGGACCTTCGCTGGTGGCTTCAGACATCCAACTTGGATCAGGGAAAACCCTTTGTTCTCCCCCCTCCAGTGGTTACCCTGACGACAGATGCCTCCCAGATAGGGTGGGGGGGGCATTGTCTGGGCAGGCTAGTTCAGGGCTCCTGGCTTCCGGACGAAGCTCTTCTCCACATCAACGTGTTGGAGATGAGGGCTGTACTTCTGTCCCTACAGGCCTTACACAAGTTTCTTCCTCAGGGCATCATCGCCATCCACACAGACAACATGTCGGTGGTTTGGTATCTGAACAAACAAGGTGGGACCAGATCGTACCCCCTTTGCAGAGAGGCCATGAGAGTGTGGGAATGGGCGGTAGCTACCAACCGCTTCTTGGTAGCGACCCACATCCCGGGAAAGTCAAATATATTGGCGGACAAATTAAGCAGGACAATTCTCTCTCCTCACGAATGGTCTCTAAACTGCACAGTAGCAGCCCAGGTTTTCAAGAGATGGGGGACGCCGTGCTGCGACCTATTTGCAACTCCACAAAACACCAAGTGCCAGAGGTTCTTCTCCTTGATTCCACATCAGGAGGACCAGCCATGGATGCTCTAGCACAACCTTGGCCAACAGGGCTACTTTATGCCTTTCCTCCAATTCCACTCCTTCCAAAAGTTATTCAAAAGCTTCTCAACTGGGGTCTTCAATGATTCTGATTGCCCCATACTGGCCTCGTCAGATATGGTTTCCTTACCTGAAAAAGCATGCAGTGGGCGATCCGTGGACCTTAGACCTGATCCCGGTTGCTAATCCATCAGTCGGGACATTGGCATCAGTCTCTTCAATCTCTAAGATTGTCAGCTTGGTTCCTCCACTTCCAACTTTAGTTAGAAGGCACACACTAGACCGGAAGTTGTTCACATTTTATCTTGACCCACAAACCCACCACTAACAAATTGTACCTCAGTAAGTGGAAGAGGTTTGCTATCTGGAGCTCAACTCAAGGGCTTAGACCCTATCACTGCTCCTGTCCCAGAGGTTTTGAAATTCTTAACATCCCTGTTTAATCAGGGATCTTCTGTCTCAACTATTAAAGTCCAATTAGCTGCTATCTCTAAATTCCATGAATCCACGGATCCTCCTTTGATGAGCAGCAGACTATGCAAAACGTTCATTAAAGGTGCCAGTTTGTTAAGACCACCAGTTTTTCATCCTGCACCTCCGTGGGATCTTGATTTGGTGCTTCGTGCATTAACATCTCCCCCTTTTGAACCGGCTGCTACATGCGAATTAAAATATCTGTCTTGGAAAACGGCATTCTTAGTGGCTATTACCTCTGCAAGAAGAGTCTCAGAGCTTCAAGCCCTGTCTATTAAACCACCGTACTTGATTTTCCACAAGGATAGAGTATCACTTAGGCCTAATCCATCCTTTGTTCCAAAAGTCTGTTCTAGTTTCTGTCTTCAACAATCTCTAGAGCTACCAGTTTTCTTTCCAAAATTCTCTAATGAAGCAGAATACACTCTCCATAAATTGGATGTTCACAGGCAATTACGCTTCTATTTAGACAGGACTCAGCAACTTCGTAAGTCAGACCAGTTGTTTGTGTCCTTCTCAGATAATAAATTGGGCCAAACCATCACAAAAGCTACAATCTCAAAATGGATCAGAGATTGCATAACTCAGGCCTACTCTTCTTGAATAAACAACTTACATCATCTATCAAAGCTCATTCTACCAGAGCTATGGCTACTTCTATAGCCTTTCATTCCAAGCTCGCTATATCGGAAATTTGTGCTGCGGCTACTTGGTCTAACCCGCACACTTTCATTTCCCACTACAAATTGGATGTGGCATCTAAAGGACGAGCATCATTTGGTTCCACGGTACTCAGGAGTGTTTTCCAGTGAGCCACCCAGGATTCAGGTGCTAGGGCGCTGTCCCATCATTCAGAATGTAGGCGAGATAGGATCACATAACATCTTTTAGTTATGTACTCACCATAACTTCAGATGTTTGGGATCCATCTCGCCTGATACCCACCCTCCTTCCCCCTGCCTTGCAGATCAGAAGAGATTGAACGGTTTTGAGCTCCACTGTTTTTATCTTGTTTCATCTGACGATGTTATATAAGCAGGGTATGCATGTGTGCATGTATGCGGACAAACTAGATCTGGGGGACTGGTGGTGGTGCATCCTGGGATATAGTAAGCTCAGCCAATAAGAGACTTCGCTCTTTGGCATAAGCGTGCCGAGTCGGAGCCGAGGGATCGGCTTCGAACCCATCATTCAGAATGTAGGCGAGATGGATCCCAAACATCTGAAGTTATGGTGAGTACATAACTAAAAGTTTCTCTACCTTAGTCAAATTATGGGAGTAACTCGTGAACACCTCATTTTGATTAAGTTGCAAATCTTGCATCACCTTCACTGCCCTGTCATATGGTGGCTGAAATAAACTTATCCATTGAATCTCTGCTCTGTGGTCTATGTGCAAAGTAATACTTCAGATTTAATTTAAGAGTAAAATTTTTTAGGTCATTCACTATGTCAAAAAAAGAAACATATGTGGCTGGCACAAAACCTAAACCTTTAAGTGCATTTAATTCCAAATCAGAAAGCTCATAGTTGGTCAAATTTACCACTAATTGGTTTTCAGAGGCCTTAATGTGGTTGAGAGCATTATCTCTACCTATTGTTGATTCAATATTTTCTGAAACATACTTTCCATTTGTTCTATGACGATGTTTTCACCTGCCCCTCCATCTCTTTGGTATTGAGGAAACCATTATTTGTGGCTCATCCCCTTCGGTCTCTATGTCTACGTTAGAATAACCTGAAGAGACTTCTGAAGCACTGGAGTTGTCTAGGTTTTTCCTTAATATGGATCTAGGCCTCTTTCTCTTTGGTCTATTCAACCCTTTGTTTGACCCATCTGAAAACCTAACAGTACGCTTAACCTTTTTCCAGGTATATGCCCCCTCATTTTTATAATCATTTGAGTCCCTTAGGAACTTCTTTGATTTTCTATCCTGTAATTCTTTTTCTATTTTTTGTACCTCCTTGACATACATTGCGTATCTGTCACTATAAGCTGATTCCCCTTGCTACTTGGCCACTTGCTCATATATTTCATTCAGTTTTTCTGACATCCCTACATATTGTTGCTCATAATATTCTGTCAGTAACCTAATTAACATATTAGATGCCAAAAGCTGTACTTGTTGCCATTTTTGAATAAACTGTTCATTTTCCATCCCAACCCCAGGTTCCACATAAACCCTGAGACCTCTAGGAGCTATATTAGCTGTAGAGTAGGCTTTAAGAAACTTTCTGTGCCAAACATTAGACTGTACCTTCCTTGTGATATCTAGTAGTGATGTAAACTGTGTTTCTAAATCAGTTTTACTGATGACACTCTGCAATGCTTCCGCCCCTCTTTCCATATTAAATTATGTCAAGTCATCATTACGTGTGGCTAAATTGTCCAAAAGTGTTCTTTTAAGTCATGTATTTCTGCCATATTGCCGTTTCTGTTGGTCTACTCTCCCTGTGTGTTGTGACTCATTAATACAAATTAAATACCATCCCCCCAAAAAAACTCTTTTATGGTGCAGATCAGCAATTTCAAATATTGAGCCTTTCTTAGGTTACACGGTATAAACTCATTCATATGTAGAAAGCACAACAAAATACTTTGTTCGTAAAGACAAATGATCAGTCAATTAATGACCGAACAAATCATTGCCACCATGTACATTTCATAGGTTCATAGGTAGATACTAGGCTACCTGCCCTAGGGCATTTATAAGCCTAGCCAGAAGTGTATCTGGCTTCCGCCTCCCTATTAGATTAGCCTACTGTGCCTCTGTAAAATAGGTCACAGAAGGTACCCTTTTAAGATTAGTTTACTGTGCCTCTGTCTAGCAGGGACACAGAAGAGATCCCAGGGGTGAATTTGCGATTTCCCATCCACGCATCCAGATTTCGCTTGAAGAGGGTCAGCGAGGGGCTATGTCTAACATGAATTGGGATTCTATTCCAGAGTGAGGGGAGCCTCTGGGAAATGAATCTGTCCCTCCAGCATGTCCTATTTATTTTTGTGCTGAGGTTTAAGTCCCTGGAGCATGTAGCTCTAAGGGACTTGGATTTTTTGAGGTGGAGCATGTCCATTAATTCTGGGTTTGACATGGCTTTGTACGTCAGGCATAGATCACCTCTGAGTAGGTGGTAAGCAACTGAGTAGAGCTGGAGTTTCTTTAGTCGAGCTGCATAGGACATCTGTTTGTAGCCCATGATCCTCTTGGTGAGGTACTTTTGGGGTCTCTCCAGTTGCTGGCAGGTGTCGGGTAAGGTACATCCCAAAAGGGGCATTGTATTCAATTATGGGCCTGATGAGTGGCGAGTAGAGGGGCACAATGACCTCTCTTGATCTAGATGCGAACCCTTTCGTGATAAGGTGGGCTGTATAGAAGGTCTTTCTAACCACTTTGGCAAAGTGATTATCAAAGGAGAGATTACTATCTACGTTGGTCCCCAAATGTCTAATTACTTCCGTACTTAATGGATTACCACCTATGTGGTAATTTGTGGGCACCTTGTTTTTCCCAAAGGGGATGACTATGCACTTTTTAGCATTTAGCTTGAGGCCGTGGCTCTGGCACCAAGCATCCGTCTCTGTGAGACGCTTTTGGAGGATGCTTGTGTTGGCAGGAGATTTGATTATGGCCCCCAGTTTGCAGTCATCTGCGAACTTTGTCTGCCATAATCCCCCCGTGTTAACCTGAACCTCAGAGAAGTATATACCGAACAAGAGAGTTCCCAGAACTGAGCCCTGTGGGACGCCACTTGTAACTGGTTTGGATTCGGACATGGCACCTGCGATTCTGACCATGTGGGTTCTATCCCTGAGCCAGTTTGCAACCCATCTTGTGATATAGGGGTTGATATTTAAGCTGATAAGCTTATTTATGATGCCCGAGTGGGGTATTGTGTCGAAGGCTTTTGCGAGGTCCGGGTAGGCTGTGTGGACTACCTTGCCCTCATCTATAGCTTTAGTAACTGTTTCAAAGAAATCAACTAGGTTTAAGAGGCAAGATCTGCCCTTAACAAAGCCGAATTGGGTAGGGTCCAGTGTCTGGAGGCTCCCAATGTCTTTGTTTATGAGTTCCATGATAATACGCTCCATAGCTTTACAGACCAGACTAGTCAGGCTTATGGGGTGATAGTTCCCGGGGTCCGTTGTGGCACCAGCTTTGTGGAGTGGGACCACTGTAGCTGTACACCATTCTTTGGGTACATATCCTGTAGTAAGGCTATGTTTGAACAGTGACTTAATGTGAGGGTTAAGTTCTTCTTGGAGCTCGTGTAAGACACAGCCTGGGACACCGTCCGGTCCCATAGATGCTGTGTTTTTTGCTTTGGAGAGGGCAGCTTTCACCTGTGCATCTGTGATGTCAGGGAGGTTACATTCAGTTGGGATAGGCATTTGCTCCTTTGGGGGGGAAGGGGGGGGAGAAGTTTGCGCTGAATCTATCTGCCAGGATGTTGGCTATGTCTGTAGGTTCGGTATATTTTGTACCGTTATGCAACAATTCAGAGCATATCTGGGAGTTTCAACCCATATTCCTGACATAACTAAAGAAGGCCTTGTGATTATCTTTAGTGTCTAGGGCAATTTTTCTTTCGAAACTGGCCTTTGATGATTTTATGAGGGATTGAAGTTTCTTGCTAATACTGATCAGAGATGCCTTCCCTTTTTGGGATTTTGCTCTGTCATGTAGTAGCTTCCTCCTTCTGTTGTATAGCTTATTTATGGCCAGGGTCCACCAGACAGGTCTGCTGTTTTTGGAGGAGTGAGTCTTGGTTTTATTTGGGATAGCACGATCCATGCATTCCTGCAGGTGCTCATAGAATGCATTTGTAAAGGATTCTGCGGATTGGGCTGTGTTATCCTCTGGCCCGGGGGCTTTGAAGGATTCCACCTCAGTCTTGAGAAGTGCAAAGTTGGTTTTTGAGAAATTCTTTACCGTGATTTCCTTGGCTGGGGGTGGGGATGGGATATGGATGTCCAGGGAAATTTGTTTATGGTCTGATCTTACCAATGAGGGGTTTACCTCTGGTGTGGAACATAGAGTCCCCATGTTGGTGATGACCAGGTCCAATATGTTGTTCCCTCTTGTGGGAGTGGTGACCAGTTGTTCCATCGTGTTAGAGTTTATAAATTCAAGGAACCGTTGGGTGAGGGCGTTTGGGCTTGAGTAGTTTTCCCAGTCAATGTTTGGGTAGTTGAAGTCACCCAATAACATAGTGTTTGGAGAGACCTTCGTATTCTCCAGTGTTCTCAGGAATGCCAAGCGGGGTTCCTGTAATAGGGAGGGTGTTCTGTAGCAGGCTACAAACTGAAAGGCAGTTTTGCCCACTGTTAGTTGCACGTGGATGGTTTCCGATGCTTCGTGCAGTGCCACTAACCTAGAGGTGTAGGTATCTTTGATGAATATAGATACTCCCCCTCCTTTTGTGCTTCGGTCCGAGTTTTGGGGCCGAAACACATGGTATGAGTTATAACCTGGTAGTGCTGGGGTGCTCTCAGGAGCCTTGAACCAGGTTTCTGTTACTGCACAGACATCAATTTTCTCCATACTGAGGAGAGCCTCGAGTGCGTGCATCTTGAAGTTTAGACTTCTGGCATTGAGTAGCATTACCTTTAGTTTTTTTATCCTTGGGTTGTCTATGGAGGTGGGTTTGTCCTTTGAGCCTTGCCTAAAAAGGCACTATAGGGGTGGCAAGAGCCTTGGCCAGTATACGAAAGCCTAAGGGTGACAGGTGCAAGCCGTCCCTAGCGAAACAACGTGGCTTGTCGAGCATGTCATCCCAGGCTGACAGACACTGGATCCCCTTTGAATGACACCAATACTTTAGCCAATTGTTGAAACTGATCATTTTGTCTTTATACTGTGGCATCATTCTTGGTGAGGGCAAGATGCTACTCAAGGTCAGGGTCATACCAGCCTGGGCTACATGATCAGAGAGCTCCTCTATGTCTCTTTTCATGTAGTCCAGGGAGGTACGTCTCAGGTCATTCACACCAGCATGGACAATGACGGAGTCATACTTGTACTTGCTTTGGAGAGACCTGAGTGCTTGCGTTATGTGGCGGATCCTGGCACACGACAGGCAGCTTACAGTGACCTATTCCTTATTCAGTCTGGTGAGCGGGACGTCAGTGTGCCGGACAATAGAGTCCCCTATAACAAGTGTATTTGGTGTGTTGTTTGGCCTTAAGGGCTGTGACTGTGAGGCGTCAGTAGCTGATGTAAAGATTTAACTAACAATGAGCAGCTTAAGAATACAATATTTCAGTCACATAAAGCCCCGTTCAATAAACATAGGCCTCTTCTGGCCCTCTAACAAATGTCCGACATATCTTTATTCATCCGCACCCTCAAATGTTGATCACACTTGTCCCATATATGAGACTTAAAGATTTTTTGACATAGAAGTCCTTTTTAGTCAATATAATGCCAAAAAAGTCAATAAACCATGGCCAGGCAAAATTAAGCAATTCGCCACGATGAAATCAAACAGTTGTCCAAACATATTCCTTCCCAACTGTTAAGTATTAGTTTCACTTCTCCCGTATATTCTCCTCAAACTGGCCAAAGTATTTATATAAAAAAAAGTACCTTTTCAGATCGTCGATGAATAATGTCAAACACTATTTAGGCCATTCACCCCGCTGATGAAAAACCGTTGTATATTGCTCCTTCCTCCAAAGAAAAACGGACCAGGACTTAGTGTTGCCGACACCCTTGTTTAGCCATCATAAATATCAAAAAGCTGCTCACCTTGCTACAAGTTGTACACCGTCATGCCTTCTCGCTCCTAATAACGCGAATGGCTCCATAATCTCACCAAATGCAAATAATCATTTGTTGGTTTCCCATTCGTATAATTTCAAGATTGCTTAAATCACCAAATTCACCAGACCCCTGTAAGGTCCTCCAAAATACATCAGCACGTTCAAAGACATCTACTCTTCAAAAACACCCATGCATGATGTAGTGTGGTGCGAGGAAAACAAATACAAAACTTCACCAGCCTCCAGCACCGTTGTTTAGCCCAGTAAGCTAAAATAACTCTTGGTGAGACTTGTAAGGGCCCTAGGGCCGTTAGCCTAGTAACCTCCTACGAACTAGGAGGTGAGTTTGTCCTTTTTGGGTCCTTTTCAACCATGAGTAATATATGTATGTACATATATATATATATATATATATATATATGTATGTACATATATATCTGTGTGTACACGCACACACGTGTGTGTGTGTGTGTGTGTGTGTGTGTGTGTGTGTGTGTGTGTGTGTGTGTGTGTGTGTATATATATATATATATATATATATAATGTGTGTGTGTGTGTGTGTACACACACGTGCGCGCGCGCACACACACATACACACGTGTGTGTGTGTGTGTGTGTATATATATATATATATATGTATATATATACACACACACACACACACACACAGTTGTTTACACATACATTTGTGTGTGGTTTATGTACTTACACATGCACAACTGTCATTCTGAAGATGTTCTAATTATTAAAGGAACAAAAGCGCTTAATTACTCTCTCTTTTGTGCCTTAAGTCTACACTGTTTGTTTTGTAGTGGTTAGTCAACTCTCATAGTTATTTACATGTACATTTATGTGTGTGTATATTCATGTACTTAACACTCAACTCTCTAGTGTGTATCTGTACATTTGCCATTCAGAATGTAGACCGAGGTAATAAGTGGGTTGATATTAAGGCTGGGAGTGTGTTTGTACAAGTAAAGACAAGTGAGGGTAAAAGTTCGGTAAGGGCATAGCTTTAGTATTGTGCATGTTTGTTGGTACGTGTTTCTGTGTCTGAGCCTATCGTGTGCCTTGGAAGTGTTACAGAAAATGTTTTTCTAAGGTAAGAGACAGGGTTAGGGTTAGTATGCAGTAGTAAGGTATGCAGGGGCAATTCCTGTAGAACTTAATTTGACTTCATTTGTTTGCAAGGCAGATGAGACAATGTATTTTGAATTGTAATGAAAACATATTTTAATGCCTTTTGTTACTCAGCAACGTTTGTAACATTTAAAATCTCACTTGTATGCAGGCATAATATTCTTTTAGGCTTTAAGTCACAAAAACATACTGTATGTGTTACTGTGAGAACTGATGACAACTCTTCTGTTTTAAACTGAATGTTTTGAGAACTTTGGAGTTTCGGTTTCTAAATTATCTTAATTTGACCTTTTCTACAAATGTTAGTATTTCTGTATTAGTTGCAGATTTTCTTGTAAAGCTTTCAGCATAAACTACTTGGATACTCAGACCTATGATTGCCATTGTCTGAGCTTATAGCACTATGGGTAGGAAAATAACCTGTCTCGTATGTATGGCTATCGACAGTTGTAAAGTTGTCATTTGATGAGATTTCTCAGTCTCTTGGCTCAAGAACCTGAGACAAAGCCAAAAGATAATGGGGGACAAAAAAAAAAACAAAAATAGGGGCTGATTTTTAACTATTGGTCTTGCATGTTTTGTAGAACTTGCCAATGTAAGATATTTTGCATTAGCATGCATTTTCTGAAGGATATGAAGTCTGAAACTCAAATGTCTGTTATTTAGTGATTACAGTCCATAACAGTTTGCTGAAAACCAAAAATGTTACAAAGAACAAACCAGAAAATAAAAGGCATAATCAGGGGCAATTGAGAAGTATGGATGTAGGTGTAGCTAGATATTGTTGTTCCTGTTGCTGTTTTGTGAGGTGCAGCAAAAAAGCTCATCTGCTCAGACTTGAAAAACAGCAAAAAAGAAAGAGCAAGCAACTTACAATTTATGTCACTCATGGAGCACTGATGTGTTCTTGTTCTGGCCACAAATGCAATACTTGCACACTAAAGGCCAATCACCCCCCCAAGACTTTGTGCCCGAGGCGGTGCCCATTATCCCCACCCCAGCTACACCTCTGGGTAATGAGCTGATAAGACTAAGTATATTAGTAACCTGTAGCACTAGTGCATAAGGCTTTAGGACCACCCTGTACTCCATACCTTCCCAGAGTCGTTGCCCTCCACCCCCACACCCCACAGTGCATTGCAGCCCCCTCCTCCACTCCTTTGTTCCTGAGCTTTAGCATTTTTTGACACTTTATCATTCCCTTTATGAACTTTTTCCCTTGTTGGCTATTTATTCGTAGTATTTCTGTTGTAGACTGGTTCTTTTTTTTGCTCCTTTATCTCCCTCCCCATTCAAGGCATTCGCCTGTTCCCTTTCAAAAAAAAAAAAGCTAAATTCTTTTTGAATTCTGTTTCTTTTCCATTTGTCAGAGGAAGTTTCCAATGCACTTTTGTTAGTGCCATCCAAGTTAGTTAATATGAGCTTTAGTGGTAGCAGTCTCACTTTTGCGTTGGGAACTCCCTTAAGCATTGCTTGGCAGTCAGTCTTTTATACTCTGTGTTAGTGTACTTGGGTGATTGTGTGTTTTTTATCCTTGTGCATCTAAGGAGTATGGATTTTAGAAGTGTTCTTTAGGGAAAAGTTTCTCCTTGAGGTCAGTCACTTCACAAAACGTTTCTGTTTGAGTTAGTGCTATCCCCTTCATGGCACAATATCTGTATTTTACACCAGCCACCCAATAACATCACCTTGAGAGGCTGAGGTTTCATCTGTATCTTCTGACAATTCATTAGGTTTCTTCATTCTGTTTTTAAGTATGAGGTTGGCAAGTGGCCTTTTTTCTTCAGGGGTCTAGATTTTGGATCTACTCTCACTCTACAATGGCTTAATTTTGGCAAGATGAAGCGCGTAAGAAACACTACATCCTTTTTGTTTCTCTTGGGTATATCGCATAGTCATTAAGCCTTGTGTTCATCCGGGTTCTTTTGTAGGTTTTGGGCTTTCCATCCACAGTTTTTCTAATCTTTTCTTTAAGAGGTCCTGACTTCTTCACGATTTAGTTAATGTTACACCCAGACATTTCAGTTAACAGATTGTTGAGAAAAAGCTAGAGATGAGGGAAGAGTCCAACCTGGGCATTCCTAGACTTGGAGAAGGCATATGACGAGGTCCCAAAAAAGATGATTTGGGCAGTACTGCAGTGGTTTGAAGTCCCAGAAACATTGGTAGAATTAGTGCAGGCTATGTACAAGGACCCAATGACTCAAGTATGAACAGTGTTCAGCCTCACAGAGGGGTTCCCAGTGCGAGTGGGTCTGCATCAGGGTTCAGCCCTGAGCCCACTGCTGCTCATACTGGTGATGGACTACATTAGCAGACAGGTCAGAGGGGACAGATAATCAAAGTATGCAGACAATGTGGCTTTACAGGTAGACTCTGAGCAAGAACTTCAGCAAAGGATAGGAGAATGAAATGCAAAACTGAGGGCATATGGGATGAAACTAAGCACAGATAAGACAGTTGTAATGGCAGCAAATTGGGGAAATCAGAAGAACCTGAGAATTTATATAGAAGGGAAAATAGTAGAACAGGTTAATAACTTCAAGTATCTGGGAGGGGTGGTTGAGGAGAAGGGAAGTTTGAATGAAGAAGTCAAAGCTAGAATCAAAGGGTCTGCAGCCAACTGGCCTAGTTTCAGGTGTAGTCTATAACAGAAGAATACCAAATTAGCTGAAAAGTAAGGTGTGCAAGACAGTGGTATGACCAAGTAGTACTATGGTACAGAAACCTGGGCAGTAAAGGCAGAACAGTTGAAGAATCTAGAGGTGATGAAATGAAGTGCCTGAGAAGGGTGGTAGGATGCACACGGAAATGAGGAATTAAGAGCAGAAGCCGAAGTAGCTCCAGTTGTAGTACAGATCAAAGAGAACAGATTACAGTGGTTCAGACACATGTGCAGAAAAGCAGAAGACAATCTGTTGAAGGAGATTTGGGACCGACTGGAAGGAGGTAAGAGGAAACAAGGACATCCAGCAAAGAAGTGAATGGATTGAGTGAGAAAATCTGCAACAGTCAGGCATGAATGTTGAAGAAGGAAGGAATGTGGCATTGAATCAAGAGAGGTGGTGACAGTTAACATGATACACTGACCCCATGTAGAAAACGGGGAAAAAACAGGGGCTGATGATGATAATAATTTGAGTTTGATATCAAGACCACCAGCATAGCCATGCTTCAACACCAGTCATTGTCTGTCTGGATTATGGAAAGTTGGAGACTGTAGTACGTAGTGCAACAGTAGTTGGCTGGTGCTGGCTTTTGTGATATTCTAGGATTTCTGGTCGGTGCTCAACTTTACCTTTTAGTCTCAAAGACAGTAGACTGTTTAATCTCCCATGTTTATGCCACAGACCTCCCTTGAAACTGGAATTCATGAGCATAATGTCAGTGGTCCCTTAGACTCCAGTTTTCCCTGCGTTTCCCATGGTGTTGGGCACTGCCAATTCAGTTGGGATGTTCATATTGATCACTACTTCGGCAGCCTTAGCTGTATGGGTTACATCCTGCCAAGGATGTAACAGCTGGCCAGCTTCCAAAGCTTCAGGGCACCTTCCACACGTCGCAAACTGTCACGCAGCTTGAGCTGAGCTGACAAGTTTGGGTGCAAAGCCCTTCAGAGCTTTTACTGCAGTCAAAAAATACTCTCCTCTGAGGCTTTCAAGGATTGACAGTTGGTTTGTACTTTTCTTTGCTAGGCATATAAGTTCCCTTTTGAGGAAAAAGTCTTCTATTTTCTTAATTTTGTTGTTGATTTATTACTTTTCAGGAAAATTATTTTAAAGCTAGGAGTGTTTTATTTTAATGGACTGTCTCAAAACAGTAACATGCTTTTAAACAGAGCCCTCATTTTTTCCAGTCAGTTTAAAGGCAGTGTAAAGTAGCTGAAAACATTTTTTTCTGTTAAGATGATGTTTATTTTTCTTTTGTGGGGCTTGCATAGTATTTTAAAGTGTTATTTACTGTGTTTGTTTGTCTAAAAAGTAACTTTCTGGAGTGTAGTGTTTTCTGGCAATTGCTGTTTGTCTTCCCTGGGAAAGAGACACTATTTTCGGCTTGATCATGCAACAGACTACTGGACCCATGGTCAGTCCTTCTTCCAGCCACACACATTAAAAAAAAAAAGTAAACAGCCTTTGCCATCTGTGGCAGGCTAGCAGTTTGCCTGCCACAGGTGGATGACTCTGCTGTTGCCATTTGTTGTACCTCAGACCCTTATCTTTTACCCCAAATCACTTTGGTGTTGCACCTACAGCCACTGTGGAGCGAGGGTTAGCAACGTCCTCTGTGGCTGTTGGGGTCCCCTCAGTGAGCAAGGGAGAGTCACTCTTGTCATTCCTGGGAGAAGAAACAGGAATGATTTCCCTTTTGTGTCGGAATGATGTGCCCATCCCTGAGGAAGCCGCTGCTGCCAGTAGTGTCACGGTTGGCCCCATTTTCCCTTTCAAAAAGAAATAGAAAACAAGCATGTTATCTTCTCCTCCTAAAATTTCTTCATGTAGGAGTAGTTTACTCGAACTGGCTCATGGTTTGATTCAAGCTGTTGATCCTTTTTGCAAAGTAGTTTCTGGTAAAAGAAAGATGGATTCCTCTTTTCCTGAGATTCAAGATTCTGAATCTGAACAGGAAGAATGCAGAGATGGATACAGGATTTTTTCCTTAGATTTCTGATTCAGACTCAGGCGAGTTCAGTTTCTAATTCTCCCTGTTGAGAGATGTAGAACAGTGTGTACAGTGTGTGCATTTCTCTTTAAAAAGCACATAAGGCTGTGTGGGCACATATAAATTCCATACACATGGAATCCCTAGTGCCATTTTGAAGAAGCAGACAGTGAATGAGTATGTATGATCACAGCAGTTAGATGTTCTTCATGTTTCACTGTTGCAGTTATTACATTTGGGTAATCCTGCTGGCAGGTTGCCCTCAGCTGGCCTGAATTCTAAAGTCTTGGGTCCTGCGTCGGCCGCTGTCGCCCCTTCCCTGATGTCAGGTCGTCAGGAGTATAAAAGAAGCAGCCAACGCCATTTTCTTCGGTCTTTCTTGCTGCACCGTGCCCGAAGCAGAAGCAGTTCGCAAGTGCCATTCAGCCGACTCCTGAAATTTTCGTGTTTGAGTTTCAGAACCGAAGTCTTCAATAAAGCTAAGTACCCCGTTGAGGAAACTTTTTTCTTGCTCCAGACCGATGTCAGAAAAAGTGTAATAATTGTATTACTTGTGGAAAGCAAATACCTCATAAGGATTTTCATTCTTACTGTATTCCCTGCCTAGGCCCTGATCACAATGTTTCTGGTTGTCGGTTTTGTGCTAGATTTAACCAACGCACTATTAAGCGTCAGTATACTTTTGCTTTAAAGTATTTTGGTAGCAGGTTTAATTACCCTAAAATGTCGTCTGATAGCTATCCGACTACCGGAGTTTACAAAAAACGCAAAGAAAAGGATAGAGAAAAACTGAGGCTCAAAACCGACGACAAAGCTTCTCCTAAGACAGTCGCCGGTTTGCCGGTTCTCAGTAAGGCGCTTTCGCAGCACCTGACACCCACTACTTTAGAGTCGCAGGCTGCTACCGACTCCCACGTGGAGTAGGCCATGCCGCTGGATACTCAAAGTATTGGAGCCTCAGACACTATTCCCTCAGATGGGTCCGGAGCCGCTGAGCAGGTACCGGCTTCTGAGGGTGTATTCAGACCACAACATCTTTACATTAAAACAACTTCAGCTTCAAAGACGAAGACTAAAGCAGCTTCTAAAGCAAAGAAACAAACTCATGAGCCACGTGTACAGGCCTCTATGCCCAAAAAACGGATTATCAAGATGGCTGAAGACCTGACTACCTTGATCAGGGGTTCCCATCCCCCTCCTGATAAGAGGCCTAGGCAAGAAGACTGACTATGAAACTTCAGATCAGGTTTCTATTTCTTCTGATTCCTCTTCTGATCAGGGATATTCTTTACCCCCCTATGAGGCTTCTGATGCTGAAGAATCTATACCTTCAGCATCCCCCCCCAAGGATTATTTCTTTGGGGAAACCTTGCATACCATAAGGGAGCATTTTCACTGGGAAAGCCAAGATTTTTCAGAATCTAAAAAGAGGCTCAGGGATTTCCTTTTACTACCACAGCACAGGCCTCTAGCCATTCCCTCTGTTAGACATTGTAGATGATGTGTTTTCGAAGTCTAGTTTGACCCCTGACTCCTTACCTCAAGCTCCTGTTAAGCCTGACAGATATTACAGGGTTCCAGACTCTCACAAATTTCTTTTTAAAAACCCTGCTGCTGACCCAAAAACTATTTCACAGGGTCCCAAGGGAGTTAAAGCCTCTACAGCAAAAAACCCAACCCCCTCTGACAGAGATTCAAGGGCACTGGATAGATGGGGAAAAAAGATTTACACATCTGCAACTTTGGCTGTAAGGGCCTTAAACTGTCAGTTTCGTATGCTCAAGTATCAGCAACATCTCATGGGATTGCTTAAACAGAAAATGATGTTAAATTCTGAATGTGCTGAAAACAAGGAAATGCAGGATTTATTGCATGCAGCTGAACAAGCTGGAAAGCATACTTTGCAATGTGGTTTTGATTCTTTGGAGGCCTCCTGCAGGACCGCAGTTACAGGTTCTGTAATTAGGAGGCATGCTTGGTTAAAGGAACAAAATCTGCCTGATCATGTTAAAGTTAAGTTACTAGATGCACCTTTATAGCATGGTACTTTGTTTGGTGCTAAGGCAGAAGTGTTAAAGAAAATGGAAGACAAAGCTTAATCTATGCAAACTGTTAAAGAGTTTTTACAAGTACAGCCACCTAGGTTTAGTAGACACTGGCCTACAAAATATTGGTCCTTTCCTGTGTCAGACAGACCTCAAAGGGGCAGATCCAGATGCCCAAGGGGCAGATCCCAGACGCAAGGTTCTTATAGGTCAAAACAATGGGGTGCTTCTACCTCCAAAGCTGGAGAAGATAAAGCACAAACATACAGAAAGCAGTCCCAATGACTTTCCGCTGCCTGCACCAAGCATTTATCTTCTGGCAGCACCCTTAGGGGGAAAATTAGCACTTTTTGCTCAAAATTGGCACCTTATAACCCAGGATAAATGGGTTCTAAATGTAGTGTCGCAAGGCTACAAATTCCATTTCCATACTCTGCCAAAGGCAAACGGCTGGTCAGATCTGCCAAAAAAATCAGTGGGTAGAGGCACAAAAACAAGTTTCATCCCTCATGGACATGGGGGCCATTCAGCAAGTACCAGAACAAGAGCGGGGACAAGGATTTTACTCAAGACTGTTCTTGGTACCCAGAAAGGACAAGGCCTGGAGGCCGATACTGGACCTATCTATTCTGAACACATTCCTGGATATTCCGAAATTCAAAATGTTGACTTTGCAGCAACTTCTGCCCATGCTGGGCAAGAACGCTTGGCTTGTGGCTTTAGACCTAAGAGAGGCATACCTGCATGTTCCAATCAGACAATTGTGCAGAAGACACCTCAGATTCAAGGCTGGTTCAATACATTACCAATTCTCTGCACTGCCCTTTGGCTTATCTACTGCTCCCAGGGTCTTTACAAAGTGCCTGGCACCAATAATTGCATTCTGCAGACAAAGAGAAATACAAGTATACCTTTAGTTGGACGACTGCCTAATTCAAGCAGAGAACAAGGACATTCTTCTTCAACATCTGGTGTTTGTGAAAAGACTTCTAAACATGCCTAGGGTACACAGTCAACGAAAAGAAATCAAAACTAGTACCCTCTCAAGATATAACATTCCTGGGTGCAAGCTTGAATATAACTGCCCAGATGGTTTATCTCACGCCAGACAAACAAAGGCAACTGACTACCTATTTCACAATGATGGCAACAAAGGCCCAGTTATCTGCAAGAAAAATTCTGCAGGCTTTGGGCTTCATGGCATCCTGCATCCTACATCCTACTAATTCCATATGCAAGACTGCATATGAGGAAACTTCAGTGGTACCTAAAAAGTGTTTGGACTCAACATTGCCACCAGCCTGGAAACAATGATTACTCTCATTCCCTGCCTGCAACAGGAGTTTCGATGGTGGGCAAAGGCTTGTCACCAGAACAAGGGACAGCCATTCACATTACCCCCAGCCAGGCAGACACTAACAACGGATGCATCAGATTATGCCTGGGGGGCCCACATGGCAGGAAAATGCATTCAGGGCACATGGACCTCAAACCAAATGCATCTACATATCAATCAAAAAGAGATGCTAGCTGTTCAAAATGCCCTGACAGCCTTCAAAGGCCTACTTCATCCAGGACAACTACTGATAAAGGCAGACAACACCACGGTCATGTGGCATATAAACAAGCAGGGGGGCACACATTCTTACCCCCTTTGCAGACTAGCCATGACATTGTGGGACACAGCTTCGACTTACCAAGTACATTTGCAGGCACAATTCCTGCCAGGGAAGGAAAATACTCTGGCAGATGAACTAAGCAGAAACCCCATGGATCCCCACAAGTGGCAGCTGGATCCACAAGTCTTCAGCATGATAACAAGGAAATGGGGATGCCCGGACATAGATCTATTTGCCTCCCCTCACAACTACCAACTAAAGAGATTCTGCACAAGGACTTATCACAGACAAGCATGGAAAGTGGACGCCCTATCTTTCAGCTGGAAAAAACTATCAGTATATGCCTTCCCTCCACTGCCTCTCCTCCCCAAGGTACTCCTAAAGGTCAGGCAGGAGAAACCAAAGATGATACTGATTGCCCCAGACTGGCCCCACCAGTACTGGTATCCAATCCTAAGGAACTTGTCTTGTTACCCAGCTTGGACCTTACCTCAATTACCTCGTCTACTGCCCCAGCAAAACAATCAGATCCTGCACAGCCAACTCAGGACATTAAGCCTGGCAGCATGGCAGATAATGTAGTCATACAAAAAACACTTCTCAGCAAAGCTGTGATGGATGTCATTCTAGAAGCCAGAAGGCCTAATACAAGAAAGTCTTATGCTGGAAAATGGAAGAGATTCTGTGCTTGGAACCAGGCACAAGAAACTGATACAAATGTACCAAATATTCCTCAGATTTTGCAATACTTAACTGAGATGCTGGACAACAGCCTATCCTTTTCATAAATTAAAATTCATGCCTCTGCCATTTTGGCTCATTACAATACAGAGCCACCAATTTTTTCTCATCCTTTATTAAAGCAGTACCTCAGATGAGCCAAAAATTTAAGGCCTCCAAGGAGATCACCAATACCTGCATGGGACCTCAACTATGTCTTGGAAAAGCTCACCCTGCCTCCTTTTGAGCCAGCTGCTACTGTTGATATAAAGTTTTTATCTTGGAAAACAGCTCTGCTCCTAGCAATCACTTCTGCAAGATGAGTTTCAGAGCTACAGGCGCTCGTGGCTGTGGAACCTTTTATCATTTTTTATCCATATAGGGTCTCTCTGAGAACAAACCCAACATTTATGCCTAAAGTGGTGTCCAGTGTGGCTCTTAACCAAACTATTCATCTGCCAACCTTTTATCCAAATCCACAGAACAAGGGGGAGAGAATTCTGCACTCTTTGGACGTACACAGCTTAGATTCTACTTTGACAGAACCAAAGCTTTCAGAAAGACAGAGCAATTACTAGTGGCATATGCTGCAGGATCACAAGGAAAGGCCATCTCAAAGCAGATTGTCTCAAAGTGGATAGTCCACTGCATTCGTTTATGCTATTCACACCATGGCAAGCCAGTGCCTAAGGGCATTAGGCCACATACCACCAGAGCTGCAGCCACTTCAGCAGCCTTTCTCAGAGGAGTACCAACCAGAGACATTTTAGAGGTGGCTACTTGGAGTTCAGTGCACACCTTTACAAAGCACTATCATTTACCACTCTACTCTAAATCCAGGGCAGGCTTTGCCACTGCAGTTCTGCAGGGCCTCATAGCTGCTCTTAATGCTGTTTAGCTCCAGCCTCCCAACCATAGCTTTTGGACTCTCACTGTTGCAGTCATTACATTTCGGTAAACACGAAGAACATAGTACAGTTGTGTACACTTACCATAAATGTAGATGGAGTGTATTCACTGTTGCAGTCCAGGTTACCCACCCGCCATCCCCCTTTTTTCTATGGATCTTACCTTTCCTTCTCTGATTTGTACACCCTATGTGGTGTATTTGCTTATAGATGAAGGTAAAATTTATATTGGTGCATTTATTGATTTTTATACATGTGTGTATATATATATATATATATATATATATATATATATAATTTAGCTACTCATTTAAGGGGCACCTGACATCTGGAGCAAGAAAAACTGAAGAAAATAACGACGGCTGCTTCTTTTATTCGCCTGACGACCTGACGTCAGGGAAGGGGCGACAGTGGCCGACGCAGGACCCAAGACTTTGGAATTCAGGCCGGCTGAGGGCACCCTGCCAGCAGGATTACCCAAATGTAATGACTGCAACAGTGAATACACTCGAACATCTACATTTATGGTAAGTGTACACAACTGTACTTTTGTGTACAAGTTACTTAGTCATAGTCAAATAAGCTTTACAGTAATGTGTTTGTATAGAAAAAAGCTGCTTAAACAGAACCCACGAAGACTCATTTATTCATGTACCAACACAAAAGTGACGTGTTAGAACCAGGATGGAAAAGAACAAAAACATTTGGAGCCATGAGATGTAAAGGTGACAGCGAAGGTAAAACCAAGAGAAAACAGTGCCAACATAACCAGAAGGAATCAAAGGTAATGAAAAACAACACAAATTATTTACTTGATGTAGAGAGGCAAGAAAAGGCATTACAAAGGCATAAACTGCATTATCCGGCAAGCGGAAAACTCAAAACGTTTAACTAAGGAAAATGTTTAAGATAAAAGTGTTTAACGAAACGAATGTGTTTAAAGATGAAACAAGTATGTTAAAGATAAATCGAGCATGTTTAAGGTAGAAAGAATGTGTTTAAGGCATAACTGGGCATGTTTAGAGTAAAACCAGCACAAAGAATAAGAAAAGAAAGTGGGCGCAGTAGATAAAAATAAAGCAAGGCAACCGCTATACTGGGCAAAGTGCTGTGTTTGGGCTTAACTACGACTTCGTTTGGTATCAAAAAAGTAAAGTCCTTCAAAGTATCTCAAGAGTGTGTAAAAGTGCTTACAGTGTGTGCTTATTACTGTACCTGTATTTGAGAGAGTTCAGTATGTGTAAAGTGCAACTATCTCATGTAATTCAGTTGAAGCATGGTTGTTTGAAGAAAAGTTCTTTTGCTTGGTGTGGATGTTTGCAAAGTGCTGGCATTACAGAGTGCTTCTTGTACTGTAAAGAGTTGCCTGGCAAGGTGCCTTCATTTTGGAGACATTTCAGTGTGCTGCATTTAGCCATTTACAAAGTGCACAGACCTCAAAAGACATTGAATTTGGACAACCAAAATCTGATTATTCGCATTGTGCAATTGCTTAACAAGTTTCTTGTATTAAAGAAAGGTGTTTATTACAAAAGAAAGGTGTTTATTACAAAAGAAAGGTGTTTATTACAAAAGAAAGGTGTTTATTACAAAAGAAAGGTGTTTATTACAAAAGATTACAAGAATATTACAGTGCTCGTGAATTGCTCTGTTGCATTGCAAAGTTCTTGAACATGTCTTAAAGTGATGACTTTAATAAGTGATAATGCACGACTGTTCCATGCCTGCCTTTATCGATAAATTTCCAAGCAACTACTTTAGCATTTTAGCCTTTACCAATTCCGAAAGCCGATGATTTTAGCATTTTTGCCTTTACTTATCAAGAAAGTATTTCATTCAGCTCCATAAAAAAGTAAATAAGTTGAAAAGCTATTTCACAGAGTTTCATAAAGCATCAAGAAAACTAAAAAGTTATTTCGCAAAGTACAATAAAGCGTTAAGAAACTTAAAAAGCTATTTTGTAAAGCACAGTGAAGCATTAAGAAATTTAAAAAGGTATTTCGCAAAGTGCAATAAAGCATCGAGAAGCCTGAGAGGTTTATTTCTCAAAGTCCAGTTAATTGAAAGGACTACGTGGCTATTCATTCGCACAATACCGATAAACACAAAGAAAGAAAGTGCAGACCTAAAGCAGAAGAGCATTAGCCAAGATGAGTGTTCATGCCAATTACTTATGCACGTATATGTGTGTGTGTGTGTATTTGTATGCATTTGCAAGACCCTTCGCTGAAATGTGTTAATATGGCAGACTGATTTTGAAAACCACAACCACTTGTGTTTAACCAGAATATTGCAGAGAACTGGAGAATATTTGAACAGGGGTATGGTATTTTTATACAACAGCTTATGCATATAGAGATGCATGCACAAGGGCATTTATTTTGGCAAATGTAGCAGGATCTGAGGGTATAGAAAGAGAGCAATCATTTTTATATGCACCAGCAGTGTATGAAGGTGAAGGTGCAGACCGCCATATTGTTGTGCAAGCTGAATCTAGAGAAGACCCAGAGTGTTTAAAGTGTAAGTTCAGAGAAATGTGCAACCCCCAGATGAACATTATATTAGAAAGGCATTCGTTCTACACAAGAAATGAGAAGCCAGGGAAACCATTTGCAGCTTATATAGCTGACTTGAGGAGCAAGGCCAAAACGTCCCTGAATGGTGACTTGAAAGATGAGCTGATAAAGGATAGACTTGTATGTGGTATTAATAGTACTGTGGTGAGGAAGATTTTACTTTGTGACAGTGATATGACATTAAGCAAAGCAATAGAGATTTGTCAGATCCATGAGGTGACAGAAAGGCACGCGAACATGCTTACAAGTGACAAAAGTATGGTTTCAATAAGCTCCAAAGCAAGCATAGACAGTATGCAACATGTGGCAAGCAGAAACAGGCCTAAGCAAAGGGCAGCCATAGGAATTCCAAAAAAAGTGCCAAGTTTTCCAGATATTTATAGAAGTGCAAGCTCCACCGCCATCTCGGTGCCATACAAGCATGAGTCAGCAAGACCCAAATCTAGCTTTATCTTTAACTGTCGAAATTGTGGTGCAAGCCATGAGTCTAAAAGAGAGAAATGTTTAGCATATGGTCAGCAGTGCCATAAGTGTAAGAAATGGAGCCACTTTCAAAAGTTTTGCAAATCAAGTAAACCTCACACAGTTGTAAAGAAAGGTCATACAAGAAAACAAGTTGGTCAAGTAGATCCCAAACAATCGGCTTTCTACTTCGATGGTGTATCAGTACTGGGAGAAAGAGTTGACGTAGTGAAGTATTTTGCACAGCTCGGATCAATGGGAAATCCGCAGAGCTCAGAGTAGACACTGGATCAAAGTGCAGTGTTATCAACATACATTTGCAAAAGTGAGAACCAATGAACACTTCAGTGTAACCATCAGTGCAAGACTTGTTGCGTATGGAGGTGAAGAAATTCAAACCGAATGTGCAGTAATAACTTCCATGTTATTTGGCGGAGAACTGTTACAACTTATTATTCTATGATACAACCAGTGCAGTCTTTACTAGGTCTCAAAGATAATTTGAGAATGAATCTGCTTTCTTGTGCTAAAGAAGTTCATCATGTGACTGCATTTCCAAATTCAAGTTTTGCAGAAGCCATTTTCTCAGAGTATGCTGATGT
Organism: Protopterus annectens; assembly: GCF_019279795.1. Lineage (NCBI taxonomy): Eukaryota > Metazoa > Chordata > Ceratodontiformes > Protopteridae > Protopterus > Protopterus annectens. Next base: position 1,371,891,140 of record NC_056746.1, read on the forward strand.
TCCAGTTGTGTATTCTGTGAAATTAAACTTCGAGGTCACTTCAGTGGTCAGACCAGCAAGAAGAGTTCTAATAGCTATGCAAGATAAAGTCAATGCTCAGTTGGATAAGATGGTGCAGCAAGGTGTGATTTGCCCAGTCACAGAACCAACTGAATGTGAGTCATCCATGTTAGCCACTCACAAGAAAGGATCAGATGAAATCAGAATATGCATTGACCCTAGAGATTTGAACAAAGCATTAAAGAGACTGTATCATCCAATGCGCACAGTTGAGGAAGTCGCAGCTCTAATACCAACTGCCAGTGTGTTTTCTGTTTTGGATGCAAAGAGTTTATTTTGGCAAGTGATGCTTGATCACAAATCCTCATTTCTAACTGCTTTTAGTACCCCATTTGTCAGATAAAGATTTCTAAGGAATAAATTCTGCAAGTGAAGTTTTTCAGCGTGCAATGGAACAAATGTTTTCAGGTTATCCTTGTGCCATAATAGTAGGCGATCTACTTAGTTGGAGGCAGTGGCGAAGCAGAGCATGACAGAAACCTCAGGAAAGTTCTAGACAGAGCACATGAAGTAAATTTGAAGCTCAGTCCTTTGAAGTGCAAATTCAGACTTCCAGAAGTAACCTAAGTAGGACATATGTTTACAAGTACAGACTTAAAACCTGACCCAACCATACAAACAGCTGTTTTAGAGATGTCAGCAGCACATAATGTGCAGAGTTTACAGCGTTTTCTGGGCATGTTCAACTGTTTGGGCAAGTTTATACCAGATTTCAGTGAGTTTACAGCACCATTAAGAGAGCTAACATGAAAAAATTTTATATGGTCATGGTTACATCATCATCAGAAGGCATTTGATGACCTTAAGCAGAAAACTGTGACCCCCATCCCCACGATAAGGTACTGTAATGTGAATAAACCAGTTGTCTCAGTAGCCTGTGCATCTAGGACACTTACTCAAACTGAGATGCATTATGATCAAGTTGAGAATGAGCTTCTAGCAATAGTTTTTGTATGTTCTAAGTTACACAATTATATTTATGGTCAAGCTATTCAAATTGAAACTGATCATCAGCCTCTAGTTACCATTCTAAAGAAACCTATGCATTCTGCTCCAGCGAGATTACATAGCTTTATCTGGCTGATACTTTATCCAGATCTCCTAGCCGTACAATACAACAACTTGATGTTGAAAATTTTGACTTTGATGTAATGTCAGTGCGTAATTTTTCCACCACTAGAGTTGATAGATCACACTGTGATCAAATTTTACAAAAGCTCAATCACTACGTCAGTGTTGCACCACCCGAGGTGCGATCATGTTTTCCCTACAGAGATGAATTGTTGATGGATTATGTTCAAAGACCCTAAAAGTGTTGTTCCTGCTTCATTACAGCATGAATATATTCAGATTTTGCATCGTGGCCACCCAGGTTTATTATCTACTAAGAGAAGGGCAAGAGAACTAGTATTTTGGCCATTATCAAAGGGCATTGATAGTGTTCTTTCTTCTTGTTCAATATGTAATAATACCAGAGCACATTTGCAAAAAGAACCACTTTGGCTAAACCCAGTACCTGAACTACCTTGGTCTACTGTTGCAACTGATGTCTTTGAATGGAATAATCAACACCATTTGGTTTTAGTCGACTCTTACTCGAACTGGTTTGAGACTGATCTGCTACCAAACTTAATCTCACTAGCTATTATCACTAAGCTTAAACTTAATTTTCCAGTTCATGGTAGTCCTCACAAACTTTATTCTGACAATGGTATTTAACTTACTAGCTAGTTGGTTCAGGAATTTGCAAGCGAATGGGACTTTGTATATGTCACTAGTGGTCATGAATATCCTCAGTCCAGTGGTCTATCTGAAGTTGCAGTACAGAGTGCAAAGCAATTACTTGAAAAGTCAAAGCGTGACAATACCAATGTATTCTTGAATTTACTTAATCTCAGAAACATACCTCGTGACGATATTCTTGTCTCTCCTGCTCAAAGCCTATTTTCCAGACAAACTAGAACTACGCTACATGTTTCATCAAGTATGTTGAAGTTTAACTCCAACAAAACCATCAAGGCCCAATTGTTAAGCGTAATATCCAGAAATCTAGTTATGACAGATCGAGCAGATTACTTCATTCGTTGAGGGAAGGAGAGAGGGTACGAATCCAGGCAACGAAAGCTATTGATCAAATAGGACAAACAGACATCTGTGTCGAGCTGAGATCTTATTGGGTAAGCTCCGAGAGTGTAGAGTATAAGAGGTATTGCAGACATCATCTTCCTGTACCAAAATCATTACCATTGCAATCACAACATTGTATCTGTGATTCAGATTCTAAATTGAAGATAGAGTCACTCATTGTTTCCAGACCAGTATGAGTTCAAAAGTTTGATTCTGTTCCAGAGAGCAATTTGACTATTCCACAGGTCAGCCATTTTGCATTGTTTGTTCTAATTGCTAAAACCAATTCTCAGTTTTATCTCACATGATATGGATGAGTGTCTAGGCCTAGTGTGAAATGCACAGCAACATGGACTTGATTGTATACACATGTGTACCCAGTATTGTATAATGCATGTGTCTAGATTATTTGCGATTTCTGCATGCTAAATATCTCATGACAAATTGCATGATCTACTTCTCAAAGAGGGAGGATGTAGATCAGAGTGTAGCATGTGTGCATTATTTCTTTAAAAAGCATGTGAGGCTGTGCATGCACATATAAATTCCAGACACGTGCAATCCCTAGTGCCATTTTGAAGGAGGAGCCAAATGTGTAAGCATGTATGATCGCAGCAGTTAGTTTGTATATAAGTTACTTGGTCATAGTCAAATAAGCTTTACAGTAATGTCTATAGGATAAAGCTGCTTCAACAGAACCCACAAAGACTCATTTATTTGTGTACCAACACAAAAGTGACAGGGGGGAGTTCTCTTTTCTCTGAGACTTGCAAGAATGGGCCAGTATTTTCAGTGGGAGAACACTGAGGTTTCTCAGTCCCTCAGAAAATACTATAAGTTGTTACGGAAGGATTTTCTAAAAATTCCTCCTGCTGTCAATTTTAAAGGATGTGCGTATTACTACCTGCAGTTTTCTCATAGTCAGCCAGCTGCCCCTAAAAAAGCAGAAAGGATGTATAAAGTTCTGTAGTCTTTTACATTTTTATACACTATACCCAAACCTGACCCAGCAGCTATAGCTTTAGTTGAGCACACTGCTGTTAAGCACTTAGTTACTTCTAATACTACTATTTCTAATAAGGATGGGAAAATTATTGATAGGTATTGGAAAAAGTCTATACTTGTGAAGCCTTAATTTTCAGCATTTTGAATTGTCAGTCTCATATGTTAAAGTTTATACTGTAATGACAAATTGTGAAAGTATGAGGAAGGTTTTATCTGCAGTTTCTTCTTGCATTGAAAATCTTCTTTAAATAACTTAAGTTTCTTCTGTTGCACAGGTCACTACTCATTGTTTGCAGAGTGTGTATGACTCTGTTGATACTTCTTCCAGGGCTGTGGCCACTGGTGCTTTTTTGTCTAGGTTTGCAGGATTGCATTCTCAGAACCTCCCAGATGATGATAAAAACGAGATACTAAATTCTTCCTTGCATAAAGATTTAATGTTTGCCTGTTCTACTGCAAAAGTTATCAAAAAGTGATGCAAGGGTCAAGCTGATCTGGGGAATCTGTTAAGATTTTTCATCTCTCCTTTTCCAGATTGTCCAAGAGATTTTCTATCTCCTCATCCGGTTTCGTCAAAAAACAAACAAAAAAAAGAATAAACAGTCTCAGCAAAATTCAGGTAAACAAATGTTTATGAAAAATGGCAGGGGCATTCCAAAAAGAGTTCCAGGCTTCCCAAAACCAAGGACAGTTCAACAAGTCTGATGGCTATTCAAGAGCCCTTGTGTCCTCCCTCCTTCCTGGCCCATTTTTCTTCCAAGAAGTCTAAACCTCCATTTTCCTCTTTGGCAACAGATTGCTTCAAGTTCTGAAAATCATTCATCAGGTTTACAGATGGCAGTGGGAGAAAATTTCACCTTTCCATGGGATTATTTCTCCTCCTCCAGATCAGACTGTTTTGTTTCCACCAGTTCCTCATCATGTAGTGCCCCAAGAAGTTATTGAACCAGTTCCTCCTTCCCAAATGGGGAAGGATTTTTATTCAAGGGTGATCCAAGTACCAAAGGAAGAAAATGCTTTCTGAGACCAGTTCTGGATATTTCTTTCCTAAACCTGTTTGTGATAGTGGCCAAATTCAAAATGTTGTCACTTCACAACCTGTTAACTCTTCTTCCTTTTTCAAGTTTCCTGGTAACACTAGACTTAAAAGATGCTTATCATCACACCCCTGTTCATCTGGACTTTAGATGTTTCTTCAGGGTTTGTGTTTCTGGATCACATCATCAGTTCTCTGCCTTACCCTTTTGGATATCCATTGCACCAAAATTGTTCAAAAAATGTGTGTCCCTCCAGTTATAGTTCTTTGCAGGCTAATGGGTATCCACATTTTTAGATGACTTGCTTATCTTTCAGAGTCTTTTTCAAAGTGTCAGAGATCTCTTTTTCTCTCTGTCTCATGGGAGAGAGATCTGTTACATAATCTCTTTTTCTCTCTGTCTCATGGGAGAGAGATCTGTTACATAATCTCTTTTTCTCTGTGTCTCATGGGAGAGAGATCTGTTACATAATCTCTTTTTCTCTCTGTCTCATGGGAGAGAGATCTGTTACATAATCTCTTTTTCTCTGTCTCATGGGAGAGAGATCTGTTACATAATCTCTTTTTCTCTGTGTCTCATGGGAGAGAGATCTGTTACATAATCTCTTTTTCTCTCTGTCTCATGGGAGAGAGATCTGTTACATAATCTTTTTCCCTCTGTCTCATGGGAGAGAGATCTGTTACATAATCTCTTTTTCCCTCTGTCTCATGGGAGAGAGATCTGTTACATAATCTCTTTTTCCCTCTGTCTCATGGGAGAGAGATCTGTTACATAATCTCTTTTTCTCTCTGTCTCATGGGAGAGAGATCTGTTACATAATCTCTTTTTCTCTGTGTCTCATGGGAGAGAGAGATCTGTTACATAAGCTGGGATTCCAAAAGAACATTCAAAAGTCCGTCTTGATTCCCTCACACAGGATTGTGTTCCTGGGATGACAAATAGACACCTCAGTTCAAAGAGCTTCCCTTCCACAGAGGAAACATATGAGGGAATACCTTAGGATTTTGGCTGTCTTGGCATCTGTGATTCTCGTGACGCCCCTGGCAAGACTCCACATAAGAACGATACAGTGGTATCTGAAATCTCTTTTGTCCCTGCATCAACACCCTTTATCTTTTCAAATCCCAGTGCTGGAGATTTTGTCAGAAGAGAAATCTTTTGGTGGAGACAACAGATACCCTTAAATCCAGGTCTCCCCTTCTCCCTCCCTGCTCCAAAACAGTCACCACAGACACTTCAGAGTTTGCTTATGGAGTGGTTTCAAGAGAGATAAAAGTGCAAGGGTGTGGGACACCAAGAACAGGCGAAACAACCAAATATCAAGGAGATGCTTGCCATGTCTAGGCACTCAGCTGTCTGAACTGTCTTTGGTTCCCAGGACCTGTTCCAGTGGTTACAGACAATACCATAGTCATGTGGTACAGCAAGCAAGGGGAACCAGGCTATACCTCCTTTGCAGACTGCCCATGTTAGCTTGCGGTATAGCTTCACAGCACAGACTCACTGTACTGGCATCCTGCATTCTATCCGAGCAAAATTGTGTGGCAGTCAAGTTCAGCAGGACCAAGGCAAACTGTCATGAATGGAAACTAGATCAGGGGGTCTTCCAAAGTTTAATCCATCCATGGGGATTTCATCAATCATTTGACAAGATTCTGTTCCAGGACTCCATGCAGGAAGGCTGATGCCTGTTTCTTTTCCTTGGATAAGAATGTTCCTGTGTGCTTTTCCTCCCTTTCCTCTAATATCCAGGGTACTTCTAAAGATTCAGAAGGAATCCCCCAAGAACACTGTGGTGACTCCTTTCTGACCCAGGCAACTGTGTTTTTTCGTTCTTTTGGAAATGGCCTGAGACATTTGCCACAAAAGAACGCGGTTTGATTCACCCCAACATCAGTCATCGTCAGTTGACTGCCTAGATAACAGGGTCTTAATTCCTTGTAGGCACCTGTTTACGGAGGATGTGCAGCAGGTACTAATGGAGACAAGAAGGCTTGCTACTAGAAAATCATTAATTAGCAAATGGAAAAGGTTTTCTAATTGGTGCCAGCAACATAAGTAGCACCCACTCAGGGCTAGCTGTTTGGTTTTAAAGTATTTGTGTGAGTTACTGTCCTATGGCTTGCCTTATTCCTCTGTCTAGATTCTGCATACATTCTACGTGCTACATACCTTGGATATCCACAGACAAGCTCTGGTACTGTCTTGACAGAAATAAATCTATCTGATCTTCAGATCAAGTGTTCATTTCTTGGGAAGGTTAGAAGAAATTACAGCCTGTGTCAAAACGCAGTATTTCCAAGTGGTTGTCTAAGGCTATTACCGTGTGTTATACTCACCATAACAAAACTGTTCCAGTCAAGGTCAAGGCCCACTCTACCAGAGCCTTGGCCTCACCTATGGCTTTTTGGAAAGGATTGGATTCTAGAAGTATTCTGTAAGCTGATACTCTTGTCCTTGGTACATACTTTTACAAAGCACTATAAGCTTGATTCCTTCTCTAAGTCCAGATCAAGCTCTGCTATGACCATTTACCATGGGCCTCCTGTGCTCTTCTCATTCCACCTCCCAAATGTAGTTGGTTAAAGTAGTCTACCCACATAAATAACTTCAAAACACTTCAAAACTTTACTAAAAGCACATCTAAAAACATGCTGGCTATGCCCTAGCAACGCCTACTCTAATATCACCCACCCCATCCAACCACTACCTTTCTTTCCACTCCACTAACTACCTTGATTATAGCAAGCTCAGATTCTCATAAGCCTAGTACTTATTATACAGCAGGAACTTCTTATTGTAACATTTATTAATGTCTGTTATGTACTTCACAGGTAAAGATTCTAGTTGTCTACTGATGTACTATGTTCTTCATCTGTAAATATGTTGTAAGTAATTGCTATGTTAAATTGTTAATCGCTATGTAATCCAGTGTAACTACTGTCTGTTTATTATACTGTGGATCTTTTCTCCCCGGGCCTCTGCTGAAAATGGATCAATCTCTTCACAGACACTCCTGGTCAACAAATGTAAATAAATAAATAAAAGAAGGCATCTGCAGCAGTGATCAGTGTGATGAACATGGTGTAGTTGTGTAAGGGAAACTTGCCATAACAGCAGATGTGCTAATGATCACTGCTGTAGTAGCTGGTCCCTCCCTTCACCCCCTTGTTTTTTTAGTGTGTTTTTATGCCAGGGTGTAGACTTTTTGTTGTTGGTGTTGTTTCCCTTCACCCCCTTGTTTTTTCAGTGTGTTTTTATGCCAGGGTGTATACTTTTTGTTGTTGGTGTTGTTGTTTCCCTTCACCCCCTTGTTTTTTTCAGTGTGTTTTTATGCCAGGGTGTAGACTTTTTGTTGTTGGTGTTGTTTTTTCCCTTCACCCCCTTGTTTTTTCAGTGTGTTTTTATGCCAGGGTGTAGACTTTTTGTTGTTGGTGTTGTTGTTTCCCTTCACCGCCTTGTTTTTTTCAGTATGTTTTTATGCCAGGGTGTAGACTTTTTGTTGTTGTTGTTGTTGTTGTTTCTAGCATTGTCTTTTCAAGGATAAGCCTCCCTTCTTTGGCAGGCAGGAAAGCTCTGAAGGCTTCATGTCCAAACTTGTTTTTAGTCAGCTGTCCTCAACTCAGCTCAAGCTGCTTGACAGTTTGGGCATAGAGAAGGTGCCCTGAAGCTTTGGAAGCTGGCCTGGTGTTATATTCTTGGCAGGATGTAACCCATATAGCTAAGGCTACTGTAGCAGCGCTCAGACATCTACTGTTAATGGCAAGTTGAATTCACACAACTGTACTATGTGGATGTTTGCTGTTGGAGTGGCAGTGTTAGGGTTGATCATACTATATTCAACATTAAATTACTGGTGCAGTAGCCTAAGTAGTACTGGTCCTTACTGGTGCAGTAGCCTAAGTTGTACTGGTCCTAACCCACAGTAACAAACCAGCTTTTCAAAGCTAAAGGGCCCTTTCCATATGCTCTGCCTGTAAGGAGCTTGAGAGGAGTTCTGTATAAAAGCAGTGCATGAAAAGCACAAAGCTGTACTGCAGCTGAAGAGCACTCCTTCATAGAATATACCCATACAGCAAGCACCTCAAGTAGATCTGTTTGCCGCTTGTCATAGTAGGTGACTAAAGAATTCTGCTCCAGGATTCCTTACAGAAAGGCCTTGAAGCCTTGTCATTCTCATGGGCACTTCCCATACATGTCAGACAGCGCACCTCACTGGCCCTCTTCAAGAGAAATCTTGATGCGTGGATGGGAAATAGAAAATTCACCCCGGGGATCACTCCAGTGGCTCTATGTGACAGAGGCAGTGGGAACTAAGGTCGGGTGGCACGATGCCAGGCTAATCCCATGGGCTAGACATGTAAAGGCTCCAGGGCCATTAGCATAGTGCACACCTATGAACCTGTAAGAATGTTCATCTATGATTTTTTGTTGCTATCCATGATTCTTCCAAAGATCCAGAAGGGGCTCCAAAAACTGTGGTGCTGCCCCCCCCCCCCCCCCCCCTTGGCCCAGGCAGCTGTGTTAATCCTTTCTTTTGAAAAAGCATCAAGGACAATTATTGCATGCTTTCCCACTTACTGAATTTAGTCACACAAGACAGGAGTGGTTTCCCACCCTGAAAACTCTTCATTTGACTGCCTAGATGATGGAACAAGCTTTGCTCAAACTATTCTTCAGGGCTCTCTGAGTCTTAATTTGTTTCCTCTTCCACTTTTACCTTTTAAACTGTAGTGATCTACCCATATAGTGTAGGGCTTTGGTGATCTACCTATATAGCTTAGGCTACTGCAACAGTGATCCAGTGTTGAATGTAGTACAGTTGTGTAAGTAAACTCTGAGAGATACAAGAGGTCTTGGACTACTGGATCCTTAATGGCTTGAAAGGCATTCACAAATCACCTGTAAGGAGTCTGTAAGATGCTGAATAACAGTGGACAGTGCTTCTAGCCTCTCCTGGTAGCTCGTCTTTTTTAAAACTGTGATATTTTTAATTAGGAACCTCTGAAGTATTTTCAGTTACTTGATATGTCTAGTAAGATACATCCAAAATGGGCATTGTATTTGATAATGGGCCTGAACAATGCAATATATTGATTGATAAGAACTTTACCACAAGTGAGAGTCAAAACCTCAGCCTTCTTGACCAGAGCTCAGTACTCTATACAGTTGATCAACAAGAATCCACATGCCTGTGTTATTACTTTTGGTCACTGTTGCAGTCATTACCTAAGGAATCTCTTCACAGACTGATTCTGATGCCCTGCTTGACTTTCGGAGCTAAGCTCCCTTCCACCTCAACTATGTTTATATTGCCTTACTCTCAGACATGTTCATGTACCTTATAAATAGGTGGCATTTATTCATGCCATGTTTAGTTCTTTCTTGCCACATGTGGCAAGAAAGTGTCTCAGAATATTGCTTCAGGCCTACAACTGAAGAGTGCGAAGGTAAGTACTTTACTGGGAAACCTTTCTGACTACTGTGTCATTAATCTGTATATTGATGTATGCTGGATTGTTGGATGTTTTGTGGTATTTAGGATATTTGAGCAATGAATGACATGTGGAGAGATGTAGGACAAATACAGTCCAAAGAAAAACAGATCTGATTGTGGATGCCAAATGCCAGTGGCTATACTGCTGAAATGTAGAACACATTATCAGTTGTGAGATTTTTGAGAACATCTGTCATAAGATTTAAAAGAAAGAAAGCAACTCTTTAGACGTACCTGATCAGACAGAAGCTTGCAGCCTTGTTATGCATATAATGTGCCATATCTGTAGACTTTGAAGAACAGGAAGCATGGGTATCTCAGAGAAGTGAGGCCCAAAGGAAAAGACTGAGTTCCTTGAACCTGGAGAAGTTCACCTAATTCTCTGAGGTCCAAGGGTGTCAAATCCTTTGAAGCACTTGCAAACCCCTACCACCGATGTCTGTTATTTCCAAGACCTCTAGTGCTGCAACTCCTCATGCCATTCCATTGGCTCCAAGTTCATCCCATCCTATCTTGAGAGTCACTTCACTCTGCGTCAGATGTCAACCAAGCATCCCTCTCACAGCATCACTTAATTATAAAGCAAAGGGAGAATGATGTCTCATAGTTTTTATATGGGAGGACTATCACAGTAATGAGAAACATGAACCTGGAAACAAACCTCCTTTTGTTTTTTAACCCACAGCTGCCGTAATGTTCTCCAGGATTCAGACATTGGAGGCCCAGCCCTCTGCCGAGCCCAAAACTGCTTCCTTTTGGCAGGTAAGGTACCCTTAACCCTAGCCAAGCTTCCTCCCACAATTTGGGCTAAACTGTCGCAAGGTTTTATGTCATTTATTCTTAGTCTTGAGTTCAGCCCTGAAAAAAAGAGGAGGAGTTCTCTTCTACGGAGGAGGTTGACTCCCATGCTTCTGTTGAGAAGGAACTGGAGTACTATTTGCAAATGTTTTCCCCCTTGTTTAAGTCCGATAGGCAACCATGAGCTCAGACTTGCCCTCCAGAGGATGTATCATTTGGAAATACTCTGTTACTTATTAGGTAGCATTTCCAGTGGTAGTGTCATCAGGCTTCTGCTTCCCCAAGTAAGATGTGTAGAACTTGTAGGAATGACAATTCACAGACCTATTACTGCGACAGTCCAGAAAGTCCTCCTTAGATGTCTTTGAAGATACTTCACTGGAGCTGTCCTCCACTGCTGGGTGACCTGAACCCCCTTTTTATAGGATTTATAGCCAGCATATATTTTTGTACAAACAAAAAGAAATTGCAGATGGATTCTTCCGGTATTGCTTGACCAGCTCCTGGATGCGTCTCAATGATAGTGAAAATTGTTTACTTGATATGCTTGGTAAAAAAAAAAAAAATATATATATATATATATATATATATATATATATATATATAATTCAGCAACTGTAGGTTTTAGAGCATCTTATTTGCCAAACCCCTATTTTAAAATACCAGAAACAACTCTAGAGTAGGTGTGTGAGAGTGCAAGGTGAAACTTTAAACTTTCTTTTTAACCAAATCTATATTGGTTTTCACTTGGGCAGGAATGCCTCAAAATGTGTGTATGATGTGTCTTCCAAGATGGTTGCACATTGAGTAACAGCTTAATTCTAGCTCTCCCAATGTGAAAACAGAAACTTAACAGAGAAAGCCAGTGGAATTTCAGTAACTGGCTAGTAAGTGCACTGCCTGGATGCCAGGAAAAAATACAGAGGACCTGATGGAAAATCAGCTACAAAAGGTGAGGAAAAAAGCACTGACTGGGAAAAGTACTGCAGCTGTTTGGCAAAAAGCAGTGCAAGCTTCAAGCATGCCCTATAGTAACCCAGAGGAAAGTATAATACAACTGCACACAGACCTGATTAAAATAAATGAAACACTAATGGAGTATATCAACTCAAAGAAGAAAAGACTGAAAAAAAATGGAAGAAACTTTATTTAGATGAGGTGATAAAGCTGCAAAACTCAAGAGATCAAAATGAAGAAAAAGTTGTCTGAATATAAGACAGCACAAGAAGAGATGCTTCAAGAAATAATAGAATTATAGGACATGGCATGTAGGATTTTTTTTTCTTTACCAGAGAAGCTGGAAGGAACAGACTGTATTAATTTTATGAAAGCTCAAATAAGCAACTGGACTGGTACTCCACAGCAGGAGTTGTTAATTGAAAGGGACATGGTGCGTATGCTCCAAACCTGGCTAGGAGAAAGCAACTTAGACATTTAATAGTAAAGATGCATTCTTACCAGCAGAAGGAGTTGATTGTGATAAAACTGTGGCAGAAGGGCAAAGTAATAAAAGTGGGAGACAGCAGAATGTGGAGACTGAATAATAGCTGTACACCAGGCAAAAGAGTAAATTTATTCCATTATTCAGGGAATGTCGCAACGCAGGCATGTGGTTCAAACTGCTGTACCCAGCTATCTTCAAAATATTTTTTCGCTGAAGGGACAAGATCATTTCTGATGAATTACATGCTAAAGAGGAAGTACAAAAGTTTGTCCAACAAAAAGTGAGCTGTGAAGCAGAAGGATATTCTGCTTGTTCTTTGGTAATAAAGAACACAGAGAGACAGTGCCAGTAAAACATTTTCCATTGTTTCAATGGAAAATGCTTGAGAGAGGGAAAAAAACACAAGAGTCGACTAGAAGACTCGAGAGTATGTTGGAAATTAAGCAGATACAGGATTTGAGAGCTGGAGATGAACAGGAATAAAACCAGTAACTTAGAAATTAACAAATGTGGGATTACAAAGCAATAATTATATTTGTGAAACCTGACAGAACAAGCAAATCTGGAAATGTTTGACATTTTTGGGCTTGGTTAAACTTGTAGGGGATTGCAAGGCATCTGCCCTACTTGTCATTAATGTTCGGAAAAATACTTAGGAGAGGGAAGAGGAGGGAGAAAGTTAACTGTAATTAAAACAAATGTTTTCTTAATGGTACTGTTTAAATAGTGATGATTTTTTTGCATGCTATAAAGGTAGGTTTTCTCAGTTATTTTAAGTCTAATGGGATACTAATATAAATAGGTGCTTCTGTTTTTTTATCCATTCTGTCTTTCTCCTTGTTCAGTTTTAAGAAATAAAAAAAAACTAGGAAATCACCGTAGTAATTGTATCACAATTTATTAAACATTGAGCTCTTTTCATCTTAAAACTTTCTTAAACAGACTTCTTCAGAGTAATTCTGGTGAAATCAAACGTACCACAGTATATATAGGTTTACCATCAATGAAAGGCTGACAAACTGAATAAATTAATGCTTTCATGAATATTAAAATTACCCTCCGTATTGGATAAAAGAAAATTTTAAACATAAAATAGTAAAACAACACTATAAAATGATACTATGAAATGATGTTAAACCACCAGATCACTACAAATGTTAAATGAAACCTGGAATGTATTCAGTTTGTCAGCTTTTCATTAGTGGTTTTATATATATATATATATATATATATATATATATATATGTGTGTGTGTGTGTGTGTGTGTGTATATATATATATATATATATATATATATATATATATATATATATTGCGGTATGTGTAGTTTCACTAGAATTACTCTGACGAAGTCTGTTTAAGAAAGTTTTAAGACAAAAGTGCTCAGTGTTTATTAAATTGTGATACGGTTACAACTATGGTTTCCTCTTTTAAAAAAAAAAAGTTCTTGGTGTGTTTATGTCCTTTGGTTACCAGTTTTAAGAAATGTAGTCACTGCAATGTAAAAAAGTATGGTTAAAAGAACACAACAAAAGATAAAATTGTGTGCTTTTTCTCATTCTTGCATAGGGGAATGACTGGATTAAGGCCCTTAGCTTGATCTAATGACAAGTTTTAAGAGAAATCAAGTAAAAAAAAAAAAAAAGAAAAAGAATATTGAGTATTATAAGTTTTTTTCTGGTAAATAAATATATGCTTAGCAATTTTGAATTTGGTTCTCATATCTCTAGGAGACAATCTGCTAAAGAAAAATGACTAGGAGATAATGTTCTTTGAAAGCACTTGTGTTTTTGCAGCTGAAAGAGCTATAAAGATAAGACAAAAACAGATAGTACTTATTGGAAGCACAGGCTTTACTATGCATCTTAACGTGGATAACCTTTCTTTTTAACTTAAGCCTGTGAGTGTGGCTGTCAGTCTGGAACATTTACTAGAATTAGGAGGTGAAACTTCAATATTTGAAGGTGCATGTAATTTTGTGTGTTGTTATTATGTTAATAGGTTATAGGGGGTATTGGGGCTGTGTTTGTTTTTTTTTCAGGGCTTTCAGTGAAACAAAAAGTTTTATAAGATGTGACAGAGGCTCGAATGGATATGGCAAGAAACAGCTGTATAAAAGATCAACCTGCCAATCAGTGTATGCATGTAACACAAAAACTAGAAATAGATATTTAACGAAAAATCTGTTATACATAAAAAGTGGGAATGATAACTTTTTAAGACAGGGATGCTTTCTGTAATGATAAATACCAAAAAGAAAGAGTAGTGAACTATATTAAAGATGTAGAGCACAAATAACTGTGCTACATGAGACATACTTGGAAAGAACTGAACATATGAATTTGATAAAGAAAGCTTTTAGGAATGGTTATTCAGCGGAATACCTGGGGTAAAGGAAAAAAGGGATGCTTATGTTAATTGCAAGAAGAGCTCCAGTAGTGATAAAAGAGGATGAAAAAGACAATAATGGTAGATTTGTAGTACTAAGGGGCTACTGGCAAGGGAGGAGGATTACACTGGCATGTATTTATAATCCACCTAAAACTGCTGTAATGGAGCTTAAACAATTGTGGGAGAAATAATCCGATTTTAGTAAGGAATATTAGTTGTAATTGGGGGCTGGGTTATTTTTCCAATAATGAAGATGTGTCTGGGGGGGGGGCTCAGAAGGGAAAATATAGCAAAGGAGAGTCGTTTTTTGAACAAATTTATGAAAATATTTGGCATGGAAGATGTGAATTCAGTACTAAAAGTTCTGAGTGAATTTATGTAGTCCCAAAGATGCAAAAACTGGGCTAGGCTAGTCAGAATTTACATTTCACAGAAACGTGCATTTAATTGGCGGTCTTGATATGTATCCAAGAACTATTTCAGATCCTGTGCCAATAATAACTAAAATAAAAACACAGGGCAGCAAAATACAAATGAGGCACAGGCACTTGTCCACCTATCTGTTGAAAAGATGAATTTAAGGAATGGGTAGTAGAAATTATTCAGGAGCAGTTAGACAAGATAGAAATTTCTTCTGAAAATATAGCTAGGGAGTGGAGTAAAATAGGGTAGAAATAAAAAAAAAAGGGAGATATAGTTACTTTAACAAGAACTATTTAGAGGGACTGACATATGTTAAAGTATTGCAAAATAGGAGGAATTCTACATAATAAGAAGAGGAGCAACTGCAGAGTGCTAAACAGAAAGTAAGGCATTCCCTTGATAGTATGCATGACTTTAGAAAGTTTGCTAACTGTTTTTTGATAATTCTAGAATACAAAAACTTTTAGCACAGCGACTCAGGCAGCAGAAAGTAGAAAGGGCTTGTCACCAAGCTTAGGGAGCCTATAACAAGGAAGATAACAAGAGAATCCTGTAGAAGTATTAGAAATATTTCAGAAAATCATAGAAAGTCTATATAAAGCAGAGAAATGTGGAAATCATGAAAAGGTACAAATGGAAATGTTTATGAAATAATTAAATGTGCCAAGATTAGAGGTAGATGAGGCTCAATTACTAACAGGATAGAAGGAGATGAGATAAAAATGGTGATGTACAACCAATCTACAGGAAAATCCCCAGGAATAGATGGTATTCCTTTGGAAGTTTGGAAGCTAGGAAGGAAAAATTGATAATGATATGGAAGGTTTTGTTTAACAGTATTAAGAGGAGGAGACGTACCAACGTCCTAGAAGAAAGTGGTGGTAGCTGTAATACCTAAAGAGGGTAAAGATCCATCAGATCCAGCTTCATACACACCCATTTCAATACTAAACCACAACTGTAAAGTGTTTGTCTATAATGGCTAAGAAAATGGGAAAAGTGATGCCAAAATTGGTAGATATGGATCAGTGTGATTTTGTGGACTGGAGGCAAACATTTGACAAAATTAACAGAATATTGATGATCCAGAGGGAAGCAGAATGCAAGAAGATACCACTGTTGTCGGTGGGTCTTGATGCATAAAAAGCATTTGACAGAGTAAGCTGGGACTTTATAAGAACCCAGCAATGGAAGCATTTGCATTCCCTGATAAAATTATAAGATTGTTTTGGAGGATATATGAGAGATCCAGAGGCCAGAAATAAAGTGGGTGGGTTGTTCTCTCATAATTTGTGCAGAAGCAGAGGAACCAGGTGGGGGTGCCCTTTTACCTTTTGTTGTTTGCATTATATTTAGAACCACTGGCTAAGAAAATAAGGGACTCAGAAATTCAAGGATATAATTGGTATGATAGTCAAAAAAAAAAAAGCTGGCTGTCTTTGCAGATGATGTTATTTTAGACCTGATAAAAACAGAAAAGAACATTTTGATGCTGTGGAACATTTTGAGAGTTTTGCATCTTTTTGGGACACAAAATTAATGAAGCTAAAACAAAGGCAATAGTGGTAAATGATGTATCCACACATGAATTGGTTCAGCAATATCCATATTTATGGGGACATGATAAAATTAAGTATTTAGGAGTATGGATTAAAAATGATTCTGGTGTGGCAGCTAAGGATATGTGGGAAGAGACTAAAAAAACATAATATAAAAACTGAGAAAATGGAAGCTCTGTTATACAGATCTGGATAGTAAGATACAAGCAGTTAAAATGTTTTTAGTCCCTTTAGTCTTATACACAGGCCAAGCATATATGTATCAATCGGAGGAGAAGTTGTGGACAGCAGTTAATAGACAGCTGAAGGATTTTATCTGGGAGGGGAAGACAGTAGTCAAGTGGGATAAGCTAATTTTTCCATTAGAACAAGGCGGATTGGGATTGTCCAATTTGAAGGGGTATTTCAGAGATACACAGTTAAGGCTGCTATATGTAGCACAAGCAGAAACCTATAATTCGAAGTGGAAAGGGATGATGATGAAACAGGGGGAAGCTCAAGAAACAGACAGACTGGGATTTTGGATGCAGACCTTTTTAGTCAAAGCAATAATCATACAGAATATTATATTAATAAAGTAGCAGAAAGAACTAAGCCAGCACGAGAGTAAAGAAAGGGATACAGACAATAGGCAAGATGGGACTGGAATTTATTAGAGAAAACTGGCAAAGGAACCAAGGTATTCGGAGTAAATAACTAGAGGGGGAGAGGTAACAGAATGGGAAGATGCCAAGAATTTATTTGGACTGCAGGTTAGAGATTGCCTTCGCCAGCAAGAATTGAAATCAGAGTATAGACAAAGAAAAATAAATGGGGAGGTCCTAAATGAAAGGCCAGCACTGGTAGAGTTTTTAGTCAAATCTGGATCAGAAGCTGCTGTTAAAAAAGGAATAAGTAACAGCGCATACCAAATATTGCATGGTAACCATAAGAATCAAATCAGAGGAGGATAGAAAGGATTGGGAAGAATGACTGGATAAGCAATTCACAAAGAAGCAATGGGGGGATATACATTTGTCTCCCAAATATGCAACAAAATCTAGAAGATTTAGGATTTTTGCTTGGAAATGTTTACATTTTTATACCCTAAGTAGACTCCAGAGAATTTTTACTCTGGTAGACAGCAAGTGTAGGAGGTGTGACGGGGAAGAAAGAGGTAATCGGGAGCATATTTTCTGGGAGTGTAATGAGTTGGCAGACTTTGTCTAATTATGGTGGCTGCCAAAAAAGCAGTTACTAGAAAATGGAAGTCAAATATAGTAACAGAGATCAGACAAATGAAGTTGGTATCGTTAGAAAAGGGTAAGAGCAAACTACATAGGAAAAATGGGAATTGTGGGAACAATACATGCAGAGGAGGACGAATGAGCTATGTAATATTTAACTGAATTATTGTTGGATAGATTATAAGTGATGTATAATGTTTGCAACTAAACTTATGACAATACGGTCTGTAATGTAAAATACTTATAACTAAGACTATGTCAATACGGTTTGTTTTCATTTATGTAAATGTAAGATTGCCACTGTCATAACTGATAATCTAATAAGGATGCTTCTTGTTAAAAAAAAAAAAAAAGAAGAATCTTATGCGTTAAGATTGCTGCTGCTGCCAAAAAAGAGAAAACAGAAGTCAAATGTATGTATTTTTCTAATTATGAAAAAAATGTGAGTATGATGCTGTGTATGCACCACACACGGCTTCTGCTACAGGGTCCATCTTCTGCAGGCACATTCTATGGAGTGCACAGTCCCTCTATGGGTGTGAAAGAGTGACTCGTAGCTGTGCCACTAGATGAACTGCTGTTCCAGATTCCCTTCTTACAAAGTGTTCATAAAGCTGGAAGATGAAGAGAAGACCATGGTGTCTGTGGGACACGTTCCACTCAGCTCTTCCCAAATAAAACAGAAATGTCACCTGTAAGTAGCCTTATTACAATAGGCAGGGTAAAACCCTAATGCTAAGACCTAACTGAAAAGAGAAGAGAAAATGTCAACAGGAAGATGCAGGGAAGTTGGGCTCTTCTCAGGCTTCATCTTCTTCCATTGAGCATCTTTGACTGGTCACTTCTCTCCTCAAAATCTCACCTTGGCCCTTAAACCCCTTTCACTCTTACTGGTTATATTCCTGGGATATAGGATTGGTTAACCTCTTGATGTGATGTCAGTTTTCATTCTTTCAACTCTTGGGTTTTGGATTCGATCCTTGGATCCAACTTTGCTGCTTCTACTAGCACATGGATCACTGAAAGCTGTCAAGCCCCTCCCTTTCCCATAATGGCCAAGTCCTTAACATATCTTGGATCTCGTTTGCCACCATAGAGTACGGACATGGTCGCTGTTTCAGCTTTCAAGTCAGAAATTTTTTTCTGGGATTACAGTGAGTTTAATAGCTTTCTTCATCTTATACTTTGTATTCATATTTTATATCTTTATTTGTATATTTTCTTAATCTTTCTAATGTTTCCTCCCTTCTCCCTATGATGTGCTTGTGTACTCCTTAAGTTACCACTGTTCGTAGTTCTTTTTGTACCTTTAGGTACTTATATCTTTACCATAGTTTGTGTAAATTTCTATGTTTATAGTTGTTTAGTTTTTAAAAAATTATCTTTATCCTGTCACTTTTTGGCCTTTTGGCTCTTGGTCTTTTGTAGTTTCTGTATCTTTCTACCTTTAGTTAAAATGTCAGAGAAACTGTCAGGTTTCAAAAAAGTGTTCCGTCTGTGGCCACAAAATTCCACTGTCCGATGCACATTCTGAATATGTGTGTTGCCTAGTACCATCACACCTAGACGTGAACTGTGACATTTGTAAGGGTTTTAACCCTAGGGCCATAATATAGCGGAGTTACTCAATAGTGTGGTCTCTCCTTTTCTATTAAAATCCACGCCTCATCCATTTCACCTCATTTTGATACAGACCAGCCCCTGTTCTTACATCCTTTGATTAAACAATTCCTCAGAGGGGCTTCTAATATCAGACCAGAAGGCCACGCACGCAAGCCTGGGAACTGAATTATGTTTTGGAAAAACTAACCTTACCACCCTTCGAACCTGCTGCTTCAGCAGAACTGAAATACCTCTCCTGAAAGGCTGCTTTCCTACTAGCTATCACCTCGGCCAGAAGAGTTTCAGAACTTCAGACACTGATGGCCACTGAGCCCTTCATTATTTTCCATGCAGACAGAGTCTCCCTGAGTATTAACCCCTCCTTTATGCCCAAGGTGGTATCTAATGTGACTCTCAACCAGGCTGTACAACTACCTACCTTCTTCTCTAACCCTCAAAACAAGGGGGGAAAGAATTCTGCACTCACTAGATGTGCGCAGATAGTTCAGATACTACCTGGAGCACTGTACTAAACCCTTCAGGAAAACAGACCAACTTCTTGTCAGCTTTGCCCCAGGGGCAGAGGGGAAGCCCATTTCCAAGCAAACCATTTCCAAATGGAT
Source organism: Protopterus annectens (assembly GCF_019279795.1). Classification (NCBI taxonomy): domain Eukaryota; kingdom Metazoa; phylum Chordata; order Ceratodontiformes; family Protopteridae; genus Protopterus; species Protopterus annectens. The sequence goes on from NC_056746.1 coordinate 1,371,910,932, forward strand.
ATCACACTGTCCATTTCTGCTACAGATTACATGGGAAACCACCCCCTAAGTCTACTCGTACCCATTCCACTAGGGCAGCCTCCACTTCCACAACATTCCTCAGAGGATTTCCCGCCAGGGACATCTTGGAAGCTGCCAGCTGGACATCTGTCCATACCTTTACAAAGCATTACCACCTACCTCTTTTCTCTAAGGCTAGGGCAGGGTTTGCCTCTGCAGTTCTGCAGGGCATGCATACCCATGCCTAGGTCTCTAACTAATCCTTCCACCCCTCTCCTTAGCTTTGGGAATCCTTCCACAGGTGATGACTGCAACAGTGAAACACGAAGAATATAGTACAATTGTGTACATTTACCGTAAATGTAGATGTTCAAGTGTATTCACTGTTGCAGTCCTGTTTTCCCTCCCTCCTTCCCACTTATATCCTCTTTCCTTAGGGAGGCATAAGCTTCTTATGGTGGCTTTTTGCCACCAGGACCACTTTACCATATTTCCTTGGGCTTCTGACAGGTTAAGGAAAGAAAAACTAATGTAATGGCGTCTGCTGCCTGGCTTTATAGCACTGACTACCTGATGTCAGTCAACAAGTGACAGCAGATGAAGCAGAAAAACATTGATTATGGTATTTGGGCCAGCCAAGGGCTACCACAGCAGGGATAACCCACAGGTGATGACTGCAACAGTGAATGCACGCAAACATCTACATTTATGGTAAGTGTACACAACTGTACTTTCTCCCAGCTCTGACCCCATCAGGTCCAGAGACCTTAGTTAAAAACCTTGCTTACTCCTTCTCCGGTCCGACCTCTAGTATAGGAGTCGTCAGATCCGAAGGTTCTGGAGTCGTTCACATCAGATCAGAAGATACTAGTATCTTTGACTCTGTGGTATTTCTGAGTGGGCCAGCTCTGAGTGCCTCGGAGCCAGATGACTCTTGGAGCCGTAGCATCAGCGCCGGATCCGAGGAGTTGGAGTCAACTCCAAAGCTATCTTAACCATCTCTTTCCCTCAGAGCCTTGGCATTAGATAGCTCTGCTCCGACTCTCTCTTCGAGTGCTCTGTTTTTGGGGAGGAGAGAGCTTATGGCCCATATGCATGTTCTTTCAGAGCCATCTGTTTCCTTCTCTCCAAGGCATTCAGCATTTGAGGTAGTGGAGAGAGCTATTTCTATCCCTTTAGCTCAAACTTCTCTACCTTCTTCGGCACCGACTACCCTAGCCCATTCATCCCTGTGTCTAAGACTCAAACATCCTTGCCATAGGGACATCCAGCCCAAGTTTGCCACCAGGATATCCATCAGAATATACTGATTTCTTCCGACATGTCTTCTGAATATCTCACCACAGAAGTTCCCAGGAAGAGAAAGTGCAAAAGGAGACTCCTAGTCTCTCCTCAAGAGTCAGTCACTGAAGATACCGACTTTTATGAAGGGGAAGTGTCCCCAAGATCACATCCCGATGACATGTCGTTTGGAGACATTCTGGAACTCCTAAAGTAAAGGGGCGGTTGGTCTCCTGACAGCCCTTACCAGGAGGAGTTGGTATTCCTGAAGGCTTTTGATGCTGGCCCGTCTACCTCCTGGGTGAATTCATCCACTGATGAGCTCATTGATTTTGTGTCTCAGCGGGCATGGAAGGAGTCTGATACTGTTGAACCAATACCCAAGAGACCAGACAAGATCCTGTCACTACTTAAGGATAGAATCCATTGGAGCAAAGGAGTATTGATTGATGCCACAGTCAAGGCGGCAGCCACCAAGAAGGAACTAACGGAACAAAATTCCTCAGTCCACCCACCTAGCAGGGCGTCTAGGGTGTTGGACAAATTTGAGAAGCATGTTTATGCTTCATTGACCTTTGCCCTTTGATTGCTGAACTCTCTGGCACACTTCACAAGACTTGAGAGGGATTTGATTAAAGAACTTACAAAGTCCCTCTGTGGGACCATATCCTTCAAGGCAGAGAGCTTTGTTGCTTCACAGTTGGCTACCCTTCAGTCCATTTCCAATTTGTCCATGAGGCTTATCTCTCATGCAGCAGAAGATACGTCACAGTGGACGTTTTCAGGTATTTCCATCAGGAGGCATGCCTGGATGCACTTGTGTGACTTTGCAGAACCCTTCATAGATTCCTTGCTCCCAAGGTGAAAGGCACACCCTCCAAGTGTGAGCAGGAAGGTAAACCCTGTCTGCTGTGGGTGTACATTTTTCGACCCCTCAACGAACCTTTTCTAGGAATCAATGAGGAGGTCCGGAAGATGTGGTTCAAGAAATCCTAGAGTCCCTTCCAAGATTCACGTGGTGATAGTTCTCCCAGAGGCAGAGGTAGAAGGGGGAACTCTAATGGAAGGCACCGCCCATGTGGCAAAGGAAGTCTGCAGAACCAAGGATCGAGAGATTCTTTTTCTGACAGATCTACCAGCATTTCTGAAAGGAGGCCCGACTCTCCAGCTCTGGAGGCGGTTGGGGATCATTTGTTCTTGCACCAGTGAGCCTGGTTAAAAGTGAAAGAAGATATATGGGTGCAGAGGATTATATCCAGAGGTTGTATCATACCATTTTCCTTTCCACCACCTCTCGTTTCAAAGAAAATCCCAGATGTTCACCCAGTCAGAGGGAGGCAGCAGCACTAGAAATACACAAGCTGATAGAAAAAAAGTCGTCCAAGAGGTCCCTCCAGACCAGAGAGAGTCTGGAACTTGCTCAAGATTCTTTTTAGTGCCAAAAAAAAAACAGGGGACTGGAGACCAGTTTTGGATCTCAGCAGTCTAAATCGGTTAGTTCAGTATGCAAAGTTCCAGATGGTCATGGTTCAGTCCATTCTACCTTTTCTGCATCAAGATGATTGGATGTGCTCAGTAGATCTTCAGGATGCATACTGTCATATCAAAATGAACAGACACTCCAGGATATATCTGTGTTTTTGGCTGGAAGCCAGTCATTACCAGTTCATAACTGTGCCCTTTGGTCTCACCACGGCCTCCAGAGTGTTTACCAAGTGTATGGCAGTAGTGACAGTTCACTTGAGGCTGCAAAGATTCAGAGTGTTTCATATCTAGATGACTGCCGCATTACTGCTGTGACCAGATATCAACTGATACAAGCCCAAGGTTATGTACCCTAAGTAAGCTCCCATCTGGGTGTTTCCATCAGTTACAACAAATCTCATCTGGCACCAACTCAAACATTAGAAATCATCAGTGCTTCTTTCAACACGATCATGCAAACAGCATCTCTCCCTCTAGCAAGAGCTCAGTCTTCTATTCCAGTTCAGAAAAATCATCCAAAATTGCTCTCTCTCATTTCAGTTAATCCTTCAAACTTTAGGGTCTATGTCAGCGGCAGTCATCCTAGTACTGTTGTCAGGGTACCATATGAGAGTACTTCAATGGACATTAGCTACTCAGGGGTCCATTCTTTAACACCCTTTGTCCAGCCAGGTAAAGATTACTCAAGCTTGCAAAAAATATCTCCAGTTGTGGATACAGTCAAGTCAAGTGCAAGAAGGTCATTCCTTTGTTCTTCCTCAACCCAAGGCCATAGTGTCCATGGATGCCTCCCAGATTGGGAGGGGGGTGGGGTACTTTCTGGGAAGGGCAGTCCAAGGCACATGCTCCCTTGAAGAGGCCAACATGCATATCAATGTCCTGGAGATGAGCGCTGTCCTGTTAGTGTTGCAGGCTTTCCCAGATTCTCTCCCCACCGGGACTATTGTGATTCAGGCAGACAATATGTCAGTGGTCCAGTACATCAACAAACAAGGGGGAACCATATATTACCCCCTGTGTCAAGAAGCTTTAAGAGTGTGGCAATGGGTGATTACATCCATTTGAGTCCAGCATGATTGCAGACAAGTTAAGCAAGTATGTTCAGGTGCCTCATGAGTGGTCTCTCAACATTAAGGTGGCAGAGAGGATTTTCTATCAATGGGGTCAACAGTGCTGTGACCTTTTTCATCCCCTCTCAACAAGTGCAGCAAGTTCTTTGTTCTCATCCACCCACTGGGAGAGTCACCAAGAGATGCTCTACAACACAACTGGCCCACCAGTCTCCTTTACGCTCATCCCCAATATCCATCATTCCCCAAATTTCTTCAGAAAACATCTTGATTGAAGAGCACAGTAATCCTCCCTGCCCCTTATTGACCTCATCAGATTTGGTTTCCCTTTCTTTGGTCTCATCTTCATCCCCTTTGGATCCTGAATCCAACTCCAGACCTTCTATCTCACCCGACAGACTGTATTCATACAGACATTCCGGGCCGAAAACTGACCACATGGTTTCTCCACTTCTGTTGATTGCTAGACAGCCCAGGCCCTCCTTCCCAGCCCGTCATATTCTTTCATCTCACAAAGCTTTCACCAGAAAACTTTACAAAAGTAAATAGAAAATATTTGTATTTTGGGCACAGCATAATCGATTAGATCCCTTTTCTGCTCCTGTCTCTAACATTTTTGGAATACCTAGAATCAGTCTTCAGTGAGGGAGCTAGTTCTTCTACCATTAAAATGCAGTTGGCAGCCATCTCCAGATTTCATGTTGGAATAGATAATTTATCTCTAGCATCTTCCAAACTTTGTAGGGCCTTTCTAAGAGGAGCAGTTCTCCTTAGATCTCCTATTAAAGATCCTGTTCCCCCTTGGGATTTAAATGTAGTATTGCAAACTGTAACCCAGTCTCCATTTGAAACTTCAGCTAAGACAGAACTAAATTATTTAATTTGGAAAATTCTATTTTTAGTAGCAGTTACTTCTGCCAGAAGGATTTCTGAATTGCAGGCCTTGTCTTCTAAGCCCCCTTACTTTTTTCATAAAGACAGAGTATCCTTAAGAACCATCCCTTCCTTTCCTCCTATGGTGGTGTCAGAATCTAATATGAATCAAACAAACAAATTACCAGTTTTCTTTCCAAATTTGTCAAATAAAGGAGAATATATGTTACACCTATTGGGCATTCACAGACAGTTACGTTTTACTTGCATAGAACAAAAGATTTAGAAAAACAGAACAACAGTTTGTAATGTTCTTGGATTCATAATTGGGCAAATCAGTCTCTTAAGATAACATTAGCTAAATGGTTGACTGATTGTATTACCTTTGTTTATGATAAATTTGGCATGTCCTTGCCCAAGCCATCAAGAGCACATTCCACTAGATCTGTGGCTACTACTTCAGTTTATTTGTCCAGAGCTTGTCTAGATGATATTGTGCAGCCACATCTTAGGCCAGTCCTCATACCTTTATTGCTTATTACAAATTTACTCTGATCTCTAGTGGCTGAACAGCTTTTGGTGCAACAGTACTCAAGCATATCCTTCCTTAGATCTCTCCTGGGATTCAGGTCGTTGGGGACTCTGTTCCAAGAGTTGAGGAACAAATGAAAATTGGCGACATCAGATAAAGAAGTTATGTACTCACCATAACATTCCATCTGTGTTGTCCATTTTCATTCTTCCTCAACTACCCTCCCACCAATGCCCTCCTAGTCATTCTTTTGGAAGGATCGAAGATGCTGAAGGAACCTTATTCCTTTCTTTCAGTCTCAGTTTTTGCCGGTTATCTTAATGTGTTGATTCTTTTGCAATGCTCTATGGATATGAAGGACAGTAAACAAGATCTGAGGCATGTTAGGGACTAGAGCATCATGGGGAAGGGAGGAACACGAGCTTTCAGTGATCCACAAGCTAGTAGAAGTAGTCAGATCCAAGAATCGGATCCAAACCCAACATTTGAGGAAGAATGAAAATGGACAACACAGATGGAACATTATGGTGAATACATAACTTCATTTTACCAACGTGGGTAAGCCTAACCACAGACCAGTGGATCTTTCAAATAGTTTTCATATGTTAAGCAAATTCTTTTTCATGACCCAACCTTAAAAAAAAAAAATCTTGCCATTAGCTCCAAGAGACTAAAAATGCCCTGTAGGGACACGCACGGCAGAACTTTTAGCTGGTGGGGCAAGAGACAAGGGTTTTACTAAAGACTGTTGTACCAAAAAGAGTGTGTCAGATCAGTTAGTTAAGCAGCTTCCTAAAAATTCCAAATTTCAACATGCCAACATTTTAGGCCCTACTTCACCTCCTAGATTTACAGGCTGTCCTAGTTACATAAAACCTGAAAAATGTTTACCTCCCTATACCCATTTTTAAGGTGCACTTACTTCTGTGAGTTTTTGTGGTGGGGGGGGGGGTAAAACTTTCTTGCCCGTTTGGTTTAGCTGCTGCACCATATTTACAGAATGTTTGGCCCCATTGGCGGCATGCTGTAGGACCAGGGACATTCATATTTATCTGTAATGGCAGATTGTGTGATGTAGGCTCAGTCGCAGGAATATACATAATGCCACTGAATTGTAGCCTGGATTATCTCAACAGACTAGACTTCTCTGTCAGTGATAAGAAGTCTAATCTATGTTTTGCATGAAAGGCAATGTTCATATGAGCTTTGCTGGACTCCAGTGCAGGCAAGGCTTGCATTCCACAGGTCAAACTGCATCTCTTATTGCCCTCTTCCAGGACACAGCACACAAGCATGTGGTGACAGCTACACAGATATTCATGTAGGTCATTGTTGCAGGTCCTACATGGGGGAGTAAACTTCAGGCGGAGCTGTAATATCTAACCAAGCCTTGAGAGCTTGGTACCCTTCCGCTACAGTCAGGCTGACATTACCTTACCTTGAACTCCTTTATATATTCAGTACTCCTTCATACCCCCAAAACAAGACTTCATTGCACAGACCACTGCTTCTCTCCTCACTGCCTCAAACTATACAGGAGTCTCTCTCATTTTATTTTAAAGATAATTCCTCTTATCCCAAATTCCACTGGCAACTAAAAATTAATCACAAGTCTCAACCTTAATGCAAGTGTTGTCTACAGGCAAATAATTATCAATAAACTCACTTTGTCCACATTGGTTCTCTCTTTAGCTTCTCGCGCTCATCCATACAGTTAAAATATTTACTAAATGAATTGCCTTTTGGAAGTTGAGTCATATCATGTTTATGTAAATATTGTATATAATTTTGCTTTTGTCCCTGTTTGTATATTGTTTTACTCTGCTTGTCATATTCTGTCCTGTGTTCTGTACTCAGACTGAAATACATCCAGTGGGATCAGTGCTCTAACATGGTTAAGAAAGTTGAATAAAGTGCTGTTCTCCCACACCATCTCATTTCTTTCATGCCATGTTTGTTAATGCAAGTAGAAAGAGTATTTATTTGTTTGTCAGTCCAGGCGTGTTAACTAAAGAACAGACCAGATTAGTACCTAGCTGGAGATGCTTTCTTCTGTTCTTGTCTATAGATGTTGTCATGTTTTTGACAAGTTGTTCTTTTGTGTTTTGTGAATGTCAAGACAGCAAACTCCTAACATTAAAGAGTGAGGCATGTACACCTCCAATAAATATAATGCACATGTTTGCAAACCTTGGCTCTAGATAATTGTCACTGTTAAAGTGACACCCTGTCCCCATCTGCAAAAAAAGGAAAAGAGGTTGAGGATGGATGTGTTTGCAAGTACCAGATTCTGCACAAAGAATTCAAGTGCATTCACTGCCTTAGACTAGAGTGTAATGTTATTGAGTATGTAGTTTGCCAGAGATTTGGGCCCGAGACCAAGAGTGAGGGGCAAGGACATTTGGGCTCATCTGACTAAGAAGCTTACGGCTATCGTAGGAAAACCAGCCATGTTGATGGAGCCCCAGCAGCATGGTGACTCTGATGTCTCCCCACCCACCCAAAAGAAAAGAACAGATATGGGAGCCCCAAAGGAGAAGTCCAGGAAGACCACAGAATCTAATTTCATTGAGAGGAGACTTGCGGTCTGAGGATATCATCTCTGCAGTGGTGCATGCAGCTCCCTGACCCTGATTTCAGGAGTTTCCAAGGCCTCTAGTGACATTTCTTTGGAAGCCACCATGCTGTCAGCACTCAACATGTCAGACTGGACCAAAAGCTTAACTGTGCAGCAGACAGCTGACACCAGTTGGGTATGAGCTCTTGAACATCTCCTTACTATTATTAAGCAAGACAGGTTGGCATCCCTCTAACAGGAAAAGACATTTTCAATTTGCAGGGAGTCATGACCCAGGGACACATCCTTCAGTTCAAGGGTCCCAATCCTAAGACACCGACATCAGAAGTACAGGCCTGTCCAAAACCAAAGTTACTGCCTTATGCACCATCAGTCCCTCCCTCCCCCTGTGTCTTTCTGTCATGTTTGTGCTAACCTGGTTTAAGGCTGCTTTTACTACTTGAGTCTGCAGCCATAAGCCACCCATCCTCAGTGTCAGGAGTCCAGACAAAATGATAACAAAAAAGGAAGACCCTCCTTTAAAACATCCCAGCTCCTCTACCCTTAAGAGTAAGGAGGAAAGACTGGATTACAAGTCTCAGAGGTTCTTCCTTTTATACTGTGACTTAAACCGTGATGATACCTGGGCGCCTCTGATTCACCATCAGAGGACCTGTCATTTGAAATTGTGTCCAGTGACAATCTAGCAAGACCTCAGCCTTTCATAAAAGGGGTTGTGCATCTCTTGGGGCTTGGCCCTTCTAAACTGTAGCTATCACTTCACTAGCCGTCTTTAATATTTTTGATGCTGTCTGGAAGCAGACTTCAAACCCCCTTCCCCAAGAGGCATGCTTTGTTGTGTAGGGTACAGGACCTTCCCAAGTTCTTCTAAAATATCTTTGTTGCATACCCAGATATGTTGCCCCTGAAATCTGCAAATGGATCCAGTCTTGGTAGCTAGACATAACACTCTTTCCAGCGATGGCAAAAGTAGATGACTGGATAGACTTAGGGGAGTGGAGATGCATGTTTCAGCAACCATGGTATGTATGGCATTAAACTGCCAAGCCAGCATTTGGAAATATTAGGATCATATCCTCAAGCAGCTTTTAGATTGTTGGGGGGGGGGGGGTTGTTGGGTGTAGAAATGAATGTGTGATCGTGGCCAAATATGAAGGTCTCTATAAGCATGCTCTAAAATGTACATATGAATGCTATATGTTCAGCATCGGGTAGGCAGCAACAGGATCAGTTACTAGAAGACAATCCTAGCTGAGGACTTAGTCTGAAGGTGCAGCTCATTAATACACCTCTAGGTAAAGGGGTGAAGCACAAAAGCAGATGGTAGCTTAAAGACGGGGGGGGGGGGGTCAGGTTCTCTGGTTGCATCCCCCAGCATGAAGCAGCTGTGACTACACGTGCATGTTTTTTACAATCACTGTCTGCAAAAATCCAACCTCAGCCCTTAACCCATCTCCCCAGTTGCTCCAGCCAGATACTAAGATCACTTGGCCTCTTTCTGCCACCGCTGGGTGCGACGTGCATCAGGCAAATTAGTGCTGCAAGTTATAGGCAGCTGATACAAGCTGCAGTTATATGGAAGGACCTCAAAGAAGAGATCAACCATCTCTTCCAGCAGACCAGAAACTCTGGTATGTCCAGTATCAAAAATGCTGGCCCTTGGCAAAGTATATACCTTGACCATGGGCAAATGAATACAAGATTCTGCTTATGCTCTGTTTCTCACTTTCAAGAATGGAGAGTCCTGGAATAGCCATTTTATGGCTTTCAAGCCTAAACAAATTCCTTAAAGTACCAGAGTTCAGGTTGTTGACATTGCAGACCTTACTTCATTTCCTAGTCCTTCAGGCACTCTTTGCTAGTCTGAAACTCAGGGATGCGTACTTCCACCTTCTCGTTTACAGAGGTCACAGATGACATTTGATGTTTGTATTGGGAGATCGCTATTCTCAGTTTACTTCTTTGCCTTTTGCTTTGGCTTCTGTGCCTAGAATTGTCATAGAAAGTCTAAGCACCAGTGAAAGCACATGGCATGTTTAAGGGCATCCATATTTACCCATACCAAGACAACTGACTTTTTCAGGCCCATTCCCAGGAGAAGATGCAGAGGGCTATTGTCTGTACCTTACACTGTCTGGCCATTCTGAGATTTACCCTCAGTGAACAGAAGTCCAGCCTTTGCCCAGACCAGAAGGTGTTCTTCTTAGCACCACTTAGAACCTGTTGGTGTCTGCGTCTATCTTCCACAAGAGCAAGTGGAGTTGCCAGCAGCTTTCTTCCACTTTGGGCAGAGAAGCCCATACTTATTACCAGGCAGTTCTTACCCATCCTAGAGCTCAATGCATTCCACTATGTGGAAAGAAGCCTGTACTTTTGACCAGGCATTTCTGTACCCATCCTAGGGCTCCTTGCATTCCGCTTTGTGCAGGGAAGCCTGTACGTGTATGACCAGGTAGTCGTTACCCATCCTAAGTGTCATTATATCTAGTATTTTCATTATGCCGTTGACCAAACTGCACATGATAAAAATGGATTGGCTCTTCAGGAGCATAAGAGACCATTATCTTAGGATGACATCTTGCCAGTTGCATCTTGTTCCTCACTATGCAACTTTGTCAGCACACTACAAATGGGACATAGTCCCTAGGGCCAGGTCTTAATGTTGGGGCTGCAGTGATAAAAGGTATGTTTCCTTAAACTAGCCAGCCATTCAGGGGGTTCAGATGGAGATTTTCCTACAGGTTAATGGTGTGTGAATTCTCCTTGGGTGGATATGAAAGTTACTTGGAGAATTCCATGTTTGTTAACCAAGCCTCCTTTCATCCCCCTATCTGAATAGGGATAGGGCTGTTGGCTGACTATACATTATGATTTTGCTCACCTGATCAGAAGGTATAGAATGGAGGCTAAAGACACAGGGTAACCTGGAAAGGAGAATATGAAAAGGTAGCTTGAAAAAGTTCCATCTGCTGAGCTGTGACTTCTCAGCAAGCTAAGACTTAGAGTTTATAGAAGACTGAATTGTCAAAGCAGATTGTGTTATGAAAGCATAACTTTTTTTCCTTTGACATATTCTGAAAGAGTTGGTCAATATGTTTTAGCAGCAGTACCCACACTGTGATTGCCAAGGAGATATGATGTCTAAAAAGAGGTTCAATTTGTGATATTTTCTAGGGATGATCTTTATGCTTCTGATAGCCTTCTGGATCGAGTTTTGCCTTTGGTTGAGATGTTCTTTATCTGGTGCATCCTGTTGCAGTTTTTCTGCAGTTGTTTGCATAACTCTAACTTATGCCTTTACTGTTGCAACTTTTGCTCTTTGTAATTCCTAGGTTAAAGCCCTTGCATTAAGCCCCCCCCCCTGTAATCACCTTCAGACTGATTTTAACCAATTTGTCTGTAGTGCAATTTGAACAAATAGAGCAGTACTACTTCCACGGCTTGTCTCCAAGACCATTTTTTTTATGGATTTCTGGAGTTATCTCTGTATGTCTTGGCACACAGATTTGACAGAAGAGCTAAAATCTGTTAAGATAGCTTTACGTTTTATGAGCAGAAAATAACTATGGTACAGTACTTAATGTTGCTGCCACATGACACTTTATTCCTGGCTTGGATGCCTTCTTTGTAGAATCTACATGTCTATATTTGGATCTGTGGGTTTCCACTGGATACCTTGGTTTCTTCCCACATTCTATGGACATGTTGTAAGCATATGTACTGTGACACACCTGCACTGGCCCAGTAATCAAGGAACCTCAATCCTCACCACTAACACCAGTGAGGGATGTGCACATTGGGAGGATGACAAGTACACACACACAGTAAAGTACACTTTCCCTTAAGAGCATACAGAGAACACAGTCAGTCTGGGGCTGGTTGTCCCTCTCTCTCTCTCTCCCTCTCCAGATCCCCAATAAGACTCCCCACTGGCACAGCTATAGAGTTGAGATCTCAGCCGAGTGGTCAAGCCAAAACCTCCAGCACCCTCTATGTCCACCCAGTGCTTCGAGTCCCTGCCCAAGTAGCTGACACACACGCACACTTTGAGACTTGATTTATATACAAACATACCGACACTCCTGGGGAGGGCTGGCACAGGATTACTAGCTGTGCCCCCTTCTGCCCTGACTATAAGGTAGTAATCACTGCCACCAACCACCCTTTATCAGCTACTTTAAGGACCTTCCCAAAGGGTGACCAATTCTACTGTGTAATGTTACTATTATCTAAATGGTATGTGTGACCAACAGCAAGGCTATTTAGGAGTGGCCTATACAGTGTCACCAAATACATATGCAAGTACTCTAAGAGCTTAAATATCTCTAAACAAACCAGCCACAATTAAAAAGTTTAAATATATTTAATAATAAATAATAAAAACAGTACTTAGTAACTCAACACAGTGACAACAGAGTTCAGAATCACAGGAAATACTTTTAAAGCAACATTGCAGGACAGTCTCGCATAAATACAGAAAACATCTAAACTACTCTTTACTGTATTCCTATCTATAGCTAAGAGATACTATGCCCTAAATGACTTGCTTAGAGAGCCAGGCAAGTACAGATGAGAAGTGCTGATGGGAGGATGTTTGTAGGTCCAAAGGCAAATACAAAATGCACAGACTCTCTGAGAGATGGTTCTTAAATTAATAATACACATTACTGCTGGGTTAGCTGGATGATATCACTATTTCACACATCTACCTTCAGTTCCCAGGCTAACAGAAATTTAAAATTTATCGCCACTGTGTCAGAAATAATTATCTTTTAGAAGTTTGCCTAGAACTGGAAGTCATAAAACAGTTGCACACTTTTACCTATGAAACCTGTAATTATTTCTGTTTTCAAACAATATAAATAATTTCTCACTGTAGACATCCTGTCTCCTAGCTGAAACTGAGAGATAATACAGCCATAAACAATTTCAACTTATTTTCTTAGAGTTTTGCAAGTTATGTTTCAGATTCTTAATATCAAAACATAACATTTGCATAGGCATATAGTTCATGTACATTTCTGTTCTTTTCCAGTAGGGTACAGTGTGGTTACATTCTTGAAGCTCAGTACATAACATACACATGTTCTTCGTGTTTCACTATTGCAGTCATTACATTTGGGTAATCTGCTGGCAGGTTGCCCTCAGTCGGCCTGAATTCCAAAGTCTTGGGTCCTGCATCGGTTGCTGTCTCCTCTTCCATGACGTCAGGTCGTCAGGGGTATAAAACATGCAGCCAACGCCATTTTCTTCAGTCTTTCTTGCCACGTGGTGCCCGAAGCAGAAGCATTTGGCAAGTGCCGGTCGGCCGACTACTGAAGTATTCACGTTTGAGTTTCAGAACCGAAGTCTTCAATAAAGCTAAGTACCCCATTGGGGAAACTTTTTTCTTGCGTTTACCGATGTCAGAAAAAGTTAATAATTGTATAACCTGTGGGAAGCAAATACCTCATAAGGATTTCCATTTGTAGTATATTCCTTGCCTAGGCCCTGATCACAACGTGCCTGGCTGTTGGTTTTGTGCTAGATTTAATCAACGCACTGTTAAGCGTCGGTATATTTTTGCATCTAAGTATTTTGGAAACGGATTTAACTACCCAGAGATGTTGGATAGCAATCCGACTACTGGAGTACATAAAAAACGCAAAGAAAAGGACAGAGAAAGGCAGTTGAGATCCAAAACCGACGACGAAGTTTCTCCTAAGCCAGTCGCCGGTTCGCTGGTACTCAGTGAGGCGCTTTTGCAGCCCCTGATACCCGCTACTTTTGAGTCGCAGGCCTCTACCGACACCCATGTGGAGTTCAGTATGCCGCAAGATACTCAAGGTATTGGACCAACAGATGTATCTCCCTCGGATGGGTCCGGAGCCGCTGAGTAGGCACCGGCTTCTGAGGGTGTATTCAGACCTCAACATTTTTATATCAGACCGACGAAAGCTGCAAAACCAAAGGCAAAGCCACCTTCTAAAACTAAAAAACGATGCCTGAGCCACGTGCACAGGCCTCTATGCCTAAAAAAACAGATGATCAAAATGGCTGAAGACCTTATTGCCTTGATCAGGGGTACCCATCCCCCTCCAGATAAGAGGCCTAGGCAAGACACTAACTATGAATCTTCAGATCAGGTTTCTATTTCTTCTAATTCCTCTTCTGATCAGGAATTATCTTTACCTCCCTATGAGGATTCTGATGCTGAGGAATCTAGTCCTTCTGCATCTCATCCTGAGGATTATTCATTTGGAGAAACCTTGCATACTTTGAGGGAGCATTTTCACTGGGAGAGTCAAGACTTCTCAGAATCATGAACAAGTAGACGACCACAGAGCTGACACCACCAGGTTCAAATAAATCCACAAACTGGTCTTTAATGTAAAAACACCACACCAAAAAATCACGTAGTACAAGCGCTTTCGCTAGGATATTCCTAGCTTTATCAAGTTGTTGAACCATTCTGCCATATCGACTTAAATAGCTGCTTGCAATCAATTAAACAATTTAATGTTCAATTAAAACCAATTAAATGCGTACATTAATTAAAAAACTGCATGAATAAAATATAACTGAACATTTAGATCCATTCACAACCCAATATGGACAATTAAAAACCTTTTGTTACCCACTATTATACCTCCTGTTGAATAGTTTAATAATATTGCTGATGTTTCTGCAAATTGAACACATGAAAAAATCTTTTTGCCAAAATGCAGAACATTTACTCATATTTTTGCATGGTTGCATGTTTGTGAATAAATAATCACTGAAAAAAACCTAACAAATAGTACCCTGAGCGGTGGGATAAGTGTGCAGTTAAAGAAATATGTGTACAGACAGATCCAGGTGTAAACAGAAATGGACCGAAATAAACCAAAACAAGGAAGACAAGGAAATGAAAATGAATGGGAAAGCATGTTCTCAGAATCATAAAAGAGGCTCAGGGATTTCCTCCTCCTCCCTCAGCACAAGCCTTTAGCCATTCCCCCTGTGTTAGACATTGTGGATGATGTTTTTTTGGAGTCAAGCCTGACCCCAGACTCTTTACCTCCAGCTCCCAGTAAGCCTGACAGGTATTACAGGGTCCCTGATTCTCATAAAGTTTTATTTAGAAACCCTGCTGCTGATCTTGAAACTATTTCACAGGGTCCAAAGACCTCAACAGCAAAAAACCCTACCCCCTCCAACAGAGATTCAAGGGTGCTGGACAGATGGGGAAAAAAGGTTTATACATCTGCAACCTTGGCAATTAGGGCCTTAAGCTGTCAATTTCATATGCTTAAGTACCAACAACATGTTATGGGATTGCTGAAACAGAAAATGATGTTGATTTCAGAATGTGCAGAAAATAAGGAATTGCAGGAATTATTGCATGCAGCTGAACAAGTTGGAAAGCATACTTTGCAATGTGGTTTTGATTCTTTAGAGGCCTCCTGCAGGGCCGCAGTTACTGGATCTGTGATTAGGAAGCATGCCTGGTTAAAGGAACAAAATTTGCCTGATCGTGTTAAAGCTAAATACTAGATGCACCTTTACAGATGATTCTCTGTTTGGTATTAAGGCAGAAGAGGTTTTAAAGAACATGGAAGACAAAGCTAAGCCTATGCAAACTGTTAAAGACTTCTTACAAGTGCAGCCACCTAGATTCAGTAGACACTGGCCTACAAAAAATTGGTCCTTTCCTGTGCCAGACAGAGCTCAAAGGGGCAAATCCAGACGCCCGAAGGGTTCCAGGTACCAGGCTCAAGACTCATACAGGTCAAAGCAATGGGGCGCATCCACCTTAAAATCTGGAGGGGATAAAACGCAAACCTACAGAAAGCAATCCCAATGACTTCTCTCTGCCTTCACCAAGCACTTATCTTTTGGCAACACCCATGGGGGAAAATTAGCACTTTTTGCTCAAAATTGGCAGTTAATAACCCAGGACAAGTGGGTACTGAACATCGTATCACAAGGATACAGATTCCATTTCCACACTCTGCCAATGACAAATGGTTGGCCAGACCTGCCAAAAAAACAATGGGCAGAGGCACAGAAACAGGTTACGTCCCACGTGGATAATGGGGGCTATTCAGTCAGTACCAGAACAGGAAAAAGGACAAGGTTTATACTCTACTGTTCTTGGTACCAGGAAGGACAAGGCCTGGCGGCCAATACTGGATTTATCGATTTTGAACACATACTTGGACATTCCAAAATTCATAATGCTCACTTTGCAACAGTTTCTGCCCATGCTGGGCTGGTGACTTTAGACTTAAAAGAGGTATACCTGCATGTCCCAGTAAGACAGTCGTGCAGAAGATACCTCAGATTCAGGGCTGGCTTAATGCATTACCAATTCTCTGCACAAAGTGCCTGGCACCAGTAATTGCATTTTGCAGACAAATAAGTATTCAAATATATCCTTACTTGGATGACTCTCTCATTCAAGCAGAGAACAAGGACACTCTTCTACAACGCCTGGCGTTTGTGAAAAGGCTTCTAACATGCCTAGGGTACACAATAAACGAAAAGAAGTCACAACTGGTACCCTCTCAAAAGATAACATTCCTGGGTGCAAGCTTGCATACAACTGCCCAGATGACTTACCTCACGCCAGACAAACAAAGGCAACTGACTACTTACTTCAAACTGATGGCAACAAAAACCCAGTCTTCTGCAAGACAAATTCTGCAGGCTCTGGGCTTCATGGCATCCTGCATCCTACTAATTCCATATGCAAGACTGCGTGTGAGGAAACTTCATTGGTACCTAAAAAGTTTATGGAGTCAACATTCACACAGTCTGGAAACAATGATTCCTCTCATCCCCTCCCTGCAACAGGAGTTTCTATGGTGGGCAAAGGCCTGTCACCAAAACATGGGATGGCCCTTCACTCTACCTCCTGCCAGCCAAACCTTAACAGACGCATCAGCTTATGCCTGGGGGGCCCACATTGCAGAAAGATGCATTCAGGGCATATGGGCACCAAATCAAATGCATCTACATATCAACCAGAAAGAGATGCTAGCTGTTCAAAATGCCCTAACAGCCTTCAAGGATTTACTTCATCCAGAACAACTACTGATAAAGACGGACAACACCACGGTCACGTGGTATATAAACAAGCAAGGGGGCAAAAACTCATACCCCCTTTGCAGATTAACCATGGCACTGTGGGACACAGCTTTGACCTACCAAATAAATCTTCAAGCTCAATTCTTGCCAGGAAAACAGAACACTCTGGCAAACGATTTAAGCAGAAACCTGATGGATCCTCACAAGTGGAAACTAAATCCACAAGTATTCAGCATGATAACAGGGAAATGGGGGAGACCAGACATAGATCTATTTGCCTCTCCTCAAAATTATCAATTGAAAAGATTCTGCACAAGGACTTATCACAGGCAAGCATGGAAAGTGGACGCCCTATCCTTTAGTTGGAAAAACCTGTCAGTTTACGCCTTTCTTCTTCTGCCTCTTCTACCCAAGGTCCTCCTAAAAGTCAAACAAGAGAAGCCAAAGATGATATTAGTTGCCCCGGACTGGCCCCACCAATACTGGTACCCAATCCTAAGGAACTTGTCTCAATACCCAGCTTGGACCCTGCCTCAAAGACCACAACTACTGTCCCAGCAAAACAATCAGATCCTGCACAATCAACTACAGACTCTGAACCTAGCAGCATGGCTAATCATGTAATCATACAAACGACACCACTCAGTAAAGCTGTGATGGATGTCATTTTGGAAGCCAGAAGGCCTAGTACTAGAAAATCTTATGCTGACAAATGGAAGAGATTCTGTGATTGGAATCAAGCACAAGGAACTGATACAGCAGAACCACATATTCCTCAGCAGAACCACATATTCCTCAGATATTACAATACTTAACTGAGATGCTTGACAAAGGCCTATCTTTCTCATCAATCAAAATCAATGCCTGTACCATTTCGGCTCATTACAGTACAGAGCCACCTATTTTTCTCATCCTTTACTAAAGCAGTATCTTAAAGGAGCCAAAAACCTAAGGCCTAGCAATTACTTCAGCAAGAAGAGTTTCAGACCTACAGGCCCTCATGGCTCTAGAGCCTTTTATCATATTTTATCCAGACAGGGTGTATCTGAGGACAAATCCTACTTTTATGCCTAAGGTGGTTTCCATTGTGGCTCTTAACCAAACTATTCATCTGCCAACTTTTTATTCAAATCCGCAGGACAAAGTGGAGAGAATTCTGCATTCCTTGGACATACACAGACAGCTAAGATTCTACTTGTGCAGGACAAACGCTCTAAGAAAAACTGAGCAATTACTAGTGTCATATGCTGCAGGATCAGAAGGAAAGGTTATCTCAAAGCAGACAATTTCAAAGTGGATAAGCCACTGCAGTTAATGCTACTTACACCATGGTAAACCTGTGCCCAAGGGCATTAGATCTCATTGCACCAGAGCTGCAGCTACTTCGGCAGCCTTTCTCAGAGGAGTACCAACCAAAGACATAGAGGCTGCTACTTGGAGTTCTGTTCACACCTTTACAAAGCATTACCATTTGCCTCTCTACTCTAAGTCCAGGGCAGGCTTTGCCACTGCAGTGCTGCAGGGCCTTATAGCCGCACCTAATGCTGTTTAGCTCCAGCCTCCAAACCATAGCTTTGGGATTCTACCCAAATGTAATGACTGCAACAGTGAAATATGAAGAACATAGTACAGTTGTGTACACTTACCATAAATGTAGATTTTTTTTGTCCTGCTCACTCCAGGTTACCCTCCCGCCATTCCCCTGTCATTCTACAGTTTATCTTTTCTTCGCTATCTCCTACAGCCTGTGTGGTGTATTTGCTTGTAGATGAAGGTAAAGTTTATATTGATGCATGTATAGATATATATTTATATAATATTGCTACATTTTTGAAGACACCTGACATCGGGGGCAAGAAAAACTAAAGAAAATGGCGTCGGCTGCATGTTTTATACTCCTGACGACCTGATGTTATGGAAGAGGAGACAGCAACCGACGCAGGTCCCAAGACTTTGGAATTCAGGCCGACTGAGGGCAACCTGCCAGCAGATTACCCAAATGTAATGACTGCAACAGTGAATACACTCAAACATCTACATTTATGGTAAGTGTACACAACTGTACTTTTTCTTACATTTGTAAGACAAAGCATACAAACTATATTACTATTCACAAATAACATACAATTATTTACAAAATTCCAGCTAGCTGGGCTGGCAGCCTTCACACATACCATAAGCAGTTGTGGGTGGGTGAGTTCCCTGCAGTCGACTATCATTCCTTCCAGCATTGTACCCTTTGACTACCAGGAAGTCTCTGGCTCCCCTATGTTCCTGAACTGGATGAAAGTAACTGTTGAATTGTCCAACAGGCTGATTAGTTGATGGTAAGAAGAAGCATAACAGTTGGGCCTGATCCACATTTTAACATTCAGAGCTGTCTCTATGGCGTAGAGGGGTGAAGTGTCTACGACCCAGGTTTGACTAGCAGCCCAGTTCCTGGAGGAACCAGTATGATGAGGAAGAATAAAGAGGTGATGCCCATTTACCTTCCACAGGGGGGCATGGAGGGTCATACTAGGGGGTGCACAAATGTCATTGCATCTTTTGGGAATTGGGGAATGAATGGCAGAACATATCAGCGGGGAATGTGAATGATGTTGAGTTTGCCAGCATAGATGTGGGTATAGATTGTGTATACATCTAAATATGTCATCCAGCACATGTTAGTAGTGCACAACTAAATCTAGCCCATAACAAAATCAGGCAGAAGGAATGACCTTGTTGTCATTCCCCTCTCTGCCAGTACTGGCAGACAGGCAGCTTAGGTCTGAAGAGTTGAGTGGAAAGGAGGGCTGTGGTTGTCGTTTTTGAAGTTCGTTAATTTGTTTTTAGAAATATGAAGTAACAGCAAATTGACAGAATTGAACAGCTTTTCACAGAAGAGATATGTAACAAAATACCATTGACATTTTTAACCAGTAAACTCTGTGAGAACATACATGAAAACAATGTTCAGTATTGTTTTCCATACTGCTCTCCAATCCAAAAAGGGAAAAAAAACCTCTTGTGTTGAATTTCAGAACATTTTACTTATTTCTTAGCTGCATTTAAGTGATCAACAGTACCGATTTTAAGTCCAGTCATCATGTCATAGTATGGGATTGTAATAATACAGATATAATTAAAACTAAATCTTAGTTTTCCCTCTTAAAGTATCAAAAGTTCCAGCTAGTCCTTGCATTCACATTTGTGAGCTGATAATACTGCAACTCTGTGTTTGTTTTTATTTTATTTATTTGTTAACTTAGTAAGCCAACTGGATGAAAAGTGTCCAGGAGCACTTCCTGATTGAATGACTTTTTCAAAGTCACACAGAATAAGCTAAAACTTGGATACATCTCACTGTGATACACATTAACCTCAAATGTGTTCCCTTTACATGAGTAAAAGGGTTATAGTTTTGAAGAGTTGGAACAGGAATTATGGAAAGCCATATATTACAGCTATAGGGTTCCCTTGTTAAATATTTCTGAGAACACTTAATTATTTATTCATTCATTCAATCATTCATTTATGTATTTTTGTTATATTTTTGTCAATATACCCCAGTGTCCTCATCCAGCACCAGATATGCCGACCCTTCCTATTGCCACCCGTGGACCTACCTCTGACTACCTTAGGGCAGACACTGAACCTAAGGGCGTCCTAGGATTACACTCCTCTCACATCTTCTTGGGGTTTTTTCCCCTATGGTTTACCCTTGTTTCTTCCTAACGTATATCCTGACAACCTCTGAGGAGTCATGCAGTGGGGGCCTGTTCCAGTCTGCTTCACGCTTCTCCATATTGCTGATGTTGACGAGCTTCCACACCCCTCGGATAGAAACAAATCATGATTGACTCCCTGGCCTCCACCAGACAGCTGCATTGCTTTTTGTACCCATGCATGACACCCCCTACAGGATGAACCCTATTCATCTGTCCTGCCAGTGCCACTGATCGAACCCAGATTGCCTGGACATAGTAAGGCCCTTATCTCACTGCACCATAGTGAGATCTTTATTGATTTGATCCTTCTGGACACATAATTGGACAGCTTTGGACTAATCTCCTTATACTATCTGGCTGCAGTCCTTTTAATATTATCAGAACTACCTTGCACAAACCATAGCTTTGATGGGTCAGTTGAGGAGTGATGTCTAGGTATTAGACATTTTGGTTTGTTTTAATTGGTTCATAGTTTGACTACTAAGTGATTTAGTTGTTCTTTGTGGTACTAAATAGCATAGCCTTGTCTTTTTGGTATTGATTAGGAATTTATATTTATACAACCAGGTTGATAACATGTTTTCACTACTGTGTAAAGAACCGATGTTCGTCATTGCAGGACAGCATTGTTATGTTGCTGTCAATAGAGTCTTACTCCTTTTAAAATTATTGTGTGCTCCCTTTCTCTGGATTACCTGTCAGCTTTTCTTAACTATCTGCTGGCAGCATTACATTTTTCTTTATGGCAATCAGTGCATCCTGTCTGACTTCGTTTTCTTCACAAAGACGTGTATCTATGGCTTAAAATTTCAAATGTGGCACTAAAATGCACTTTGCATTATGATGAACATTTAAGACATCCTGCTTGCACATGTAGAAGGCATAAAACATTGAGCCTTCAGTGGGGGGTACTAAGCTTTCTTCCATTCTCTGCTGACATCTTTGTAGAATACTGTGACATATTGGAGATCGTTGACAGTTGGTATGTTTCAGTAGCATGTATGCTGGTTTCCTTCCTGTGACATTGTGAGTCAGCTCTAGTGAACATTTTATCCCTTCTCATGTTCTATCGCAAAGTTGCTGTGTAAAGGCTACGAGCATGATGTGACTGTCCTGTCCTATGTTCTTGAATGTCAGCCTTTTAAAAACCACAGATGTTATGAGTATTGATGCTGCTTTTAGCTGACGCAGTAGATATTGGATACTTGGTTTATTCATATTGTTAATTGAACCTCTCCACCTCCCTCAGGGAACGGTGAGCTCTCCGTTAAAAGAAGAGGAACAAGGTCAAACTCGCTGAGTTACTGCAGGTTCCTGATAAAAAACAAATGACTTCATGGACACAGCATAATGTTGTGCCCTTTGTGAAAGATTTGGGATAGTATCCAATGACACCACAGCAGAAATGGCAGGCATTTTGGCATGGTGTGGGAGTAATTAATGCCCTGCTTTCAAATGCAGATTAAAGAGTCAAGAACCTGGTTGTGTACTGTCACTTCTCGCTTGTCTCATTTCCTCGTACCTGTTTAGTTTGTGTTAGCTATGATGAGATCTGCTTTAATTCTACATTGCTTACTGGGATTTATCACAGAAAATCCTGCTGAAATAAATGGAGCTTTCATCTGATTTGTACCTTGATGTAGTTACCAGAAATCTGTTTTATAGCTGAACATACTCTGTTAACCTTTTGGGTAGTGAATCTGAGAATGTACACTTGTTCTTTTGCTTGGCTGTCCCAAGAATTGATCACACCTGGGTTGGGAGATGTCAGTATTGTGCAGGGATTAGTAAACCTGACCTGTACCTTAGTCTGTTGTTAAGATACTGTGCTAATCGTGACATGTTCATTAATTTCTGATTATGCCCTTCTTCTCATGTATTACCTACTGTACAGTGGAACATGTATCCTCCCATTGTCTTTACTGTAAGTTGAATTTCAAGCTGTTAGATGGTCTGTTCAGGCTGTCTTGTCCGGCTGTTTTTTATAGTCCAGAGATCATAGCTGCCTTGTATACCTCGCAATACTGCTGCTGTGTTAATGTATCATTTCAGTTGACTCTCACTGACTTGTATCGCTTATCCTGACACTTAAAATTTCTTTTCATTTTATTTTACTGTGTGACCCATCCTTTATATTCCCGATGTTTTTTTCCTTAGACATCCTTTTCTTTATGGTTACATTGCCTGCTGGTGACATTTACATTGTCCTTGTGATGAAATACTGAGCATTGTGGAGACATGAGTTGTGTGTGCTATTGCAAGGTGCTTTATTTATTTATTTAATTAATTAATTGATTGCAGGGGGGGTGTCAGTGACTCTTATTCCTGAGCAGAATCACTGAGAGATATTGGGACCCAGATGGACAGTAGTCTCTCCTTTGATAGTCACATCGCCACAGTAGTCAGGAAGTCCTTCCACATGGCACACCTCATCATAAAAGGGTTCTCATCCAGGAAAAAAGAGGTCATTATCCCCCTCTACTCGACACTCATTAGACCCATTATAAGAGTACAACACCCCTTTTGGAATGTACCTCACAAGATATCTGCAGCAGTTGGAAAGGCCACAGAAGTACCTCACAAAGAGGATTACTGGCCTCAAACAAATGCCCTACACTGGCAGCCTCAAAAACCTCCAGCTTTACTCCATAGCATATCGCCTACTCCGAGGTGATCTCTGCCTAACATATAAAGCTATGTCAAACCCAGAGCTGTTGGACATGCTACACCTAAAGAAATCCCAATCCCTCCGAGCTACACGCTCTAAGGACCTTAACCTTGTCACCACAATAAAAAGGACATGCTGGAGGGATAGATTCCTGTCCCAGAGACTTCCCATACTCTGGAACAGGCTACCCATCTATGTCAAGCAAAGTTCTTCATTAGCACTCTTCAAGAAAAATCTTGATGAGTGGATGGAAATAGGAAATACACCCCGGGGATCACTTCTGTGTTTCTGCTCGACAGTGGCACAGGAACATAACTTTCTTGGGTGACGTAAGCCAGGGAACCTTGTTGGCTAGGCTTACGTAGGCCCTTAGACCGATACCTTAGTACCTACCTATGAACCTATATATAGATATATATATAGATGTATATATGGATTCACTTCAGAAGACTGAAAAGTCACAATCTCAAATTTCAGAAGACTGAAGCGCAAAATCCTGAATCCCAAAAGACTGAAAACACACAGGATACAAACGATAATATTCCAGTAAAAGGACATACACAAACATATACAAGACAAAGCATAGCAGTTTTCACCAAGTATGAGTAGGGGGGCAAGCCCCCCTACACCCCCCACACTCTCTTGAACTTAAATATATCAACTCCAAGATCGCACTCCACAGAAACAAATGGCAAACATACCATCACATGTTTCATGACTGCCTGTTGTAATCTTAGTAATGTTCCCTTTTAGCTTGCTATACTACAACATAACTCATGATAGTGTAGTGAAGTGCAGTCTTGGAGTTTATATATATATAAGTAGCATGGGGTGAGGGGGTACAGCCACCCACATGGGGGGTGCAGAAGGGCTTGCCCCCCTGCTTACACTTGGTGGAAAGTGCTGTGATTTATGTTGTTTAAACTCAGTATATGTATGATATGTGTTTTCAAGATTTTGAAGTTTCAGTGTTTTGGTTTCAGTGTTTTGAGCTTTCAGTGTTATGAAATGCCCCCGGACTCGGCTCCGTCCTCCGGTCCCTCCATGGCTCCTGCCGTGCCTACGGATACTTCCCTTCCCCTGGCCAGGACTCAGCCTCCCACCTTGGGCCAGGAGGATAGGGAAGCCAGGAGGGAGAAGCACCGAGAAAAATACCACAAGCGGCTGGCCGAAGCCTCTGCTTCAGCCCTGCCAGCCAAGCGAGCTTCTCCCCCTGGGACGTCCAGGCCTTCTCCTTCCCAGCTCCGTTCTCCCAGCTTTTCGCCGGGGCCGGAGGAGGATGAGGCCCGGTCTCCCTAGAGGTCATCGAGGCGGCACTCCCGTCCCACCTCGGTGGCCTCTTCTAGATCCACGAGAAGCCTAACAGATGCAGACTTGGACCGGATGATGAGAAGGTTCCTCCAGGCCCAGCTGCAGATGAGAGTGCTCCTGCCTCCCCCCCCCCCCTCCGGGGGGAAGCTCGACCCATTTTTCCGCCCCGATTGCTCCTTCCCCAACCCGCTTTCCGGGTTCAGGGTCTACAAAGCCGAGTAGTGTTGGACCCGGGGGAATGTTGGCGCCAATGGAGTCGGGTACTTCGGCGCCGACAGCTCCCTCGAGCCTGTCTGATCCCTTTTCTTCGGATCCAGGCTCTCGGAGTCAAGAGTTGAGCTTCGGATCCAAGGCGGTCAGTATGCCTTCGGCTCCGGCTAGATCGGAGCTTACTGGCCCTTTGGATCCGATCGCATCGGCTCCGGCCCCGATCTGCTCGTCGGATCCGAGGGAGGGTCTGCTCTCGGATCCTAGAGAGAGCGGCTCTTCTTTGGCATTCAAAGTGGTGGAGAGGGATCTGTCGAGGGATTCCAGGCCCCCGACCTTAGCTACCGCTCCACCCTGCACTCCCTTGCAAACGGGTCCAACTTCCATCACCCGGCCCCAGGGACAGCCTGCTCAGACGTCCCAGATCGTTCCCTTGTTGGAACAGGATGTGGTTGGTGAGGTCTCCTCGGACAGCCCCCCCCCGAGGAAGTTCCTCACAAACGCAAGTGCAAAAGGAGGCACTTGGACTCTCCTGAGTCTTTGACAGAGGGCACGGACTTGGAGGAAGGGGAAGGTTCCCCAAGATCACCCCCCGAAGACGTCTCATTTGGAGACATCATGCATCATGGAGATGCTCGGGATCAGAGGGGGGGGGTGGTCCGCCCCAAAGCCTACCTCAGACGAGTCAGTGTTCCTGGAGGCTTTTGAAGCAGGCCCGTCTACCTCTTGGGTGTCCCCTCCAGCCGATCTCCTGGTAGATCTGATCACAACCAGGGCATGGAAGGAGCCGGACACTGTGGAGCCCGTCCCTAAGAGGCCAGACAGAATTCTTAGCCCCCCCCCCTCAGACAGGTCACATTGGAGTAAGGGAACCCCCGTAGATGCCATGTTGGTGGCGGCAGCCACCAAAAGGGAAGTGGCCCAGGGGAGTCCCTCGGTCCATCCCCCGGACAAGGCGCCTTGGCGATGGACCGTTTGGGGAAGTAGATGTTTGCTTCAGCCACCTTCTCCATAAGGTCGCTGAACTACATGGCACACGTTATACGGCTCCAGCGGGATCTTATTAAAGAATACGCTGGGTCCCCCCAGAGTCCATGTCGGCAGAAGACAAACAGGTGTACTCTACCCGAATGGCCACTCTCAGGTCTATTTCCAATACCTCTATGCGGCTACTGTCCCATGCTACGGAAAGAGCCGCTAGAGCTAGCGGAGCGGGCGTTGTCCTAAGGCGACAAGCGTGGCTCCGCCACTGTGATTTTGCGGAACCCTTCAAGGCGTCATTTACTAATGCCCCGTTTGATGGTTCTGCCCTCTTTGACAAGACAGTACGCGGCACCTTGGTCCAGAGCGAGAAGGACGGGAAGACATTGTCTGCCATCGGAGTCCGCTTCTCTGCTCCCCAGAGGTCCTTCTCAAAGAACCAAAAGGGACAGAAGAAGATGTGGTTCCGAAAGTCTCAACAATCCCGTTTCGCTCTGGAAAACACGTCCTTCAGAGGCAGAGGAGGACAGGGTGGGTGCCGCCCTAGAGGCAGAGGGGGGCCAGAAGAACTTTGGGTCCAGAGAACCTTTCTCTGATCGGCCCACGCTGCAACCCTGAGGGGTTACCCGACTGCTCCACTCTGGAGGTAGTCGGGGATGTTTCTCAAAGCAGCTAGCAGCTTGGGAGTCCATCACGACAGACCGCTGGGTGCTTCGAATTATATCCAGAAGCTACGAGATTCCGTTTCTCCATCCCCCTCTCGGACCCAGATACCTTCCCGATGTCCCACCCGATCAGAGGGAGGCCGCAGTCGCAGAAATTCGTCAGCTGCTAGAAAAAATAGCGATCCAGCACGTCCCCCCAGACCAGTACGGATCAGGCTTTTACTCCAGGTTCTTCTTGGTGCCAAAAAAGACGGGGGACTTAAGACCAATCCTAGTCCTATCCCTCTTGAACCTGGCAATAGCCAAAGAAAAGTTCTGGATGGTCACTCTTGAATCCATTCTCCCCCTCTTGCAGGAGAACGACTGGATGTGCTCCATAGACCTCGATGCGTACTACCACATCTTGATGGACAGACTATCCAGGAGGTTTCTCCGCTTCAGGCTAGGAGCCAGCCATTACCAATTCAGGGTCCTCCCCTTTGGTCTCACCACAGCCCCCCGGGGTGTTCACCAAAGTGTTAACGGTGGTAGCGACCCACCTGAGACTCCAGGGAATTCAGGTCTTTCCATACCTGGACGACTGGCACCTGACCACCCCCACAAGGCACCTACTCTGCACAGCCAGGAATTTCTTTCTTCGACTAGCTCCCTGGCTGAGGATCATGATCCATGCTGGAAAATCCTCCCTGCTCCCGACTCAGATCATAGATTTTATCGAAGCCAGGTTAGACACAAACCAGCTCTTAGCCTTCTTAACTCCGGACCGAATGCGATCTCTAAGACTCCATGTGCAGGCCATTCTTCATTGCCCAGCCCCTCCGGCGGAATTGGTCCTGAGGGCCCTAGGCTCGATGGCGGCTACCATCAATCTCCTTCCCATGGCGCTCCTAAATATGAGGATTCTGCAGTGGACCCTCCAAGTCCAATGGTCCTTCCTGTGTTATCCCCTGAGCCATCCTGTCCCTTTCAGCAGGGTTTGCAGGAGAGCCCTCTTATGGTGGCTCCAGTCTCCGGACCTCCAAAAGGGGCACCCCTTCTCTATGTCCCCTCCCCTAGCCACGGTGACCACGGACATCTCTCGCCTTGGGTGGGGTGGGGGGCATTGTTTGGGCAGGACCGTCCAAGGCACGTGGAACCAGACGGAGACCTCACTGCATATCAATGTCCTCGAGATGAGGGTGGTGCTGTTAGCATTGCAAGCACTTCAGAGCCTTCTTCCCATCGGGACTATTGCGATCCAAACGGACAATATGTCAGGCGTTTGGTATATCAACAAACAAGGGGGAAATAGGTCCTATCCATTTTGTCGAGAGGCCATGAGAGTTTGGGAATGGGCGATTTCCACCAACCACTTTCTCATAGCGACGCACATTCCGGGCCGGTCCAACATCCTAGCGGACAAATTGAGTCGCACCATCCTCTCACTGTGCGAGTGGTCTCTGAATCCCAAAGTAGCGAAGCAGATCTTCTCCAAATGGGGTCAACCTTGTTGCAATCTTTTCGCCTCTCCTTCAAACACGAAGTGCAGCACCTTCTTCGCTCTAATTCCCTCACCCGGGGAATCACCAAGAGACGCTCTGGTGCATGCTTGGCCACCCGGTCTACTTTATGCTTACCCGCCTCTTCCCCTGATGCTGAAGTTTCTGCAGAAAGCCAGACGGTTGGGGAGCACAATAATCCTCATTGCCCCATTCTGGCCTTGTCGGGCATGGTTCCCATATCTATGGTCTCATCTAGTGAATCCTCCATGGATTCTAGATCCTGTCCCAGATCTGATATCTCACCCTTTGGACCTGCCGGCTCTGAACCTGGACAACCTCAAGCTTGCGGCTTGGTTGATCCAGTTCCACTCTTAGCTAGGACTCCCGGTATCTCTTCCCCGGTCAAAGCGATCCTAGTAGCTGCTTACAAGCCGTCTACTAGGAAAGTTTATCGTAGCAAATGGAAACGCTTTTCTATTTGGGCAGAACATCAGAAACTAGATCCTTTTACAGCTCCATTACCAGCTGTGCTGGATTTTTTGTCAGGATTATTTGATCAGGGTGCTAGCTCTTCCACAGTCAAAGTCCAATTGGCGGCAATCGCTCATTACCATGTTGGATGTGATCTTGGCCATTTGACCGCATCCAGATTGTGTAGGGCCTTCTTAAAAGGCACCTTCTTACTAAGACCTCCGGTGAAGGATGTAATTCCTCCTAGGGACTTATCGCTAGTACTCCAGGCTTTAACAGCTTCTCCCTTTGAGCTTGCTGCTTTGGTAGATCTCAAATTCTTATCCTGGAAAACGGCTTTTCTGGTTGCTATTACTTTGGCGAAAAGGGTTTCGGATCTTCAAGCCCTTTGTGCCAAGCCACCGTACTTGACTTTCCACAAGGATAGGGTATTCCTCAGGACCAATCCTTCTTTTCTGCCCAAAATTGCTTCCGAATCTAACATCAACCAGTCTATTAATTTGCCAGTCTTCTTTCCCAATTACCAAAATAGAGGCGAATACAAGTTGCACTCTTTGGATGTACACAGACAGTTAAGATTCTGTTTGCACAGGACAGCCGGTCATAGGCAATCAGACTAGCTGTTTGTGTCCTTTGCTAAATCCAGTTTGGGGAAATCTGTTTTTAAAGTCACGCTGTCCAGGTAGATTTTCCAGTGTATTCTCCTGGCTTATGAGAGTTGTGGCCGGCCTGCTCCTCATGGAGTCCATGCCCATTCTACTCAGTCTGTTTCTACCTCTGCTGCTTTTCGAGCTAGAGTTTCGTTGGATGACATTTGCTCTGCTGCCATGTGGGCTTCTTGTCATACATTTATAAACCACTATAAGTTGGATCTGGTTTCCAGAGGGATAGAATCCTTTGGCTCCACAGTGCTCCGGAACATCCTTCCATAAGGGCCTCCCAAGATTCAGGTAGCTGGGGACTCTGTCCCATAGGTTGATGCACAAATGAAGTTAACTACTTCAGATTAAGAAGTTATGTACTCACCGTAACGTTCCATCTGAGTAGGTAAACTTCATTTATCAGCAACCGTCCCTCCCTCCGTCCCCCTGTCCTCTTCGGATGTTCATAGATATTCCTGCTTCATGGTGGATTGTATCCAGTTTACACTAGGCAGGTTGTGATTGCAGGTCTTGCTTTTAGGCAAACTCGATCTTAGGTCAGGAAGGGATGGCAGGGAGTTATGGGTAAGGGGGAGGAGCTTGGAGCTTGGATCTTAGCTGTTGGAAACTGCCAGCTCGGATCCGATGTGGATCCGATAACCCATAAGTTGCTGACAAATGAAGTTTACCTACTCAGATGGAACGTTATGGTGAGTACATAACTTCTTAATATATATATATATATATATATATATATATATATATATATATATATGTTGTGTCTTTCGGCTTTTCCTGGTTAGGGGTCGCTACAGTGGAACTCCGGTCCGCTAATGATTTGCAGTTGATTTTTACGTGCCGAGTTGCCAGCCCTGACACACAGCCTTCAACGAAGGTACGCCCATTCATGCATGTCTCCACACAGAAGACGCTCTAGCTGAGAATCGAACCGGACAGCGTCTTACTGTGAGGCAACAACGCTACCGCAGCACCACCACCGCGAACTATATTAATAATGAACTAAAGTTGCTGTACTTGTATTAGTGATGGCCATATGTAAATGTGTTTTTCTTTGAGGCATGTTGTCCTTTTGGGGGCAGTAACCTTTGTTCGTGAACCAACTTACGAAGTGGTGTCAGGAGACAGATTGGCTGTATTTTCTCTACTACACAATTAAAGAATGTCTTGTTTGAAGAGCCCAGACTCGGTGCTGGACTTCCCAGCTTATTCAGACACAAAAGCTGGCTCTGTTCTTCCTCAACACCAGGATAAACTATATTCCTATATGTGAACAAATACCTTTTCATATCTTGCATCTCCTTACTCTCCCTTCACTCACTTCCTTATTTTTGTCAATTTCTCTCCCCCGGCTCTCCAAGTAATACCATAAGCCTATTTTTCTCTCAATTCATATTGCAGTTCCTGTTTGCATTATACTAATTTACGTACTGGCTAAAATTCCTCTTTAACTATTAAATCATTATTGTATAACTTTTATCTGTTCTTAACCAGTGTTTTCATATTATGTCTAAGTCGGTATAATTATTTAAACTGTGTATGTTTTTTAATTATTATTATTATTCTTAAAGATTGTAAAATTATTATTGTTAAAATGTTTTGCCATACTTCGGAGCTTTTCTTCCCGGGCCTCCTCTGAAAATGGGCTCCTACCCAGTCTGACTTTCCTGGTAATCAAATGTCAATAAATATAAATAAATTAAAGTCTGAATGGGCCTGACTGATTAATTCAAGTGGCAGCCACGTTTCTTACCAAGTTTGTTAGGATCAGTTCACCCTGACTCACTACATGCAGTGAACACTAAATGCCCTTCCATATCACTGTTGTAGTATTCATCACCTCTGGGATTTCCTGCCAAGGATTGCCCTACATCTGGCCAGTATACCAAAGCCTTATTTACTTAGGAGATACTATTTTTCAGTGGCTTACTTGTCATCCAAGAAAGGGCATAATACATTAGCAAAATATGTACCCTAACCACTATTTCAAATACTTCATTATAGAGGAGGTCAGTATCGACATGAGAGAGGGTCCCTGGACATTGGTGTTAAAGGAAAAATGATTATTTTGGCAATTATTGTTTGCTTGCAGCTGGCTGGGCTTGAATAACTATTGCCAGATCAGCGGTATTTTAAAGCATAAAGTTTTAACTAGATAAAGTATTAATATTTTCTTACAGGCTTGGATATATGTTAAACTTTTTAATGCAAATTTGCACTTTAATTTTTATTAATTTTTCTGTTGGTTTATTATTTTTAATAAGTTCATTCATTTTTTTCAGCACATTTTATGGTTTTGTGAATGAATATTTTTTACCCACTTTTAGATTACTGTCTTTATACAGTTTGAATGGCATTTTAAATAGCACTTTGGCACTTTAAGAAATATAAATGGGAGGGTTTAATGACATCATTCTTTGATCAGATGACTGCTTCAGGCCTTATTTAAAACCTGTTGTTTGTGTTCAGTTAGTTCATTATTGTTACAGGAATGAAAGCTGTCATCAGTTTATTTGTGATTAATAAAAGTTTCTTCAAGAACCTTACGGCTTCTCCTTCTAGCAGCTAACGTAGTTTGTTTCGCAAGTTTGCTTTTTGTCTCTGCTGTTTTGATTTGTTTGACCCAAGAAAGGGAAATGTCAGTGTAAGAAGCAGATAACCCATAAGGACCGCCACAATAGGTGCCTGTTTTGCTTAGATCCATTTCATGACCACACTCAGTGTTCATCTGTCAGGCTTTTGTACCCAAGACTTTAGATAGTCATCTTTCTTCCCTTACCATTTGTCTTGAAAACCAACCTCTCAAGCTCTTGGTCTCAACTACTAAGGCAGAATCTGCTCTCTTCAAGGTGCAGCCACCACTCCAGAAGACGACCAAGAAGTCTGGGCCTAAGGCTGCTGCTGCCCACCCTCCACCAGATATTTCTGTTGAGGTGAGTAAGAACCCAGAGGATAGTCTGATATTGCCATTGGTCTCTTCAGCCACAACCTTCTTGGTGTTTGGAGGCCAAGAAGTCTAGGCCTGAGCCTGCTGCTGTCCAGCCTCCACTGGTCATCTATCTTGAGGTGAGTGAGAATCCAGAGGACACTCTGGTATTGCCAGTGTTTTTTTTTAGCCATGACCTGCTCAGTCCTTGGAGGCTTTGCATACATCCGCTTGCAAACATCCACTGGGGATGTTCAGGGGAACCATGCATGATTATTTCCAAGGGGGATAAAGGCATTCCTCACATCCTTGTTAGGGAAGAGGTGCCAGGTACCTTGATTGAATCCATGCACGGGTCCAAACCATTTTGTTTTGTTAGAGTGAACGTCCCCTTAAAGAAAAAGTCTAAAGACTAAACATGTTATGTCAGCCACCACAGATCCACAGAGGGAATGGCAGTGCTTCACTCAAGGCTTGTTCAGTGCCTTGATGGCTTTGATGCCGCCTTAGGGGATTTCTGTTCCTGCACACACCCTTGGTCCTCTACCCTCAGAACGGAAAGGGACCCTGAGTCCTCGGACAAGGATTTTGACTCTGCTGACTCCTTAGCCTACTCCTCTCGGCTGCCTTCTCCTGTAGACTATGGGTTGGAGGAGGAATCTGTCAGTCCTGACTCTCCTTTGGAGGAACTGTCTTTTGGGAACACAGTCTTGCGTATGAGGAAGCATTTCAAATGAGATTACTCCCAGGTATTGGACATCCAGGAAGGGATTACGAGTTGTTACAAATGGACTGACCTAAACTTTCCTCTGTCCCTCCTGTATTGGCTGCTCTGTTGGATACTTTCTCAGCTGCATTTCTGACACTGGATTCCCAAACTCCAGCTTCCAAGAAACCTGACAGGTTCTGTTATTTATTTATTTACTGACATTTAATTATAGCTGGTTCATGTGGTTTTTATCGTTAGATCATGACATTTGATTATAAGGTGTCAGATGTCTGATGCCTACAAGTTCTTATACAAGTGCCCTTCGTCTGATCCAGCTATTATTTCTGTCTGTACAGGCAAGCCCTCTGGACTCTTGCCCTCTTCCAAGCTCCTTCCCTCCAGTAAGGACAGTAGAGCTATGGAGAGGATTGGTATGAAAGTGTACACTTCTGCTACTTAAGCCTTTAGGACTATCAGTTACCAGACCCATATGACAAAGTACACCTTGTCTCTTCTTTTTTTTCATATTGGGAAGATTGTTTCTGATATGCCTGACTCTGAGGGCAAGGTCTCAGCTCTCTCCTTTTACTAGGTTCCACTTCTCAGTTGCTGGTTTGTCTATAAAATACAGCTATGGGACAGCTGATGCCTCCTCTAAGACTGTTACCTCAGCCTGTGTGATAAGGTGCTATTCTTACCAGATTATATCAAAACAAAACTTCTTGATACTCCTCTGCATAACTAAAATTTGTCTGGCACTGCTCTGGCAAAGCTTTTTAAGACCATGCAGGATCAAGGTCATTAAAGATTTGAAGCACATATTTGTCTCACCTGTTCCCAAGTTTCATAAGAATTATCCTAGTACGACTGCATTTTTGAATAGGCTGCCTAGACAGTCTTCCAAGAGTAAGAAGGCTCCTAGGCGTGTTTTTTTCTAATAAGCTTATTCAGGCATCTGTACCTTAAAAACAGTCCTTTACTGATAACTTTGCAGCCATCTGACTTTCTACCCTCCCTTCCTTTCAGCCAGTTTCCCTATTTCCACAGGATTTCCCTGTCTTTCCCAGTTTGGCAAAAGGTCACCACAGACTCTTGGGATGTCCTTACATTCACTGCTGCAGTATTCTTAACTATATGGGATTCCCTGCCTCGGAAGCCTGACGTCCAGCCATTCTTCCACAGACTTCTTTATTTAAAAGGTACTCCAAACATCACCATATGTACCCTGTGTAACATAGGGCATAAAGGTGACGTTCAGGCTTACCAAAAACAGAACTTCCTTGCGCTAGTCTGAATGTATCTTTTATACCATCTGCCCGGTTACCTGTATCCTTTTTCTGCCAGTTGAACACATTTTCATTCTCCAAGGACTTCCTACGCATGTTTGTTATTTTTGAAAGATAAGTGCCCTGTTAGGGATTTTGTTTTTTCTTGTATTTTTGTGTTTCTTGAGGTTAATGTCATCCAGAAAGGGTAAATGCCAGTGTAGGAGGCAGGTTCCCCATAGAGACCACCACAATGTGTCTTTTTTGCTTAGGTGCTTCTGATGACCATACTTATAGCCTTATTTGTCAGGCGTTTGTTCCGAAAACCCTTCTCAGTAGACTTTCTTCCCTTTCTTGTATTTTGAGAACCAGCGACTTAGGCTACTCGCTAAAGATACTGTGGAAGGAATCTCCCACCCCAAGCGTTAGCCATTAGGGAAGAAGAAGGTGAAAAAGGTATGACTGGAATCTTCTGCTATCCAGCCTCTGCCAGGTGTTTCTCCTGAGGTTGTTGCAAACCCGGAGGATTGCCCGGCTGCGTTGTTGGTTTTCTGTGCCATGAATGTGTTGGAGGCCGGTGAAGATCCGGCTGGCAGCACATCCAAAGGGGCTTTACAGGCGTCCATCTCAGATGCTCAGAGGGAACCATGGTTGATTTTTTTCTGAGGGGCCTAGGGAAGTTCTCAGTTTCTAGTTGGAGAAGTTCCTGCTACGGTTCTCAACTGTCTGAGCCTTCTCAGAATGATCCCTTAAAAAATAAAAATTAAACATGTGTCTTCTGCTTCCAGGGATCCACAAAGTGAGTGGTAGACTTTTACTCTGGTTATTTTCTGCCTTAATGTCCTTAAAGCCTGATCATGGGGTTTCAGTTCCTGCTACTCTTTGGTCCTCTGCTTCTCTCAAAAGGCCTAGTGTCCAGGATTCTTGTGCTGATGAGCCTGATTCTGCTGATGAACCCCTAACTTATTTTACTCAAAATTCCTTCTCCTTTGGATTATGAGTCAGAGGAGGAGGAACCTATTATTCCTGATGTTCCTTTGGAGGAAATCTTCTTTGGGAACGCACTGTCTAAGATGATGAATGTTTTAAGTGGCATTGTACTCAGGTCTCTGATATCCATAAAAGATACTATGAGTTGTTGCAGTTGGACTGTCTTAAACCTGTGGCTATTGCTCCTGTCTTAGCTGCTTTATTGGATGCTTTCTTCAGAGTCTCTCAGACGCCTGATTCTGTCCTCCCGGTCCTAAGAAGCCTGATAGGATTTATAGGGTTCCTGAGGATTATTCTTTTTTATATAAATGTACTGCTGCTGACCCTTCGGTAGTGTCCGTAGCCTCTGATAAGCCCTCAATTGCTTCCTTTGCCCAAGTTATTGCCTTCTGGCAGGGACAGCAAAACAATGGTCAGGCTGGGCAAAAAGGTTTGCACTTCTGCTACCCTTGCTTTTAGGGTTGTTAATTATCAGACCCATATGTCCATGTATGTGTTGGCTTTTCTTTCTTAGGCCTGCCGGCTTACTTCTGATTTTCCTGACTCTAAGGGTAAAACTTATGTTTTTTCCTTGCTAGGGGCTTCCTCTGAAGTTGTTCGTTGTTCTGTTAAATAAAGTTATGATGCAGCAGATTCCTCTTGTAGGGCTGATGTTTTTGGTTCAGTTATGAGAAGCTATTCTTGGCTTAGGCTTCAACCTCTACCTGAGGATATTAAAGGTAAGTTGATAGACAACGCGCCTCTGGTTCTAAACTTTTGTTTGGGGAAGCTGCTGTGGTTTAAGTCCCTTAAGGATAAGAGTAAGGCCTTACAGGCGCTTAAACATGTGTTTTTCTCCTGTACTTAAATAGGTTCATAGGTTCATACTAGGCTATCTGCCCTAGGGCATTTATAAGCCTAGCCAGAGTGTGTTTGGCTTTTGCCACCCATTTTAAATTAATTTTGCTATGCCCTTTTTCGAGGTTAGTTTAATGTGCCTCTGTCTAACAGTGACACAGAAGTGATACCCGGGGTAAACCTACGATCTCCCATCCACTCATCAAGATTCCTCTTGAAGAGAGTCAATGAGGGACTCTGCCTAACCTGGACTGGGATTTTATTCCAGAGTGAAGGGAGCCTCTGGGTTATAAATCTGTCCCTCCAGCATGTCCTATTTATTTCAGTGCTGAGGTTCAAGTCTCTCGAGCGCATAGCTCGATGGGATTTGGATTTTCTGAGGTGCAGCATGTCCATTAATTCCGGGTTGGACATGGCTTTATACGTCAGGCACAGATCGCCTCTGAGCAGGCAGTATGCCACTGAGTAGAGCTGGAGTTTCTTTAACCGGGCAGCATATGGCATCTGTTTGAGCCCTTTGATCCTCTTGGTGAGGTACTTTTGGGGTCTTTCCAGTGGCTGCAGGTGTATGGTAAGGTACATCCCAAAAGGGGCATTGTACTCAATTATGGGCCTGATGAGGGATGAGTAAAGAGGCACGATGACCTCCCCTGATCTAGATGTGAATCCCTTCATGATTAGGTGGGCTATATAAAATGTTTTTCTAACCACTTTGGCCACGTGGTTGTCAGATGAGAGATTGCTATCAACTTGGGTCCTCAGGTTCCTAATTACTTTTTCTGTACTTAATGGATTACCACCTATGTGGTAATTTGTGGGCACTTTGTTTTTGCCAAAGGGGATGACTATACACTTTTTGGCGTTTAGCTTGAGGCCATGGCTCTGGCACCAGTTGTCTGTTTCTATGAGGCCCCTTTGGAGGATGCTTGTGATGGCTGGAGTGTCGATTATGGCGCCCAGTTTGCAGTCATCTGCAAACTTGGTCAGCCACAGTCCTTCCGTGTTGGCCTGTACCTCCGAGAAATATATACCGAACAAGAGAGGTCCCAGGACTGAGCCTTGTGGGATGCCACTTGTAACTGGTTTGGAGTCTGACATGGCTCCAGCAATTCTAACCATGTGGGTTCTGTCCTTGAGCCAGTTTGCAACCCATCTAGTGACATAGGGGTTATATTTAAGCTGGTGAGCTTATCTATAATGCCCGAGTGGGGTATTGTATCGAAGGCTTTTGCGAGGTCCAGGTAGGCTGTGTGGACCACCTTCCCCTCGTCAATGGCCTTGGTGACTGTTTCAAAGAAATCAACCAGGTTTAAGAGGCAGGATCTGCCCTTAACAAGGCCAAACTGGGTAGGATCCAGTGTCTGTAGGTCCCCAATATCTTTATTTATGAGGTCTATGATGATCCTTTCCATAGCTTTGCAGACCAAGCTAGTCAGGCTTATGGGGCGATAGTTTCCAGGATCCGTTGAGGCACCACCTTTGTGGAGAGGGACCACTGTTGCTGTACTCCACTCTTTGGGTACATATCCTGTAGTAAGGCTGAGATTGAACAGTAGTTTTATGTTTGGGTTTAGCTCTTCTTGGAGTTCATGTAGGACGCAGCCCGGGACACCGTCTGGTCCCATTGATGCTGTGTTTTTTGCTTTGGAGAGGGCAGCTCTTACCTGAGCATCTGAGATGTCAGGGGGGCAACACTCTGCTGGGATAGATATTTGCCCTTTTGGTGGGGAGGAGGGGAGAAGTTTGCGCTGAACCTGTCAGCTAGGATGTTGGCAAGAATTTCAAGAAGCTTCCCTGCTAAGCCAGCATTTGTTCGTAGGCAGTCATGTCCTTCTACTAAAGGTAAGAAGAGTGGAAAACGGACTCCTCCTGCTAGGGCTACTCAGTTTTCGGGGACTACGGAGCCTTCCTTTGTAGGCCAGCTAGGCACTGTGTGACTATCCGTCCCTTCCTAGCCACATTTCTTTTTCTCTTTGCCTTTCTCTTTCTCTTCCGGTTTGGCTTCAAATCATTCAGGATTATTGGGTTCTGTCGATCGTTTGTCAAGGGTAATTCATGGTGTGGAAATCCCATTCTCCATTTATAGGCATTCCTCAGCCTCCTCTGGAATATCTTCTGTTTTTACCAGAGGTCCTTCAAGATCTCTTTTCTCAGGGTACTATACAGGAGGTGCATGTGTCCCAAAGTGGGAAAGAGCTTTACTCCCAACTGTTTCTAGTGCCCAGAAAAGAGGGTATTTGGAGACCTATTCTAGACCTCTCTCATCTATAAACTTTTCTAAAGGTACCTTCCTTTCAGATGTTGTCCCTTCAGATTCTGTTTCCTGTCTTGCTCCCTCAGGCCTGTATGGTGTCTCTAGATCTCAAAGATGCTTATCTCCATATTCTGATCAGTCCTCTTTTCAGGAAGTGTTTGCATTTCTCTGTTGCTTCCTGGCATTTTCAGTTCTCTGGTTTGCTGTTTGACCTTTCTGCTGCTCCAGGGGTGTTCACCAAATGGCTTGCTCCTGTGATTGCCTTTTGCAGACTTCAAGGAATCCAAATATTTCCTTACTTGGATGATCTGTTGATTCAGGTGTCCTCTCCAGAGACCCTTTTGCAATATCTTCATTTTGCCATATCCCTTCTTCAGAGCCTAGGGTTTGCTATAACTTTCAAAAAGTCTTCTCTGACTCCTTTTCATAATCATGTTTTTCTGGGTTGCAGGATTCAGATGGTGCCAATGCTTCCATCACTGCTCCCTCCTAAGGCTTTCACTCTCATTTCTTTCTTTCACACTTTTCTTCCTCTGGCTTTCATTACGGCCAGGGAGTTTCTCAGAGCTCTGGGTTTCATGGCATCCACTATTCCTATGCTCCTTTTGGCCAAACTTTATACGAGAAAGTTTCACTGGTTTCTAAAGTCAGTGCGGCTTCAACATGCTCATCCTCTAGAATTTGTATTTCCTCTTTTTCCTTGCCTCAAACAGGAGCTTCTCTGTTGGATTCAGTTGTTGTCTCTGAATCCAGGGATCCCTTTTCATCTCCATCTTCCCTCTCAGGAATTGTTCACGGATGCCTCAGACATGGGATGGGGGGTGACATTTGGCTCCCTAAAAGTACAGGGAGTGTGGTCTCCTTGTCAGCAGAAAGAGCACATCAGTGTCAGAGATGAGCGCTCTTCTGCTGGATCTTCAAGCCTTTCACTCTCCCTTTTTCTCCAAGGCCTCTCAAGGTATTCACAGACAGTACTACAGTGATATGGTATATTGACAAACAGGGATGAACAAGATCTTATTTTTGCCAGTTGGCACTTCTGTTGTGGAATTTGCTGTCAAGTGACTCTTCAGGCAGTTTACATCCCTTCCAGTCAGAACATTGTGGCAGACACTCTTGAGTAAGTCCTTAACTCAGTCCCACGAGTTAATGCTTCACAGGGATGTGTTTCTGGACATTATCCACCAGTGCGGTACTCCACTGGACATTGTCCACCAGTTGGGTACTCCTTAAGTGGATCTTTTTGCCTCCCTTCTGAACAGACAACATCTGTTTTGTGCCAGAGCCTTAGGTCCTCTGGTATGGAAGGTGGACACCCTCTCATCCTCTTGGAAGGGGATGTTTCTTTGTGCATTTCCTGCCCTTCATCTCATTCTGAAAGTCCTGTTCAGAATTCAACAGGATGCTCCAAAAATCTTGTTGGTGACTCCCCTTTGGCTACAAGAGCCCTAGTTCCCTCTTCTTCATCTAGCCAGGGGCAATCATCACAAGATCTGATGTTTTCCATGTCACTATGCCTCACTTTTGGGTCTTAGATCCAACATCAGATTCGAGGCCGCAACTTTTTAGACAGCTTCTAGGCTCAAGCTCCTCCCACTCCCATGATCCTTTGCTGCCCTCTAACCCCCTCAGATCTTGTTTGCCGTGATTAGCTACAGATGCAGATTTCTGGGCTTGAGTTCCTGAGTGGGATAAGTAGCTCTTTTCAGCATTTCTTCATCTTTTTTCTTTAGTAGTATTATTCCTTGTTTGTTGTGAATAGCGCAATGTTAGTGTTAGTTTAGACCTCCTCTCCCATTTGTATTTAGTGAAGTTCTGTTGGTTTGTTTTGGCACCCTTTTTTAAGTGGCCTTTAAATTCCCGTTGAGTTTTTTTGTTGTAGTTGTGTGTTTATTAGAGTTTATAGTTAATTTCTAACAGTGTGTGTGGATCGGTCATTTATTCTCGGTGCTGACTTGTGCTTTTCCTTACTGACTCTGTTTTATGCATGTCCCCTTGGTTGTAGGTACACTATCATATCTGACAAGCCAGCTAGTTTTAAAAGGTGCTCCTTGTGCAGTTGTAAGATGCCTGTCTCCAATTCGCACGAGGCGTGCCTTTACTGTTTGGGTGCCAACCACCTGGAGGTTGAATGTGATATTTGTGCTACATACAACCCCAGGGCTTTGTTCGAGCATAGAAGCAAACTTCTTTTTGAAAAGTCTTGCTCATGAGGGTCCCATGGCTCAGTCCCCTGCTAAGCCTGGATCCTCTGAGCACAAAAGGAAGGCTACTCTGCCTCCAGGGTCATCCTCCACTAAAAAGATGAGGTTGTTGTATCTTAGTGCCTCGGATCCAACCCCAGCCTCGACTCAGTCGGATCCAGTTCTCTCGGATCCTAAGATCAGCAACTCTAATGGATACGGGGCTTCTGCTCCGAAGCCTTCTGATCTGAGGTCACGGGAATCCAGTCCTGGATCCAAGGCTTCCAGTTCAAGGCCTTCTGATCTAGTCACATCATGACCAGCCACAGATCTGGCTTCCTCAGATCCAAGGCATGTGGGATCCAAGTGTTCGGATCATAACGTGTCTCTGGGTCCGAGGAGGTCGGATCCGGGATCAAGTGACAGAACTCAATGTTGTCATTGAGGATTTCCCCTCAGGTTCTGGCTTGGGTCAGTCCCCTTCCATCTCCAAGCACAGAAGTCATTCTTTGGAGGTGCGGTCCTTGGGATCTCGGCACCCATCCCCAGCTAGGTCCTCCTCCTCATCTAGATTTTTTAGAAGTTTACTCCTTTCTGATATGGACAGGATGATGAGGTCCTTTCTCAAGGCTCAGATTGAGTTGGGACTTCTCACATCCTCTGCCCATCCAGCTAAGGAGGCCATCTCCTACCCCCTCGTTGACTTCTTCTCATTCAACCAGGTTGGTTTCTGATTTTCTGGCCCTGGATTCTACAGGGAGGGAGACGTGGTTTCCTAGGGATCCTTTTGTCCTACCCCGTCCGAGTCCCTAACTGCTTCTGCTCGGCCACCCACTGGGCAGGAGGAGGCCCGAGTGGTCGCCCTGGAGTACTTGTTTGGAGGTTCCAGACCAGTTGTTTTGCACTGGTCCATTCCCTTTGCTGCTTGGCCCTTGTCAGCTCAGGGCCGGTACTGTCAGGATATCTGGAGGTTCTGGGCTGCTCCGGTCTTTCTTCCCAGGCGGGCTTTCCTGCCAGAAATGCAGATGGGGAATTATCCTGTCCTTTGGCTTTCTGGGTCATAGAGAAGACTTTTTACTTCCAGAGAGTTTCCTCCCCAGCCTACCAGGGACCATCCCAGCCCCACCTTGCAAACCCCACTCATCCAGGTCAGCCCTCTCGAACCAGCCTTCAGGTGGGAGCTGCCCCACCCGGGCTTCCCCTCGCTTCCGAATCCTCCCCCAGACCACCCCTGGAGGAGGTTTTTCAAAAGCGATTGTGTAAGAGGACACTTAGACTCCACTGCCAAGTCGTTCATCGAGGATATGGACCTTGATAAAGGGGAATGGGTCCTCCAGGTCTCTGCCTGAGGATGTCTGCTTTGGGCTCATCTTGGAAATCCTTAAGCTCAAGGGCACTTGGTCTTCTCTCCCCTCGTACTCTGAGGAGTCCATCTTTCTGAAGGCTTTTGAGACGGGACCGTCTACATCCTGCCCCCCCCCCCCCCCCGCTGCAGATGAACTTGTAGACCTTATCGCCAGCAGGGCATGAAAGGAGCAGGATCCTGTGGAGCGTGTTCTCAAATGTGCTGACAAGTTTTAGTCCCCCTTCTGACAAGCAGTTCTGGTGGAAAGGTGTGCTAGTCGATGCAATAGTGGAAGCTGCCGCCACTAAGAAAGAGGTGGAGGAACAGAGCACATCTGCCCATCCCTCCAACCATGAGTCCTGGCAATCGAAAAGCATGGAAAGCACGTGTTCGCCTCAGCTGTATTCGGTCTGCCTGTGCTTAACTACCTGGCACATTTCACCCAGTTACAAAGGGACTCTGTCAAGGAGTTCACCACTTCCCTTTCTGAGGTACTGCCTGCCGGGGAACTAAGCAAGGTGTCCCCCAAACTATCCACGCTTTCTTCCCTGGTTAATTCATCGATGAGGTTGATTGCCAATATGACGAAAGGAGCCTTTCGAGCGGCCGGCACAAGTATCGCTGTTCGGCGTCACACCTGTCTGCACCTTTGTGGATTTGCAGAGTCCTTTAAGGCATCTTTCACAAGCACCCCCTTCAACGGTTCTATTCTGTTTGGTCCTTCGGTCAGAGACTCTCACCCATAGTGAGCAGAAGGGCAAGACTTTGTCAGCTGTGGAAATCAGGTTTCCCACCCCTCAATACTGCTTTTCCAAGATGTAGCGAGGGGCTAGGAAAATGTGGTTTCATAAGTCACAAGTCTGCCTGCCAGGACGCTCAAGATGAGCCTTCCTCCAGAGGTCAGGGGAGAGGCTTCAACAGCAGATACCACCCCATGGGCAGAGGGTGTCTACAAAATCAGGGCTCCAAGGAATCCTTTTCTGAGAAGCCCCAACAATGCTCTGGAAGCGCTGCCTGACTGTCCTGCCCTGGAGGTAGTCAGGGGTCATTTGTCTTTGCACCCTTTGGCCTGGGCAAGTATTACAAAAGATCGTTGGGTGCTAAACATCATTTCCAGGATTTATTCTATTCCCCTTTTCCCAACCTCCCCAGTCAGGAGATACCTCTCCAATGAACCACCCTGTCAGAAGGCGCTAGCTCAGGAAGAAGTGCTCAAGCTTCTTTGAAAGAGAGCCATCCAAGAGGCCCCCAGGACAACAAAAATCCAGAACTTACTTTCACTTCTTTTTGGTGCCAAAGAAGACAGGGCAC
This sequence comes from Protopterus annectens, assembly GCF_019279795.1. NCBI lineage: Eukaryota > Metazoa > Chordata > Ceratodontiformes > Protopteridae > Protopterus > Protopterus annectens. The sequence goes on from NC_056746.1 coordinate 1,371,953,775, forward strand.
CTGTCTCCAATACTGGACCTCAGCAAACTCAATCTCTTGGTTTTGTTGCACAAGAACAATTGGATGTGCTCAGTGGATCTCCAGGACGCGTACTATCATGTAAAAATGGGCAGGTGGTCCAGGGGACATCTCTGCTTTTCAGTAGGGGCCAGTCACTACTAGTTCAGGACCCTGCCCTTTAGTCTGACCACAGCCCCCCCCCCCCCCCCCCCCAGGTGATCACCAAGTGCATGGCAGCAGTCGCAGCTCACCTGAGACTGCAAGGATTCTAGGCTTTTCCCTGTCCCAAGCATTTGGCTCCTCACAGCTCCCACGAATCATCTGGCCACTGCTTCTCAATACCTACTGCAACTTTTCGACCAGCTAAGCATTACAAAAGCATCACTACATGAACCAACTCACCAATGAAAGAAAAAAAACACTGAACAACTGGAGAAACAGTCACCATCCACTTTTACTGTGTTCCAGTAATGTTAAGTCCAAAATGTCCAATTCTCTGATTTTCTTCATTTCTTCCTGTTCTGCCACCTCTGGTTGTGCTTGCTTTTCGATTGCTGTGGGCTCACTCTCTGACCACTGCTCTGCTTGCCCTGCTGGACACCTCCTTCACTCAATTCCTCAAACGAAACACTTTTCCTGCTGTTGATGCTGCTGCTTGCTTCTGTGGACAAAAAGGATAGCTCTTATGAACTCCGAGACCTCAAGGCAGTATTTTTTAAGGTAGACCTGCTCTTCCACTGAAAGATGAGGTTGTTTTAGTATTTGTTAATCTAGAGATGCATAAGTGCTTTTGTATTAACTTTTTAAATTTTAATGTTAAATGCAATAGGAATGTAAGGGGTTGCACTTATATGTTTTGATGCACTTTGAATGTTTCTGAAGCACATTACTGCTCAGGATGCACTTTAGATTTTAATTTTCGTGACTCATTGATTAATTGATCGATTATTGTATAATTGAATTGAATAATAAATGTAGTGAAATGTGTATAAAGTGCACCATTCTTGTGCATGATTATTCCCTGGAAGGCTTTATGCCGAAGTACTAGGAACACAGTAAAAGTGGATGGTGACCGTTTCTCCAGTTGTTCTGTGTGTTTTTTCTTTCAGGTAAACATTACAGTCAACCTCCCCAAATCCAACCTCATTCCAACCCAAAATCTGGAGTTCATTGGGATTCAGTTGGACACTCTCAGAGATTGCAGAGCTCCTGCTCCAGCGGGTACAATTCATCAGATCTCACATTCAGTGTCTTCTCAACCTGTGTCATCCCCAGGCCCATCTTGTTCTCAGGGGCCTAAGTTCCATGGCGGCAGTGGTCTATCTAGTGCTGTTAGCCAGGTTCTACATGAGGGTTCTAGCACTTCTGTGGCCTTCCCTGGTTGATAGCCAGGTTCTATATGAGGGTTCTGCAGTGGACTCTAGCACTTCTGTGGCCTTCCCTGGTTCATCCAATGTCAACTCTGATCCGCTGCACACCACTCTGCAGATGTCATCTCCTCTGGTGGATCCAGTCTGCCGATCTCCTAGCAGAGACGGTACATTCTCTCTTCTTCACCCCAGTGCCACAGTGACCATGGACGCTTCCTTGTTCGGGGGGGGGGGGGCATTTTCAGGGACAGATGGTTCAAGGCACGTGGTCAGAAGCAGAAATCAAACTGCATATCAGTGTCCTGGAGATGAGGGCAGTTCTCATTTTGCAAACTTTCCAGGACTGCCTTCCTTCTGGTACCATTGCAGTTCACATGAACAACATGGTTATGTGGTACATCAGCAAGCAAGGGGACACACATTCGTATCTGTTTTGTCACGAGGCCGGGAGAGTGTGGGAATGGGTGATGTCCTTGGGGCACTTTTTCATTGTAACACACATTCCCGTGGAGTTCAACGTGCTGGTGGACAGACTCAGCAGGGCAGATTTTCTTCGTGTTTCACTGTTGCAATCATTACATTTGGGTAATCTGCTTACAGGTTGCCTTCAGTCGGCCTGATTAACAAAGTCTTGGGTCCTGCGTCGGCTGCTGTCCCTTCTTCTAGGACATCAGGTCGTCAGGGGTATAAAACATGCAGCCGACGTCATTACATCAGTCTTTCTTGCCGTGCGGTACCCGAAGCAGAAGCAGTTCGCAAGTGCCGGTCGGCCGACTCCTGAAGTTTTCGTTTTCGAGTTCAGAACCAAAGTCTTCTACTTAAAGCTACGTACCCGGTCGGGGAAACTTTTCCTTGCTCCTTACCGATGTCAGTAAAAGTTAATAATTGCATTACTTGTGAAAAGCAATTACCTCATAAAGATTTTCATTCATACTGTATTCCTTGCCTAGACCCTGACCACGACGTACATTGTCGGTTTTGTGCTTTATTTAATCAGTGCACTATCCGTCGTCAGTATATTTTTGCCTCTAAATATTTTGGTTCTCTGTTTAATTATCCAGAAATGTCATCGGTTAGCCATCTGACTACCGGGAGTCAGAAAAAACGCAAATATAAATACAGAGACAGGCCACCGAGGTCCAAAACTGCCGACGACGCTTCTCCTAAGCCAGTTCGCCGGTACTCAGGGAGGCGCTTTCGCAGCCCCTGGTACCCGCTACTTCTGATTCGCAGGCCTCTACTGAGACCAATTCGGAGTCCTGTATGCCACGAGCTACTTCAACTGTGGAACCCGCAGATGTCTCTACCTTGGATTGGTCCGGAGCCACTGTGCAGGCACCGGCTTCTGAGGGTGTATTCCGGCCTACAGACTTGCATATTAAATCGACTCTTCCTTCATTACTACGGCCTAAATCTTGATCCATGTCTAAAAACCTGACGCCCAGGCCACATGCTCAGGTCTCTATGCCTAAAAAACAAATGATTAAAATGGCTGAAGATCTAATAACTCTAATCAGGGGTAGTCAACCCCCACGCCCCTAAGAGGCCTAGGGCCGAGCTTGATTATGACTTTTCTGATCAGGATACTGTTTCTTCTGACTCGTCTGATGACCTGGATTTGTCCATACCTAATTATGAGGATTCTATTCCCTCTGCTTCCCCTCTTGAGGATTTTTCTTTTGGGGAAACTTTACATACTTTACGGGAGAATTTTCACTGGGAAAGCCAGGAATTTTCTGATTCAAAAAAGAGGCTTAGGGATTTCCTTCTTCTACCTCAGCATAAGCCTTAGGCTAATACCTCCTGTACTAGACATTGTTGATGATGTGTTCTCAGAATCCAGTTTGGTCCCCAATTCCCTGCCTCCTGCTCCTAGTAAACCTGACAGATACTACAGGGTTCCTGAGTCCCACAAGTTCCTTTTCAAAAATCCTGTTGCAGATGCAGAGTCTATTTCTCAGGGGTCCAAGGGCATTAAGGTTTTGATTGCTAAAAATCTTACCCCCTTCTGATAGACTCCAAGGTGCTGGATAGATGGGGTAAAAAGGTTTATACTTCTGCAACCTTGGTAATCAGAGCTTTAAACTGACAATTTCACATGTTAAAATATCAACAACATGTTATTGGACTGATTAAACAGAAAATGATGTTGATTCCTGACTGTGTGGAAAATAAAGATTTACAGGACTTAATGCATTCTGCTGAACAAGTTGGAAAACATACTTTGCAATGTGGTTTTGATTCTTTAGTGGCCTCTTGCAGGACTGATGTTACTGGGTATGTGCTTAGAGGGCATGCTTGGCGTAAGGAACAATCTTTGCCTGATCATGTTAAAGCTAAATTGTTGGATGCTCCTTTAAATCAGGACCTCCTGTTTGGCAGCAAGGCTGAAGAAGTTCTTAAAAAGATGGAAGATGAAGCTAAATCTGTGCAGACTGTTAAATATTTTGTACAAGTGCAACCTCATAGATTTAGTAGGCACTGGCCTACTAACAATTGGTCCTTTCCAGTCCCTTCCATGTCCTCTCAAGGCAAACCTAGACACAGCAAAAACCCCAGGTTTCAATCCCAGGGGACTTTCAGAACTAAGCAGTGGGGGGCCTCCACTTCCAAAACTGGAAATAACAAGACACCCCGTATGGTAAACAGTCTCAATGACTTCCTTTTAAAATTCCCAATCACTTATCTTTTGACCGCCCCTTTGGGGGGAAAGATTGCTCTTCATGCAAAGAACTGGGAACTCATAACCCAGGACAAACGGGTTTTAAATATAGTGTCCCAGGGATACAAATTTCATTTCCACACGTTGCCAACACCAAATGGGTGGCCAGACCTGCCCCCAAATCAGAGGGCAGAGGCTCAAAAACAAGTACTGTCCCTCTTACGCTTGGGGGGCTATTCAGCTGGTGCCAGAAGAGGAAAAGGGACAAGGTTTCTACTCCAGACTTTTCCTGGTACCCAAAAAAGACAAATCATGGCGTCCAGTCCTGGACCTATCTACTCTAAACACCTTTCTGGAGATTCCAAAATTCAAGGTGCTGACTCTTCACCAATTACTCCCTATGCTAGGCAAAGACGCCTGGTTGGCAACACTAGATTTAAAAGAAGCATACCTGCACATCCCAATCAGGGAGTCTTGCAGAAGATACCTACTCTTCAAAGCAGGCTACAAGCATTATCAGTTGTCTGCACTGCCCTTTGGCTTGTCTACTGCGCCCAGGGTATTTACAAAGTGCCTGGCTCCAGTTCACTGTTGCAGTCATTACATTTGGGTAATCTGCTGGCAGGTTGCCCTCAGTCAGCCTGATTAACAAAGTCTTGGGTCCTGCGTCGGTTGCTGTCCCTTCTTCCATGACGTCAGGTCGTCAGGGGTATAAAACATGCAGCTGACGCCATTACATTAGTCTTTCTTGCCGCACGGTGCCCAAAGCAGAAGCAGTTCGCAAGTGCTGGTCAGCCGACCCCTGAAATTTTCGTTTTCAAGTTTCAGATCTGAAGTCTTCAACTAAAAAGCTAAGTACCCCGTTGGGGAAACTTTTTCTTGCTCCTTACCGATGTCATTAAAAGTTAATAATTGCATTACTTGTGGGAAGCAAATACCTAATAAGGATTTCCATTTGTACTGTATTCCTTGCCTAGGCCCTGACCACAACGTACCTTGCTGTCGGTTCTGTGCTTTATTTAATCAACGCACTATTAACCGTCAGTACATTTTTGCTTCTAAATATTTTGTCTCACGCTTTAATTATCCAGAAATGTTGTCGGTTAGCAATCCGACTACTGGAATACCTAAAAAACGCAAAGAAAAAGACAGAGACAGGCCGTTGAGGTCCAAAACTCCTAAGCCAGTCGCCAGTTTGCCGGTACTAAGTGAGATGCCTTTGCAGCCCCTGATACACACTAATTCTGATTCGCAGGCCTCTACTGAGACCCATTCGGAGTCCGGTATGCCACGAGATGCTTCTGTTATGGAACCTGCGGTTGTCTCTACCTTGGATAGATCTAGAGGGCCTACAGATTTGTATATTAGACCGACGCCATCTTCAAAACTAAGGCCAAAATCTCGACCTATGTCTAAAAAACCGACGTCTAGGCCACATGTGCAGGCCCTTATGCCTTAGAAACAAATGATCAAAATGGCTGAAGATTTAATTACTCTAATCAGGGGTAGTCACCCCCCCCCCCCCTTTCTAAGAGGCATAGGCAATAATACTGACTATGACTCTTCTGAACAGGATTCTATTTCTTCTGATTCTTCTAATGAACAGGAATTGTCTATACCTACTTATGGGGACTCTGATGCAGAAGATTCCATTCCTTCTGCTTCTCCCCCTGAGGATTTTTGTTTTGGGGAATCTTTGCATACCTTAAGGGAACATTTCCACTGGGAAAGTCAGGATTTTTCTGAATTTAAAAAGAGACTTAAGGATTTTCTTCTTATTCCTCAGCATAAGCCTTTGGCAGCCTCCTGTTCTAGACATTGTTGATGATGTTTTTTCAGAATCTAGTATGGCTCCTGATTCTCTGCCTCCTGCTCCTTGTAAGACAGACAGATACTACAGGGTTCCTGACTCCCACAAATTCCTTTTCAAAAATCCTGTTGCAGATCCTGAAACCATTTCTCAGGGTCCCAAGGGCATTAAGGCTTCTACTGCTAAAAATCCTACCCCTTCAGAGATTCCAGGGCGCTGGATAGATGGGGTAAGAAGGTTTACACTTTTGCAACCTTGGCAACCAGGGCTTTAAACTGTCAATTTCATATGCTTAAATATCAACAGCATATCATGGGACTACTTAAACAGAAAATTATGTTAATTTCTGACTGTGCGGAAAATAAGGATTTACAGGATCTATTGCATTCAGCTGAACAAGTTGGACAACATACTTTACAATGTGGTTTTGATTCTTTGGAGGTCTCTTGCAGGGCTGCTGTAACTGGGTCTGTGCTAAGAAGGCATGCTTGGCTCAAAGAGCAAACTCTGCCTGATCATGTTAAAGTAAAATTGTTGGATGCTCCTTTACAACAGGACCGTCTCTTTGGTAATAAGGCTGAAGAAGTTCTAAAAAAGATGGAAGATAAAGCTAAATCTATGCAAACTGTGAAAGATTTCTTACAAGTGCAACCTCCAAGATTTAGTAGGCACTGGCCTACTAAGAACTGGTCCTTTCCAGTTCCTTCGAGAGTCACTCAAGTCAAACCCAGACATTCCAAAGGCACCAGGTTTCAGTCCCAAGGGACTTTCAGAACAAAACAATGGGGAGCCTCCAATTCCAAATCTGGAAACACCAAGACACCTCCCTATGGTAAGCAGTCTCAGTGACTTCTCTTTACACTTACCAAGCACTTATCTTTTAGCCGCCCCTTTGAGGGGAAAACTGGCTCTTCATGCGAGAAACCGGCAACTTATAACACAGGACAAATGGGTTTTAAATATAGTATCCCAGGGATACAGATTTCATTTCCATACATTGCCAATTCCAAACGGATAGCTAGACCTGCCCCCAAATCAGTGGGCGGAGGCCCAGACACAAGTACTTTCCCCTCATGAGCATGGGGGGCTATTCACCTAGTACCAGAGGAGGAAAAGGGACAAGGTTTCTATTCAAAACTTTTCCTGGTACCCAGAAAAGACAAATCATGGTATCCAGTTCTGGACTTATCTACTCTAAACACCTTTCTGGACATCCCAAAATTCAAGATGCTGACTTCACCAGTTGCTTCCTATGCTAGGCAAAGATGCCTGGTTGGCAACTCTAGATTTAAAAGAGGCTTACCTGCATATCCCATTCAGGGAATCTTGCAGAAGATACCTCCACTTCAAAGCAGGCTACTTGCATTACCAGTTCTCTGCACTGCCCTTTGGCTTATCTACTGCGCCCAGGGTCTTTACAAAGTGCCTGGCTCCAGTAATTGCATTTTGCAGGCAAAGAAATATTCAAATATATCTATACCTGGACAATTGTCTAATTTGGACAGAAAACAAAGACATTCTTCTAAAACGTCTGACGTTTATAAAAAGGGTTCTAACCTGTCTAAGGTACACTGTAAACGAAAAGAAATCACAACTGGTACCCTCTCAAAAAATTAAATTTCTGGGTGCAAGCTTCAATACAACTGTCCAGATGGCTTTCCTTATGCCAGAAAAGCAAGTTAATTTGGTGACTTACTTCAAACAGGTGGCCACAAAAACCCTGCTTATCTGTAAGACAAATTCTGCAAGCCTTGGGGTTCATGGCTTCCTGCATTCTTCTAATTCCGTATGCAAGACTGCATATGAGGAAACTTCAGTGGTACTTAAAAAGTTTATGGAGTCAACATTGTCACAGCCTGGAAACAATGATTCCTGTCATACCTTGCCTGCAACTAGAGTTTCTATGGTGGGCAGAGGCCTGCCACCAAAACAAGGGACTGTCATTCACACCACCCCCTGCTGCCCAAACCCTAACTACAGATGCATCAGACTATGTTTGGGGTGCTCATCTGGCAGGGAAGTGCATTCAGGGCAAATGGAGCCCAAATCAAATGCACCTTCATATCAATCAAAAAGAGATGCTAGCTATACAGAATGCACTGACAGCCTTCAGAGACCACCTTCATCCAGGACAATTACTGATAAAGACAGACAACACCAGGGTTATGTGGTACATAAACAAGCAGGGGGGTACACACTCCTACCCCCTTTGCAGACTAGACATGGCATTGTGGAATACGGCCTTGACCTACCATATACAACTACAAGCTGAATTCCTGTCAGGAAAGCTGAATACTCTGGTAGATGGACTAAGGAGAAATCTCATGGACCCACATGAATGGAAACTAGAACCATGTATTTTCAACATGTTGACACGCAAATGGGGGAGCCCAGACATAGATCTTTTTGCCTCACCCCAGAACTATCAGTTGGACAGATTTTGCACAAGAACTTATCACAAAAAAGCCTGGAAAGTGGATGCTCTGTCCTTCAGCTGGAAAAACCTATCAGTCTGTGCCTTTCGACCTCTGCCTCTGCTCTCCAAAGTTCTATTGAAAGTCAAACAGGACAAACCAAAAATGATTTTGATTGCGCTAGAGCCTTGCCAACACTAGTACCCACTCCTGCACAGTGTGTTGCACATTCCACCGTGGCACCTGCGTCAGACACCTTACTTATTGTCTCAGCAGAACAATCAAACTCTGCACACTCAGCTTCAAACTTTGAACCTTGCAGCGTGGCTAATCACCTAAATTCGCCCTTAGCATCACTCAGCAAACCTGTGATGGATGTCATTTTGGAGGCGAGAAGACCTAGTACTAGAAAATCTTATGCTGATAAATGGAAAAGATTCTGTGCCTGGAATCAGTCTCAAGGGATAAGCACAGCAGTGCCCAACATTCCTCAGATTTTGCAATACTTAACTGAGATGCTACACAAGGGCCTGTCCTTTTCTTCCATAAAAATCCATGCCTCAGCCATTTCAGCTCATTACAACACAGAACCTCCCGTCTTCTCTCATCCTCTGCTAAATCAGTATCTCAGAGGGGCCAAAAACTTAAGACCACCCAGGAGAGCTCTAACCCCTGCCTAGGACTTCAATTTTGTATTGGAGAAACTCACTCTCCCTCCTTTCGAGCCAGCTGCTACTGCAGACTTAAAATTTCTCTCCTGGAAAACAGCTTTCCTTTTAGCAGTCACTTCACCTAGAAGGATTTCTGAATTACAGGCTCTTATGGCAGTGGAGCCTTTCATCATTTTTCATGCGGACAAGGTATCTCTCAGGACCAATCCATCCTTCATACCTAAGGTGGTATCTAGTGTGGCTCTTAATCAGACCATTCATTTGCCAACTTTCTTTTCCAATCCACAGAACAAGTGGGAGGGGATTCTGCATTCATTGGATGTACACAGACAACTTAGATTTTACTTAAACGGGACTAAATCTCAAAGAAAATCTGAACAACTGCTGGTGGCATTTGCTGCAGGGGCAGAGGGAAAGGCTATTTCGAAGCAAACCATTTCCAAATGGATAAGCCATTGTATTTGTTTCTGCTATAAGCACCATGGAAAAACTGTACCCCAGGGGAGCAGATCCCATTCCACCAGGGCTGCATCTTCTTCAACAGCTTTTCTCAGAGTTGTTCCTACCAGGGACTTTCTAGAAGCTGCTACCTGGAGCTCAGTTCATACTTTCACCAAACATTACCATTTACCACTTTTCTCTAAATCCAGAGCTGGCTTTGCCACTGCTGTCCTGCACGGCCTTATAGCTGGTCCTAATGCTGTATAATTCCCTCCACCCAACTATAGCTTTGGGAATCTACCCAAATGTAATGACTGCAACAGTGAAACATGAAGAACATAGTACAGTTGTGTACATTTACCATAAATGTAGATGTTCGAGTGTATTCACAGTTGCAGTCCTGGTTACCCTCCCTCCAGCCCTCTCTTTTTCTCTGGCTATATCTCTACATTCTTTCACTATGCTTAAAAGCCCTTTTGGTGTATTTGCTTTTGGTTGGAGGTATATTTTTTGTGTTTTTAATTTTATTTGCTCCCCATTTGGGAGGCACCTGACATCTGAGGCAAGAAAAACGAATGTAATGGCGTCAGCTGCATGTTTTATACCCCTGACGACCTGACGTCATGAAAGAAGGGACAGCAACCGACGCAGGACCCAAGACTTTGTTAATCAGGCTGACTGAGGGCAACCTGCCAGCAGGTTACCCAAATGTAATGACTGCAACAGTGAATACACTCGAACATCTACATTTATGGTAAGTGTACACAACTGTACTTTCTGCAGCCTTTCTCAGAGGTGTTCCTACCAGGGACATACTAGAAGCTGCTACTTGGAGTTCTGTACCTACTTTCACCAAGCATTATCATTTGCCAATTTTCTCTCAATCCAGAGCTAGCTTTGCCACTGCTGTCTTTCAGGGCCTTATTGCTGGCCATAATGCTATATAAACTCCTCCTCCCAACCATAGCTTTGGGAATCTACCCAAATGTAATGACTGCAACAGTGAAACACGAAGAACATAGTACAGTTGTGTACACTTACCATAAATGTAGATGTTCGAGTGTGTTCACTGTTGCAGTCCTGGTTATCCTCCCTCCGGCCCCCTAACTTCTGGCTATACCTCTACTTTCCTTTACTATGCTTAAAAACCTTTTTGGTGTATTTGCTTTTTGTTGGAGGTATACCTTTGTGTTTTTATGTTTATTTGCTCCCCATTACCGGCAGTGGTGCAGCGGTTAACGTTGTCGCCTCACAGCAAAAGGTTTTCCGGTTCGATTCTCGGCTGGGGTGCCTTCTGTGTGGAGTTTGCATGTTCTCCCTTTGTTCGCGTGGGTTTCCTCCCACATTCCAAAGACATGCATCTGGAGCATTTCTCCCCGGGCCTCCGCTGAAAACGGGCTCTGTGGAACCTAGTCGGACTTTCCCGATCAACAAATGATAAATAAAATAAATAAATAAATTAGGGGGGCACCTGACATCTGGGGCAAGAAAAACTGATGTAATGGCGTCGGCTGCATGTTTTATACCCCTGACGGCCTGACGTCATGGAAGAAGGGACATCAACCGACGCAGGACCCAAGACTTTGTTAATCAGGCTGACTGAGGGCAACCTGCAAGCAGATTATCCAAATGTAATGACTGCAACAGTGAATACACTCGAACATCTACATTTATGATAAGTGTACACAACTGTACTTTCTGAGTCCTCACGAGGGGTCCTTGAATCCTTCAGTGGCGAAAGGGATCTTTCTTTGCTGGGTTCAGCCAAGCTACGATCTGTTTGCTTCCCCTCTTAGCCACAAATGCAGCCTGTATTTCACCCTGATTCCCCCAAACGGGAAGTCCCCCAGGGATGCCCTGGTCCATGATTGGCCTTCGGGTCTCCTTTATGCCTATCATCCCTTGCCTTTCATTCCCAGAGTACTTCAGAAAGCCTGTCGCTTCCAGGCCATCTTGATCTTCATCTCCCCCTTTTGGCCTCAGCAGGTGATGTCCCCCTTTTTTGGTCTCATTTGAACTACCCATCCCTTGGGTACTAGATCCCATTCCAGATCTAATTTCCCATCCCTCTCAGCTTCTGATTCCCAACCTACAGACACTTCTTCTGACTGCATGTTTTGTCCACTTCCAGTAATTCTGAATCAGCCCAGGGTACCTTCTCCCGTGAAGAACATTATTCTGACCTCTCAGAAGGCTTCCACTAAAAGTGGAAACGGTTTTCTATTTGGGCTAGGCAGCGCAATCTCGATCTTGCTTTGGCTTCCATTTCAGATATCTTGCTCTTCTTGTCTTAGCTGTTTCAGGATGGAGCTAGCTTCTCGACTGTCAAAAGTGCAGTTGGCAGCTATTTCCATCTTTCACATTTGCGAGGAACCCGCTTTCTCCTCTCGCTTGTATAAAGCCTTTCTAAAAGGGTTTTTTCTGCTCTGACCTCCTGGCAAGGATCCTTTCCCTCATTGGAACTTTTCCTTTTTGTTGCAATCTCTCACACACAGCACTTTCGAGTCTGCTGCCACAGGTGATATCAAATTCTTGTCTTGGAAGACTGCTTTTCTTGTAGCCGTAGCATCAGCTAAAAGAGTTTCGGAGTTGCAGGCTCTTTCTATTAAACTGGCTTTCATGGTTTTTCAAAAAGACAGAGTAGCCCTTCAAACCAACCCTTCATTCATGCTTAAGGTGGCCACAGAAGCAAATTTGAACCAGTCAATCCAATTGCCAGTCTTCTTTCCAAATTTCGCTATTAAAGGGGAATATCTCTTGCATACACTAGATGTGCATAGACAAATTCATTTTTATTTAGATAGGACACAGACTTTCTGCAGGTCTGACCAACTGTTTGTGGTGTTCTCTCTTAACAGGAAGGGTCAGGCGGTGTCCAAAGTAACTTATCTCCCATTGGATTTTGATGTGCATTTCCTTTACTTATTCATTCAAAAGGTTTATCCTTACCAGGGCCAATCAGAGCTCATTCCACTAGGTCAATGGCTACATCAGCTGCCTGTCTTTCCCATGATTTCATAGATGATATTTGTGCAGCAGCCGTTTCGTCTTCTCCTCACACTTTTGTTAGTCCCTACAAACCTTACATTGTCTCCAGGAATCGGGCTTCCTTCTGCATGTCCTTCCATGAGACTGCCCAGGATTTAGGGGAGCTGGGGACTCTGACGCAGGAGTGAGGAATAGTGACATGGATAACATCAGATAAAGAGTTATGTACTTACCATAAAGTAGCATTTGCGTTATCCTTTGACACTGTTCATTACTATCCCTCCCTCTGTCCCCCGTTCTGTTGCTTCTAGAGGATGTGGGGATGTCCTATCTAGTGGTCTAGGTCTTCCTTAGCTGCTGTCTAGCTTAAGGCAAACTCGATCTGCGGGGTTAGAGGGCAGCAGTGGATCATGGGAGTGGGAGGATATGGAGCCTAGAAGCTAAAAAGTTGCCATCTCTGATTCAGTGTCGGAACAAAGACCCAAGTGTAATGAGTAGTAACAGGATAACACAGATGCCAAGTTATGGTAAGTACATAACTCTTTTTACCTCACAGGGTGGATCTAATCACACAAGACAAGGGGTCTCTTCTCCATCACCAGCTGCCCACACTTTACCTGACACTGTGGATGATAGGATTTTGATTCCTCATAGACACCTTTTTTTCCTGAGGATGTGCTGAAAGTCCTGCAGGAGGCCAGAAAACCTAGTTATCCAAATGGAAGAGGTTTTCTTTTTGGTGTCTCTCTGGTAATCTGGACCCACCTGCTGTGGATCTTCCTTTGGTTCTCTCTTAGTTGCTCAGTGCTGGTTTGGCCTGTTCTTCTGTTAAGGCACACCTATCAGCTATCTCTGTTTGTCTGCCTTTTTCTCCTCTAAAACTGCTAGATTTGAGGTGAAACAATGTCTTAAAGGTGTCCTTAATATTAGACCTCCCATGAAGCCTGTCCCTCCTCCCTAGGATCCAAATTTTGTTTTGGAGAAGTTGACTCAGGCTCCATTTGAACCTACTGCTTCCACCACCTTGCAACATTGTTCCTGGAAGACTGTTCTTTTGTTAGTGCTTACTTCTGCCAGATAACCGTCTGAGTTGCAGGCCGTTACGGCTTGTCCTCTTTTTTTGATTTTTCATGAGGACAGTGTGTCCTTGCGCACTAACGTGAAGGTGGTTAATGAGATATCTCTTAATCACTCTATTAATCTGCCTGCTTTATTCCCCTCTCTGCGAACTGACAGTGAGAGGGTGCTGCATACTTTGGACATGCATAGGCAACTTAGCCTTGGTCATATCCAATTAAACTCTTATTAGAAAATCTGATCAGTTATTTGTTTCTTTCCATCCTAGATCTTTGGAGCTTGCTGTATCTAAGCAGGCTATTTCTTCTTGGATTTCTAAGGCTATTTCCTTTTGTTACACTTTTCATGGCACAAGTCTTTTTCAATTAAGGCTCATTCTACTAGAGCTGTGGCTTCTTCTGGTGCTTTTTTCAAAGGCTTAAATACTAATTCTATTCTTGAAGCAGCTACCTGGACTTCTGTGCATACCTTTACTAAACACTACAAGTTAGATAGTATCCCTAGATCTAGGGCTGATTTTACTAGTTCAGTTCTTCATGTTTTTTTAGGGGATTCTTCTGCCCCTTCCTCCTCCCTAGTTTCCTCTTGAACTTTGGCACTCTCCCATGTAGTTAGGAATACTGCGGCAGTGATTGTAAGGACAGAGTACAGTTGTGAAAATCTTACCATAGTGGTAGGTGTCCTTCACTTCACTGCTGTAGTGTTAACTCTCCCTCCATCTCCCTAGATGTTCACCGTGTTACACTGCTGCAGTCATTACACTTGGATTATCCTGCCGTCAGGCGGTTCCCCAGTTGGCCTGAGTTCCAAAGTCTTGGTCCGGCGTTGGTTGCTGTCCCCTCCTCCCTGACGTCAGTGCGACAGGGGTATATAAGATGCAGCCGACGCCATTTTCTTCAGTCTTTCTTGCCACGCGGTGCCTGAAGCAAAAGCAGTTCACAAGTGCCGATCAGCCGTCTCCTGAGATTTTCATTCCGAATCCAGAACTGAAGTCTTCTACAAAGCTAAGTGCCTTGTTGGGGAAACTTTTTCTTGCCTCAGACCGATGTCAGTAAAAGTTAATAACTGTATTTCTTGTGGGAAGCAAATACCTCATAAACATTTCCATTCCTATTGTATCCCATGCCTAGGCCCAGACCATGATGTCATTGGTTGTCGGTTTTGTGCTAGGTTTAACAAGGACACTATTAAATGTCGGTTTGATTTTGCCCAACACTATTTTGGTAGAAAATTAAATTATACCCTGCCGTCGGAACTTCCGACGACTGGAATACACAAAAAGCGCAAAGACAAGGATAGGCATCCGAGGCCTAAAACTGACGACAAAGCCTCTTCTAGGCCAGTCGCCGGTTCTCCCGTTTTCAGCGAGGTGCCTTCGCAGCTCCTGACGACCGCTTCTGTAGAACCACAGGCCGCCTCTGACTCCCACGTGGAGATGGCTGGGCCTTCGGACGTGCAACTTATTCAGCCTACCGAGACTAACCTTTCAGAGGGATCCGGAGTAGCTGAGCAACCCACAGCTTCAGAGGGTGTCTTCAGACCTACTCAGTTAAGCATTAAACCCTCAGCTAAGTCTAAGCCTCCTTTAAAATCAAAGAAACAATTAGAGCACTCTCCAAGACAGGCTTCCATGCCTAAGAAACAAATGCTCAAAATGGCCGAAGACCTAATCACTCTGATCAGGAGGTCCCATCCCCCTCCTGATAAAAGGCCTAGACAGGATGCAGACTATGACTCATCCGACCAGGTGTCCATCTCTTCTGATTCATCCTCAGACCTAGGATACTCTTTACCCCCCCTTATGAGGATTCTGATGCTGAGGAATCAATTCCATCAGCCTCACCGCCTGAGGACTACTCCTTTGGGGAAACCCTACATACCATGAGGGAGCATTTCCACTGGGAAGGCCAGGATTACTCAGAATCCAAAAAAAGGCTCAGAGACTTCCTTTTATTGCCTCAACGCAGACCCCTTGCTATTCCGTCAGTGTTAAATATTGTAGATGATGTGTATACTGAATCCAGCTTAAATCCTGATTCCTTACCTCCAGCCCCTGTTAAATCTGGCAGATACTACAGAGTCCCTGACTCGCATAAATTTCTGTATAAAAGCCCTGTAGCTGACCCTGAAACTATTTCTCAGGGACCCAAAGGAGTTAAGGCCTCATCAGCCAAGAATCCAGTCCCCTCTGACAGAGATTCCAGAGCATTAGACAGATGGGGAAAGAAAGTATATACGTCTGTAACTTTAGCAATCAGAGCCTTAAATTGCCAGTTTCACATGCTAAAATATCAGCAATTTTTACTGTCTCAGTTAAAACGGAAAATGCTTCCAGAATCAGATCCTCCTAATTTTAAAGAAATGCAGGATTTATTGCATGCAGCTGAACAAGTGGGAAAGCATACTCTGCAATGTGGTTTTGATTCTCTAGAGGCCTCCTGCAGAGCAGCAGTTACAGGCTCTGTCATTAGAAGACATGCTTGGTTAAAAGAACATATGTTACCAGATCATGTTAAAGCAAAATTATTGGATGCACCTTTGCAGCAGGATATGTTATTTGGAGCTAAGGCAGAAGAGGTATTAAAGAAAATGGAGGATAAGTCAAAATCTTTGCAAACGGTGAAGGATTTTGTACAAGTTCAGCCTACTAGATTTAGCAGAAACTGGCCAACTAAGAATTGGTCCTTTCCAATTACAGATAGACCTCAAAGGGGAAAATACAGACGTTCAGGAGGTAGAGGTCAAACACAAGGTCCTTATAGGCCTCGACAATGGGTTGCATCAGGCCAGAAAGAAGGGGAAGATGGGCCCCAAACATATAGAAAGCAGCTCCAATGACTTTCCACTACAGCTGCCAAACAAATCCCTCTTGGCAGCCCCCTTGAGAGGAAAACTGGAACTCTTCTACCACAATTGGCAAATGATCACCAAAGACAAATGGGTTCTCAACATTGTATTTCAAAGTTACAGGTTCCACCTTCACACTCTGCCAAGGTTAAAAGGAATGCCAAGTCTGCCACCAAATCAATGGGCAGAGGCTCAAAAACAAATTACAGCACTCATGGATATGAGAGCTATTCAAAAGGTACCATCACAGGAGCAAGGACAAGGATTTTACTCGTGACTCATTCTGATACCCAGAGAGGACAAAGCCTGGAGGCCCATTCTGGATCTTTCAACTCTAAACACTTACCTGGATGTTCCGAAATTCAAAATGTTGACATTACAGCAGCTTCTTCCCATGCTGGGCAAGAAAGCTTGGCTCATGACTTTGGACCTCAAGGAGGC
This sequence comes from Protopterus annectens, assembly GCF_019279795.1. Lineage (NCBI taxonomy): Eukaryota > Metazoa > Chordata > Ceratodontiformes > Protopteridae > Protopterus > Protopterus annectens. Next base: position 1,371,970,496 of record NC_056746.1, read on the forward strand.
ATACCTGCATGTCCCTATCAGACAAAACTACAGAGGATACCTCAGATTCATAGCTGGATCAATGCTTTACCAATTCTCTGTACTGCCCTTTGGCTTGTCTACTGCGCCCAGGGTCTTCACAAAGTGCCTGGCATCAGTAATTGCATTTTGCAGACAGAAAGGAATTCAAATGTATCCGTACCTGGACGACTGCCTGATTCAAGCAGAGAGCAAGGACATTTTTCTAAAGCGTCTGGCGTTTGTAAAAAAGTTACTAAGTTACCTGGGGTACACAGTAAACGAAAAGAAATCAAAACTAGTGCCCTCACAAGAGATTATATTCCTGGGTGCCAGCTTGAACACAACAGCCCAGATGGCTTAACTCACGCCAGACAAGCAAAGACAACTGACTCAATACTTTCAATTGATGGCAACAAAGACCCACCTCCCTGCAAGAAAAATTCTGCAGGCCTTGGGTTACATGGCATCCTGCATACTACTAATTCCATATGCCAAACTGCATATGAGGAAACTACAATGGTACCTAAAGAATGTATGGTCTCAACACTGTCAAAGTTTGGAAACAGTTATACCACTAATCCCTTGCCTTTAACAGGAGTTTCAATGGTGGGCTCAGGCTTGTCACCTCAACAAGGGACAGTCTTTTACACAACCCACAGCCAGGCAAACACTGACAACAGATGCATCGGATTACGCCTGGGGAGCACACATGGCAGGCAAATGTATTCAGGACACGTGGCCCGCAGAACAAAGGCATCTTCACATCAATCAAAAAGAGATGCTAGCTGTACAAAATGCCCTTATAGCTTTCAAGGATCTGCTGCATCCAGGACAACTACTGATAAAGACAGACAACACCACAGTTATGTGGTACATAAACAAGCAAGGGGGCACTCACTCCTACCCCCTATGCAGACAAGCCATGACCTTGTGGAACACAGCTATAAACCTTCAAGTTCATCTGCAAGCACAATTCCTGCCAGGAGAGAAAAACACACTGGCAGATGACTTAAGCAGAAACATCATGGATCCCCACGAATGGGAATTAAATCCACAAATATTCAGAATGATAACACAGAAATGGTGGAGCCCGGACATAGATCTGTTTGCATCCCCAATAAACTGCCAGCTACAGAAATTCTGCACAAGGAGTTACCATCCACAAGCATGGAAAGTGGATGCCCTCTCATTCAGCTGGGAGAACCTACAAGTGTACGCTTTCCCACCACTACCTCTCCTGCCAAAGGTACTCATAAAAGCCAGGTAAGAAGAGCCAAAGATGATCCTGATTGCACCAGACTAGCCACGCCAGCACGGGTACCCTATCTTAAGGAGCTTAGCACAAGAACCACCCTGGATTTTGCCTCAAATCCCACATCTGCTGACTCAGCACAACAATCAAATACTACACAGCCAGCTAAAGACCTTAAACCTAGCTGCATGGAAGATTCCTTAGTTAAGCAAACAATGCCTCTCTCCAAAGCTGTTATGGATGTCATTCTGGAGGCCAGAAGGCCAAGTACCAGGAAAGCCTATTCGGATAAATGGAAGAGATTCTGTGCCTGGAACCAAGCTCACAGCCTTGACCCTCTTGTCCCAAACATTCCCCAGATACTGCAGTACTTAACTGAGATGCTGGACAAAGGCCTCCTCCTCGTCCATCAGGATCCACGCCTCTCCCATCTCTGCTCATTACAACACGGATCCACCAATTTTCTCTAATCCTCTGTTAAGACAGTAACTCAGAGGGGCTGAAAACATAAGACCGCCCTGTAGAGCACCTACTCCAACTTGGGACCTCAACTTTGTTTTGGAAAAACTAACCTTACCTCCTTTTGAGCCAGCTAACACAGCAGAATTAAAATATATCTCTTGGAAAACTGCTCTGCTCCTGGCAATAATTTCAGCACAAAGAGTTTTAGAATTACAGGCACTAATAGCAGTGGAACCTTTCCTCATTTTCCACCAGGACAGGGTGTCTTTAAGAACTAACCCTACGTTTATGCCAAAGGTGGCATCCACTGTGGCTCTAAACCAAACTATTCACCTGCCAACTTTTTATCCTAAACCACAGAATAAAGGGGAGAGACTACACTCACAGGCAGTTACGCTTCTACTTGGACGAAACCAAAGCTTTCAGAAAATCTGAGCAGTTATTGGTAGCATATGCTACAGGAGCATAGGGAAAAGCCATTTCAAAACAGACTATTTCAAAATGGATAGGACATTGTATACATTTCTGCTATACATACCATGGAAAACCTGTACCTAGCAGCATTAGATCTCCCTCCGCCAGGGCAACAGCCATTTCAACGGCCTACCTCAGGGGAGTACCTACCAAGGATATTTTGGAAGCAACAACTTGGAGTTCTGTACATACCTTCACCAAGCATTACCATCTGCCTCTATACTCTGAATCCAGAGCTGGCTTCACCACTGCAGTGCTGCAGGGCCTTATAGCCACCCCTAATGCCTTATAGAACCAGCCACCCTACCTCAGCTTTGGAATTCTACCCAAGTGTAATGACTGCAGCAGTGTAACACGATGAACATAGTACAGTTTTGTACCTACCATAAATGTAGATGTTCGAGTGTATACATTGCTGCAGTCCAGGTTACCCTCCCTCCTTCCCCTCTTACTGGCTGGTACGTACCTATGTATTCTACCCTTACTACCTATTGGGAGTATTTGCTGGTAGCTGTAAGTTGTTTTTTGCTTTTCTTATGTATGTTTTATTAGCAATTGAAATTGTCTACCTATTTGGAGGCACCTGACATCTGGGGCAAGAAAAACTGAAGAAAATGGCGTCGGCTGCATCTTATATACCCCTGTCGCACTGATGTCAGGGAGGAGGCGACAGCAACCGACGCCGGACCAAGACTTTGGAACTCAGGCCGACTGGGGAACCGCCTGACGGCAGGATAACCCAAGTGTAATGGCTGCAGCAGTGTATACACTCGAACATCTACATTTATGGTAGGTACAAAACTGTACTTTCTTTACCTTCCTGAATGTACATGTTACCTCATGGGCTCCTTGGATTGTTGTTCCTCCTAGGGCTATCAGTTCTGCTTTTGGTAAGGCTGAACTTCTCCTTTATACCCTACATTGTGCAGGGTGTGTATGGTGATGTTTGGCATACCTTTTAAATTTAGAAGTATTTGGAAGACTTGCCAGATGCCAGGCTTCTGCAGCAGGAAATCCCATGTAGTTTAGAATACTACAGCAGTGAAGGAAAGGACATCTATCATTATGGTAACGTTTTACATGACTGTATTTTGTTTGTTATTCAGCAGGGTTACTTTATGGTCTGGAAAACCCTTCCGTCCTTCTTTTGTATTTCTCAACCTCCTGCAGAACAGCTTCTTCATTTTCTAGGGGTCTTGCAGGGTCTTTTCGACCAGGGTACCATTCAACCAGTTGAACAGACTTGAGAGGGTCTAGGGTTTTATTCCAGTATATTTCTGGTCCTTGATCTTTTTATTCTGAACATGCTTCTGTTCTGAATGCTTTTTCTTCAGACCGCGTTTCCCCTGTTGCTTCCCCAGGCCTCTCTAGTTTCTCTGAATCTAAAGGATGCCTACCTTCATATTACCATCCATTATTCAGGAAATGTTTGCCTTTCTCTGTTTCATCATCATCAACATCAACTCCCCTTTTCCGATTTTCTACATGAGGTTGTGGTGTCATGTCAACTGTCGACATCTCTCTAGTCAGTGCCACTCATGTCTGTCACAGCTCTTCTATCACACAGTCTATACACCTCAGTGCTGGATGCCCTTGCTTTCTTTTGCCTTCTTCCTGTCTGTCCCAAATCTTCTGACACCAAATTGTCTTCTGTTTCTTCCTCTCATTTTCAGTTCTCTGCTTTGCCCTTTGGGCTTTCATCAGCCCCAAGTCCATTCATCACATGCCTAGCTCCAGTAGTCACCTTTTGTAGGATTCGGGCATTCAGATCTTTCTTTATCTTGATGACCTCTTGTTTCAGGCCCTGACCTAATCCAGGCTGATGTGGGATCTTCATTTTACCCAGCTTTTCTTGCACAGCCTAGGTGTTCACTGTCAACCTTAAGAAGTCAATTTTGATGCCATCTCAGGATCACATTTTTCTAGGGTGCTGAATCTAAACTGTTTAAATGCTAGCCTGGCTTCCTGCCTGCAAGGTTTTGTCCTTCACACATTATTTTCTTTCCCTGCTTCCCCGTCCTATCTTCAGATAAGGAGTTTCTCAGAGCCCTGGGGTTCATGATTTCTACCACCCCCATGCTTCCCTGAGTCAGCCTTCTCTCCGGTTTAATACATTTAAGTCTTTTTGGGTTTCTAATACCATGACAGGAATGGGTCCCAGGCTTCATATGAGGAAGATTTAGTGATACTTAAGATCAGTGTGGCTTCAGCACTACCACCCGCTAGATTATCTTATTCCTCTGCTCCCTTATCGCAAACTGGAATCCCACTGGTGGGTTCAACAGCTGTCTCTCAATCCAGGTGTTTCTTTCCAACCTACTCAGCCATCCCAGGAACTCTTCACAGATGCTTCAGAGCTGTGGTGGGGAACTGTGTCAGGCAGCCCGATGGTGCAGGGCCTTTGCTCCCCTCAGCAGAGGGTGGATCAAAACATCAAGAAGATTAGGGCTTTCACTTTGGTCTATCAACTTTTTCCACTCACTCTTCGTGCCAGGTCCCTTGAAGGTTTATACAGACACCACCACAGTTATGTGATATGTCAACAAACAAGAGGGCACAAGGTCTTACCTTCTTACCACTCAAGTGTCATTGAGAAACTCGCCCATCTGGGAATTAACCCATATGTCACTAGATGAGTAGCAAACTTGCTCCCTGATAGAATGCATACAGTCAAAGTTGGGGGTTCCACCTCTACCAGCAGACCAGTTACCAGTGGTGTACCACAAGGATCTGTGCTGGGCCCCCTACTGCTTGGAATCTATTTCTCAGAAGTCCAGGCAAAAATAGATGGCTTGTGGCTTACCAAGTTTGCCGATGACTGCAAACTAGGTGCAGTCATTGAGACCCCCAACAATGTTGACATACTACAAAAAGGGCTTACACAGACAAATGATTGGTGCCAAAGCCACGGATTTAAACTAAACACAAAAGACTGCGTTATCCCTTTCAGCAAAGGGTGAAATCCCTGTAGATTCCAGTATTAACATTGCCCCCCTTGGCTCAAACCCTGTGGTGAGAGATTTGGGAACACAAGTTGATAGCAACCATAACTTCGATCCACGTTGGTAAGGAAGGTGTCCTATGTTGCATATCTCATAAGTAAGGGCATCACGTCCAGAGTTAAGGATTTTACAACTCCCTTATACTCATCCCTCGTCAGATCAGTAATGGAATGCAGCACGTCCTTCTGTATGTACCTCACCAGATACCTGCAGCAGCTGGAGAGGCCTCAGAGGTTTCTCACCAAGAAAATTCAGGGCCTTCAACACAATGACCTACATGGATAGACTGAAGGCCCTGTCACTGTACTCTGTATCTTATAGGCTGCTGAGAGGCAACTTGTGCCTGGTCTACAAAGCAGTTTCGCACCCTTCTGTAATTGAAATGCTGCACATCTGCAAGTCAAGTGGGCAAGATTCACTTGTTCTAGGGATCTTAACATAGCCTGCGACATTAACAGGACATGCTGGAGAGAGATATGTCTCCCAGTGATTGCCAGTCCTCTGGAACAAACTCCTAAGTCACGTAAAACAGAGCTTCTCTATAACCCTATCTAAGCATAACATAGACAACTAGATGGGTGATTGTCCCCTATGTCCCTTTTGTATAAGGGCAGTTGATGCCAATCATAGACTTGTGCTGCAAGTATAAACCATGCAACCTGGTCAGTAAGGGAACAAGGGTATAACATGGCTAGGCTTATAAAGGCCCTAGGGCCAGTAGCCTAGTAACCTCCTATGAACCCTATGCAGATTTTTCCTTCAAGCTTGGGAAATAAACTGCTGTGACCCTGCAGGCAGTTTATATATGTTCAGAATGCAGTTTTGTGGAAGATTTTCTCAACAGGTCCAGGGCACATCCTTGTGAATGAATGCTTCATAGAGATGTGTTTCTGGACATAGTTCATTTGTGGGGCATTCCTGAAGTAGCTCTCTTTACCTTCACTCTGAACAGGCAACTTCCTCACCTTTGCTCCAGAGTCAAAAGTCTTTCAGCTTGGAAAGTGGATGCCATATCTTTTACCTGAAAAGGAATGATTTTAAGTTATTTTTCATTTGATCTTCAGTCTGTGGGTTCGGATCCAGTAATGGATCTGACTTGACCGTATAGCATAGCTCTAGGATCTGAAAAATCTGAACTCCTCCCCAACCCATAATGACCTGCACTTCCTTCATCCCTCAGATCTCGTCTGCCTCGTTTTTGAATAGCATTGAGATTGCAATTGTCTGAGCTCCTTCGGGGTTTAGTGAGTAGTTTTTTTTCTTGTAAATTCCTAAATTTTTTCTACATATTGTAGTTCTTCTTGTTCTGTTTTCCCCCTATCCTCTTTCATTGTATTGTGTGGGTCTATTTATTTTCTTAGAGTTTTTTTTTTTTTTTTGAAAAGGAATCTAATCTAAAACTAGTTTAACTAAAAACTTTTCTAACTAAAAACTCTTTTCCTGTTCTCTAGGCTGATTCTCTTCTGCCTTGACCATGTCAGATAAACCAGTGGGGTTTAAGAAGTGTGCTGCGTGTGGGCATAAGATCCCTTTTTCAGATGCCCACACAGAGTGTGTTGTTTGCTTAGGAGCCTGTCACCTGGACTTCTTGTTTGCAATTTGTGCTGGTTTCAGCACATGCTGCTTGATAGAAATAAGCTTATTCTTAAAGGCCTTTTACCCTCTTCTTCCTCCTCTGGATCTCCTTCCACTTCAGGGGCTTCAAATCTGTGCCAAGAAGCACAGGGAAAATTAACAGTCCCCAGACAAAGCTTCTCCTGTGATTGGAGACCCCTCTAGTAAGTCCACCAAGACTTCGGATCTAAGTCCTCAGATCCGAGTGTTGGTGAGGAATCTGCCCAACTCCAATCCCCAAGGTTCTGTCCAGAGCCGATTTCCTCCAGGCCCAAGTAACCATTGCTGCAGTCCCCTATTCCAGCCTGCAGGCTCCCTTCTTTTGCTTCGTTCGTCAGGTCCTCCCTGAGCCTCTCAGAAGTTGAAGTTGACAGGATGCTGATGAGGTTCCTCAAGGCACAGATTCAGCTGGGGGTTTTGCCTGCTCTGTTCCTTGTTGGATCCAGTAGCCAACAGCCTCCTTTTATCCTCATCTCTCTTTCTCTGATAAGACCCCCGGCTTTGGTGTTGTCGGGTCAAAGGATCCCAAGAGCTGACACGTTGGAGCCGATAAGTACTGTTATCTCGACTCCGATGGTTGCCCTAAGTAGTTCGGCCCTGGCAATCTCAGATCAAGGGGACTCTCAGATCCATAGCGCAGGCGTCTGATCTGAGGGCTTGATGTCAGCTGCAAAGTTTGCAGAGCATTCTCTTCCCCTCAGAGCCTCAGCACTTGATAGTTCGTCTCCGACTCCCCTCTCAGATCCAAGAGTGGCTGGGACTCATAGGGTTTCTTTACCAACAGCTTTGGCTCCGGACGAGGTTCCCTTGGATCCCCTTTTACCCTTGGCATTCAAGGTGGTGGGGAGGGTTCTGTCTACTCCTAGGAGAGCCTCAACTTTCCTACTCTCCCTCCCTTGGAAGCTCGGTCCCTCTTCAGGAGAATTTGTGCAAGAGTCATCTTTTCAGTCTCCTCCCAGACACCCTGTCCAGAAGAGCTGCCAGACTTCTTCCCAGTTGGAACACCCAGAATCTTCCCATATCTCCCTGGAGCACCCCACTGAGGAGGCTCATCGTAAGCATATATCCAAAAGTAGACATGTGGATTACTCCCCAGAATCCCTCACTGAGGACAACTATTTGGATGAAGGGGAAGTGGTCCCCAAGTTCCCCATCTAAGGATGTCTCCTTTGGGAACTTCATGGAAATCTTGTGCCAAAAGGGTGAGAGTGGTCTGCCCAAAACTCTTAACCCAGACAAGTCGGTGGTCCTGGAAGCCTTCTGGTCGGGCCCATCTACATGTTGGGTGTCCCCCCTGCAGACCCTCTAATTGATATAATCTCCCACAGAGCGTGGGAAGAGCCAGATACAGTAGAACCCATCCTGAAACTCCCAGGCAAAATCCTTAGCACCCCTTCAGATAGACCCCATTGGACCAAAGGTGCCCCTGTCAATTGCATGGTGGTTGCAGCAGCCACCAAGAAGGAGCTGGTCCAAAAAAGCTCCTCTTTTCACCCCCCACCCCCACCCCCAAACAGGGAGTGGACAGGTTTGGTAAGCAGGTGTACGCTTCAGCAACCTTTGCTTTGTGAGTGCTGAACTGTTCGGTACATGTGACCAGACTTCAGAGAGACCTGGTAAAGGAGCTCTCTAGTTCTTCCCCAGGGACCAAGTTCACAGATGACTGCAAGCTGGGAGCCATTATTAACTCCCCAAGTGATGTAGACATCCCACAGAAAGGCCTCACTGAGACCAGAGACTGGTGTCAAAACCATGGCCCTAAGCTTAATGCCAAAAAATGCGTCATCATTCCTTTTGGGAAAAACTCAGTTCCCACTAATTATTACATTGATGGGAGCCCACTGAACACTGAAGGCGTTATAAGAGATCTGGGGACACAGGTCGACAGCAACCTCTCCTTCGACCCCCACATTGCCACTGTGGTTAGAAAGTCCTTCTATGTGGCACATCTCATTACCAAGGGTTTTTCATCCAGGAAGAAAGAGGTCATCATCTCTCTCTACTATTCCCTCATTAGGCCAATCATCGAGTATAATGCCCCATTTGGCATGTAACTCACTAGACACATGCAACAGCTGGAAAGGCCACAAAAGTACTTCACAAAGAGGATCCTAGGCCTTAAACACATGTCCTACATGGACAGACTCAAAAAACTCCAGCTATTCTCCGTCTCGTATCGTCTACTAAGAGGCGATCTCTGCTTGACTTACAAAGCCATGTCTGACCCAGCTCTGTTAGAAATGCTACATGTAAAGAAATCCCAATCCCTTCGCACCACACGCTCCAGAGACCTCAACCTCATTACCACAATCAACTGAACATGCTGGAGGGACAGGTTCATAACTCGGAGACTGCCTATGCTCTGGAATAGACTTCCCATACATGTCAAGCAGAGCACCTCACTGGCCCTCATCAAGAGAAATCTTGATGAGTGGATGGGAAATAGAAAGTTCACCCCGGGGATCACTCCAGTGGCTGTACTTGATAGAGGCACTGGGAACTATTGTCAGGCGGCATGATGCCAGGGCACTTCTATGGCGTTGGCTTGAGAAGGCTTCAGGGCCATTAGCCTAGTACACACATATGAACCTGTAACCATCAAAGTTCATTCTACTAGGCCAGTATCCACTTCCACTGCTTTCTGGTCTAGAGTCCCCATTGATGATATTTGCTATGCAGCTATATCTCATTACAAATTAGATCTATCCAGAAACAGGGCTTCCTTTGGTTCTGCTGTGCTTGGGAATACCCTTCCATAAGGGCCTCCCAAGAGTTATGTAGCTGTGGACTCTGTCCCACAGGTTGAAGATCAAATGAAAGACAACATCTTCAGCTGAAGAAGTTGTGTACTTACCATAGCATTCCATATGAGTTATTGCTTTTTGCATTTGTCTTCAGCTTTCACTCCCCCTTGCAAATTTCTTCCTTTCTGGAGACCTGACAGATGTTTTATGGGCATCCTGTATCTGTTTGAACTCCCAAAGTACTCTCTGTTCTATTCTGTTCAGGTCATATGTTTTATCGTGTGCGTGGGCATAGTTACCTTGTGAGCAGCAAACTAGATCTGAGGGATGAAGGGAGTGCAGGGCATCCTTGTTTAGAACAGTGTGTTTGGGGAAAATATGTGCTTTGGGTAATTCCATTTCACAACTGGGAGTTACTGTTTCAAGTTACAGAAAATGTGGCCTGAGAGAGTAAAGCAAAGCAGTAACTATTGAAATACAAGACATATCTAATATAGCTCTGCAAATTTGTGTTACTGTGTCCTATTTACCATGTTGTGACTTTTCACTTTTCTAGTCCACCAGCACTGAAGATCTTACTTGCAGACGTTTAATAATATAAACAGATAATACAGATTATTTCCCCATGCACATAACATGGCAGTGTTTCCTGATTTGTGTTTTATGTTCTCAGTACATTTAATTTTCTTGCTGCAGTGTAATGGAGCTGAATGTTATTGGCTATATAAATCACTTCCTGACCTTTCTGACACTGTAATGGAGTATGGTCATTAAACTAGCTTAGTTGTGTTTGTTTTCTCAGTTTTAAACAAATAACTGCATTTCTTAAAGCGGCAGCATTAGTTTCTCACTCCCACATTCATCTAAAATACAACCACATTCACCAGCCCAAAACCTGCATACTCATGACAGTATTTTGTTATCATATCATTGAAGAATTTGCTTTCTTCCAGAAGGAGTTGACATTTATTTTTTTGTCACATTTAGTAACGACCAGTCCACCAGGCTTCTGGGAGATGATTTTGCAGATGAGGGTGGGGGTGGTAAAATCTGGTTTACAGTGAAACTTTTGATTTTTGCCAAGATTTAAAGTTGTAGCCGTCTTCCTGAGATAAGGTCGCATACTGGAAACAGCAAACGGCATCTTGATTAGCTTTGCTGTCTTATAGTTTCTGTATCAAGCCTTTTATGGGCTTTGTTGCTCAAGATATAATGCCACTCCCTTCATCTAGAGTTTTGTAGTTTGGCTGGAGACACTGGAATATGACTACTGTTTTTTGTGTGTGGCTGTGTTTTGTTAATTGTAACTTGCCACCTAACATCCACTGCTTCCTTGGCACTCTCCCCACCCTGTTTAACCATTTGCCCCCATAGTGCCTTAGTAGCTGAATCTGGGCTTGTACCTCATTGGCAGGTGTTTTGAAATCTTGTCGCGTAGAGCCTTATCAGATTCACAATCTAAAAGACAAGCAGCACAACCTTGTTGAGGAATGGAACCTTCATCTTCATGGCAGTGGTCACAGTCTGTAGCACCTGGGTGGAATAACATTCAGTAACATGCACACTGAAAACTTCTACATGCCTGCACACCTGCCTGCCTTCCATACCTTTCTTAGTAATGCTGCTCCTGCAATGTCCCTGCCATATATCAAGATAATTTTAATAGTAATTAGGCTTGTCTGTACTTCCGGGAGAAGATGCTAGCTCATCGATTAGTTTTAGTCATCAGTAGCACAGCTTATCGCCTGGTCACTGCATCATCAGTCTAGAAGGAACAAGCCTGCTGTTGATAAAAAATACTTGTCGTATAACCTGGCAGTGTAGCTTAAAGTGATTATGCACCGACTACTTACCTCAGTGACTGTAACAGCCCCAGGAATTGAGGAGCCAGGCAGGGCAGCGAGAGGAATTAAGAGACAAATCCTGCTTGCCTCTCTCAGGGTGGGAAGGGAGTGTGCATGTGTAGAATGCATGGTAGAGATTGGGAAGAAAGCCTGTGGTGCCTTATAGCCGGGGTGGGATTGCTTGCTGGTATACACCTTTGTGAAACATGGAAGACTGCTTAGCACAATATTACTCCATTGCATGGCCAATCGCAGGCAATGTATCCATGCATACACAATGAGAGTAGGGCAAAATGACAGTAAAAAAAAACCTCAAACCCTGATAAAGGGGAATGACTGGGGCAATTGTTCGAGAGAGGGATGGATGATGGGCAACAGGGTGAATGGGAGGTAAATGAAGAAAAGAAGGTTGTATGCCAGACTTTATTTTTGAGGACTGTTTTTTTGTGAATTGAGAGTTGAAGTGTTAATGTTATTAATTACTTTCCTTAAAGCTTATGATTACATTATAGTAATTAAAAAGTTTTTTTCTTCCTAAGTAGTGGCATGTCACCTTTTTAGGGAGGCTCCACCTCCCCAGTTGAACTGCTGAATAAAACATGAGTGTCATGATTGGAAAAGGGCATAGTACATCTCATTGAAAACTGACTTTTATTGTTCGTTGAATAACTAGGTGCACTGTTCCAGGTGGACTGTTTTTAGCTGTAACTTGGGAATACATTTTGACTGAACTGTTTTGTATTGTATATCCTATCAAGACTGAAATATAGCCTTTATATTCTGTAGTGTAAATAACTGAATAGTCAAACCTATTTTGACCAAGACATCTGCTTCACACACACTAATATGACACTCCGCAAATACTGACTGCAGCCATACAACCCACTACACATGCACACAGCATTATGTTCACACAAGCATTGTATACACACACCAAAGTAGTATGCTCTGAAGAGTAGCCTCTATGGATGAAAATAAGGCAGCGCCTAGCAAGAGGTGAGTCAAATAATGTATCTTTGCTGAAATTAACAGATGTTAAGTTGTCCATCTCGCCTTCATTCTTGCTGGATGGGTTCGGAGCCGATCCTCGGCTCCGACTCGGCCACTCTAAAAGCTCGAGAGTTGGTTCCACCGGCTCGAGGCTCCCCTTATATCCCACAATGCTAGGCGGTAATACCTCAGATCTCGTTTGCCGCTACAGCGATCGAGGTCTGTGGTTTCTACCGGCTTCAGGTCAGTTCATATAGATTAGTCTATAGTTAATTCTAGTCCCTTTAATTTAGTTTTTTACTTGTTATTTCCCTTAGTGAGTGGATTCGGACCCTTTCCTACCTGTTTATCCACCCTTATTTCCTCAAGAACTTTTTAGTTCTTCCCTCAGGCCTTCGGGCCCTTCCATCCCCTTATTAGTGGAGTGTATGTGTTTGTAGGGATTTAAAAACTAACTAAATTCAGTAGTTTAATTTTAGTTAATTTTAGTGGATAGTGTAATCGGTGTGTTTGTGTTGTGTGGTGGTTACACTTTTTTCCTTAAAAATGTCTAAAGATTCAAAGGTCTCAGGCTTCAAGAAGTGTGACTCGTGCTGTCAGAAAATGTCTCTGACAGACGGTCACACTTCTTGTGTGTACTGCCTGGGACCTTTACACCTGCAGGACTCTTGTGCTGTATGCCATGGCTTCAGCCCTAGAGTCCTGCAGGAAAGAAAAAATAAACTTATTTTACGAGGCTTATTAAAGCCTGAGGGTCCCCCGACTGGTTCTTCAGACACCTAAGGCTTCGAAGTCTGCTACAACATCGGCTCCGGCTGGAGCCGATGAGACTCGAACTCTTATTTCTTCGGTTCCCTCGGCTCCGGCTGGAGCCGAGGTGTTGGAAATCACCGAGTCGGCTCCGATAAAATTATCGGAACCGACAACTAGGAAAAGGTCTAGGTCACCATCTCTTGGCTCCGTTCATTCGGCTCCAGCATCTCCCTTGCTGTCTGAATGGAGCCATAGATCTCACTCCTCTAGGTCATCGAGACTTTCGGACCATGACCTTCAGAGGGTAGTGAGTCGACTTCTTAAGTCCGAGGCACTGGCCCAAATGCTTCAGAGCCCGACTCAGCAGTCGATGCTTAATCCCATTTCTCAAAATATTCCTCCTCCGACTCCTTTGAGTTCGGAGCCGGGACGTTTCGGACCCGAGACTGTGGCAGCGTCGGAGCCGATACAATTGTCTTCGGCACCGTCGTCTGCTCCGTTTTCTTCATTGGAAGAATCTCGGTGCCGGACTTCCCTCGTCGGCTCCGAGGGGGTGAGTGGCATCGGACCCTTGTCCGACCCCGCTCTCCCTCTCGGTGCTTCAGCGCTGGTGAGTTTGGCTCCGACATCGGCCTCGGAGCCATCACTGTCGGTGCCGAGGGAGGTTTTCAGCTCTTCGGAGCGGAGACCTCTGGCTCTGCCTGACCCAAGGGGTGCTTTCGAGGTCATGCGGAGTGTGTTGGAACCTGGTTCAACTCCACAGTCGGCTCCGTCCGCCCCTCCCTCCTCGGTGCCTCAGGTAATTTCTACTCACTCCCTCTTCCCAGACCGCAGAGAGCCAGCTCCTCAAGAATCCCCTGTGGGGATTTCATCCTCTTCCGAGGCCTCTCCTGAATTGGCAGGAGAGCCCCCTAGGAAGAGAAAGTGCAAGAGGAAGCACATAGACTCACCTGAGTCTGTCACCTCTGACACGGATTTAGAGGATTCTGAAGGTTCCCCCCATTCCCCCTCTGAAGATGTCTCCTTTGCAGACATCCTGGAGATCCTAAAACAGAGGGGGAACTGGCCAGCCCTTAACCCTTCGGAGGATGAATCTGTGTATCTTGAGGCGTTCGGCTCTCGCCCTTCCACCTCCTGGGTGTTCCCCCCCTTTGACCCCCTTATGCAGGTGGTAGCAAAAAAGGCTTGGACGGCTCCTGACTCTGTGGACCCCACCCCCAGGAGACCTTCAAAGTTTATTACAGCACCAGCAGACAAACAATTTTTGACTAAAGGAGTTTCTGTGGATGCTATGGTGGTAGCTGCTGCCACCAAGAAGGAACTAGCTGATCCTTCAGTGCCTGTCCATCCTCCTAACAAGGAATCTAGGTCTATGGACAGGTACGGGAAGCGGATGTTTTCGTCAGCGACCTTTTCAATGCGTTCGCTGAACTACCTCTGTCATTTCACTCGTCTTCAAAGAGACTTGATCAAGGAAGCGAGTGAGATGTTAAAGGATCCAACAGCTGCGGGTTTTCAGGATAAGATGAACGCTCAGCTGGCAACCCTCAATTCGATAGCTAACTCCTCCATGCACCTTCTTTCATATGCGGCTGATGGAGCGAGCAGAGCCGCAGGTACAGGTGTAGCCTTACGCCGGCATGCCTGGATGCGGCTATGCAATTTTGCGGGTCCCTTTAAGACGTCTTTCACTAATTCCCCGTTTGATGGATCGTCCCTTTTTGGTCCTCAAGTGAAAGAAACCTTGACAAGGTGCGAGACGGATGGCAAAACTCTTTCTGCCGTCGGAGTCCGTTTTTCTACTCCTTCTAGGCGTTACCCCAAAGGCCAGAAAAGTGGAAAAATGTGGTTCCGCAAGCAATCTCAAGGGGCTTTGCCTGACGCACAGAGTCGGTTCCCCTCTAGAGGCAGAGGGGGGAACAATAATGGTAGACGTCGCCCTAGAGGCAGGGGGGGGGGTCCGCAGAACCAGGGCAATCGAGAAACCTTTACCGATAAGCCCTTCCAGCATCCCTGAGGTGTTGCCCGACTGTCCACCTTCGGAGGCAGTCGGGGGAAGATTATCACTGTGCCCAGAAGCCTGGCGATCTCTAACTCAAGACAAGTGGGTACAGTCCATCATTTCCGAAGGCTATTCCATTCCGTTCTTTCGCATTCCAAATCAATCAAAAAAGTCCCTTCCAGATGTTCCACCCGCTCAAAGGGATCAAGCAGCATTAGAAATATCAAAGTTGCTTGCAAAAAGAGCCATTCAGCCAGTGCCAGCAGACCAGCAAGGATCCGGAATCTACTCCAAATTCTTTTTGGTTCCAAAGAAAACAGGGGACTGGAGGCCCATTTTGGATCTCAGCATCTTGAACAAGTCTGTCAAGAAAACAAGATTTCGGATGGTCACGTTGCAATCCATCCTACCCCTATTGGGAAAGGAAAACTGGATGTTCTCTATAGACCTCCAGGATGCGTACTATCATATAAAAATGAACAGATGCTCCAGGAGATTCCTCCGCTTCAGGCTGGGAACCAGTCACTTTCAATTCAGAGCCCTGCCCTTTGGACTCACCACAGCCCCCCGGGTGTTTACCAAATGCATGGCAGTGGTGGCCTCTCACCTGAGACGTCAAGGATTCCAGGTGTTTCCGTACTTAGACGACTGGCTCCTTACAGCTCCCACCAAGCATCTTCTACTACTTGTCAGAGACTACACTTTTCGCATATTTCGAAAGCTAGGTATCTCAATAAATTGCGAAAAGTCTGTTTTGTCGCCTTGTCGTGGTATTACCTTCATAGGAGCAAATCTAGACACAGTCAGCATGTCTGCGAGACTCACAGACCAAAGGATAGCAGACATACACAAACTAGTCTCTCTTCTTTTCCACAGCAACAGAATCAAAGTCAGATTAGTCCTAAAAGTACTGGGGATTATGGCGGCTGCTATCCCTCTACTTCTATTAGCCAGATTTCACATGAGAATCTTACAATGGATGCTCTTCACACAATGGTCATACCCAACAACTTCCGATGTCCCACACCATTGTGATAACGCAAGCATGCAGGAATCATCTTCTTTGGTGGATTTCTTCCCCCCAGCTCTTCCTAGGAAGACCATTTGTCCCTCCCTCTCCGGTTGCTACTCTGACAACGGACGCCTCCCTGATCGGGTGGGGGGGCATTATCAGGGCAGGACAGTCCAGGGCATATGGCAACCATACAAACACCACTTGCATATAAATGTTCTAGAGATGAGAGCAGTGCTTTTAGCGTTGCAAGCCCTTCAAGACTCTCTTCCGATGGGAACGATAGCAATTCAGACGGACAACATGTCTGTAGTGTGGTATATCAACAAACAAGGCGGAACCAGATCCTACCCCCTATGTCGAGAAGCACTCAGACTGTGGCAATGGGCGATTTCTTCTCAGCGGTTTCTGATAGCAACGCACATCCCCGGGAAGTCCAATCTCATTGCGGACAAATTAAGCAGAGCTATTCTCATGCCTCACGAGTGGTCTCTGAAAAATTCAATCTTGGAGAAAATTTTTCTGAAGTGGGGCCAGCCTTGCTGCGACCTTTTTGCTACTCCCCAAAACAGCAAGTGCAAAGATTATTTCACCCTCTTTCCTCTACCAGGCCATCCCAGCAGGGACGCTCTAGTCCAAGTTTGGCCCCGGGGACTTCTGTATGCATTTCCTCCCTTCCCACTAATTTCTCAAGTGATACAGAAAGCCATCGCTCAGAAGGCTTCATTGATCCTCATTGCCCCTTACTGGCCTCGACAGGTTTGGTTCCCCTTTCTGCACCATTTTCTGTTGGAGCAACCCTGGCATCTGGACCTAGTTCCAGATCTTTTGACCCATCAGTCGGGTCAGTTACATCGCTCCCTCCCCTCTCTGAACCTCACTGCTTGGTTCCTCCAATTCCAACCTTAGCCAGGCTTCCTCAAATATCTCACTCAGTTCGAGATATTTTAATAGCTTCCCATAAATCTTCCACTCGGAAGATTTATCTTAGTAAGTGGAAACGTTTCTCCTATTGGGCTCAAGGAAGGGACATAGATCCTTTCACTGCTCCCATTCAAACGGTCCTTGATTTCTTAGCCGAACTATTCCACGCACTTTCGTCTCCATCTACTCTTAAGGTTCAATTGGCAGCTATTTCTAACTTTCATGTTGGAATCTCAGATTCTGCCATCATGTCTCACAAGCTTTGCAAAGCGTTTTTGAAGGGAGTTTTTCTTCTCAAGCCTCCTATTAGAAATCCTCCTCCTTCTTGGGACCTTAACCTAGTTCTCACATCTTTGATTCTTCCCCCTTTTGAACCTGCAGCTTCGTGTTCAATGAAATTGCTATCTTGGAAGACACTCTTTTTGGTAGCCATTACTTTGGCTAGAAGAGTCTTGGAGCTTCATGCACTCTGCAGTCGATCCCCTTATCTTTTGTTTCATAAGGATAGGGTATCCTTACGGACAAACCCATCCTTCTTACCCAAAGTAGCCTCTCAGGCGAACCTAAATCAAAACATTAACCTTCCTGTGTTTTTTCCTAACTATTCTAACAGATCTGAACAGAAATTACATTGGCTAGATGTTCATCGACAATTAAGGTATTATTTGGATAGGACCAAACAGACCAGAAAGGCTGAACAACTGTTTGTTTCTTATGCAGAAGGCAGAAAAGGCCTTCCAGTTTCGAAAGTATCACTCTCCAGATGGCTTACATCCTTGATTTCCTTTGTGTATGAGATTAGGCATCTAAAGTTACCAAACAAACCTAAGGCTCATTCAACTAGAGCCTTGGCTACTTCTATAGCTTTCCAAGACAGGCTGCCTATTGATACGATTTGTGCGGCAGCTACATGGGCTACTCCTCACACTTTCATTTCTCATTATAAGTTGGACTTAGCTTCCAGACACAGAGCTAATTTTGGTTCCACTGTACTCAAGAGTCTGTTCCGATAGGCCACCCGGGACAAGGTGCTAGGGACGCGGTCCCATCCAGCAAGAATGAAGGCGAGATGGACAACTTAACATATAGAAGTTATGTTCTTACCATAAAGTTCCATGTTAGTTGTCTTCTTCTCGCCTTCTTTCTTGCGTCCCACCCTCCTTCCCCCTAGCCTGAACAGACCTAGAGGAGTTTGATTGTGACCTTCTTTTCCTACCACCTCTATTTGCATATGTATATACTGTGTTATGTATATATTCCCTCATCAGGTTGTAGGTCACCTTCCTTCTGTCTTTTTATAGAGGTGGTTTTTCCCCTTTCCAGTGTTTCTGTTTTTTTCTCCTAGCTGGGCCTAGCTTACAAACGAGATCTGAGGTATTACCGCCTAGCACTGTGGGATATAAGGGGAGCCTCGAGCCGGTGGAACCAACTCTCGAGCTTTTAGAGTGGCCGAGTCAGAGCCGAGGATCGGCTCCGAACCCATCCAGCAAGAAAGAAGGCGAGAAGAAGACAACTAACATGGAACGTTATGGTAAGAACATAACTTCTATTTAACTTTTATTATAAAGGGTGTAAACTGTTTAAGGTACTCCGATCCACTCTGCTGTCTACCAGTAAATAGTCGTTTGAATCTAACAATAGCCTTGAATCTTCTCTCCCATCAGGGCTTGCATCCTCTTGCCATCTCCATCTGGGGAGTTTTCTCTTGCTCTCTCCATCAGAGCTGTATCCTCTTGCCTCACGCCACTGGTGCTACAAAGATTAAATTATGCAAAGGTACACAAAGATGAGTTACTAAACTATTCACCAACTCTAGCTTGACCACTCACTGCTGCCCTAGGTTTGGGCCTATACCACCAGCGCTCAAAATAGCCTTCACATTGAACATCACACTGAACAGAGTGTTTGGTCCAGGCCCCCAGACACCTTACTTATCACACTGTCTGTTTCATTACCTTTCATTGCTCAGTTGTCCACACAAACTTTGCTTGGAATAAACTCTTGTACATTCAAAGACATGCTTGTGTTTCTTTATGCTTTTTGCTCCCATATGTGATGACTATCAAGCCTCGCCAATTGACTTAAGTGTTTCTTTCACAGCCATAAAGTGAGGTGCCACTCAGGCATGAATGATGTTTGCTTGGGTCCTCACCTGTATCTTGACAATGAAGGGATTTCATTTCATGGCTTAATACCCTCCCCTGTGTGGGGTGAAGTGTGACCCACATCACAATGAGAGCTACAGCACCTTTCCGTATACAAGGGCATGTTCATGTGCACTTGTTTGATAAAGGCTACCGCTGATTAGTGGCCTGATGAGCTATATATATATGCATTGCTGGCAAGCCTCCTTTCTTTGAAGGACTGCTGCAATTTGTGGCTAACTCCACGCCACCTAATACAGGTAGAGTCATTCTTCCTGCCACCGACTGTAAGTTACCAAACCACTAATCAAACTCTAGCCACCTCAGCCACAGTCACGGTTTTGTCCATCTGTGCTGGTGACACACACCCATGCATGCACACTCACTGATTTTCAAGGAAGGTGGGTAATATTCTCCAGCACTACAGCCATCTGCCCTAGCCCAATATAATGAGCTGCCACCCCTCCTGATTATCAGGCTGGGGATGTTCACAGCTGCTGTTTCATGTTTGTTAATAAGCCAAACAGTTGTAAGCACAAATGATAGTGTGTAGTGGAAGGGAATGCCAGCAACTTGTCAGCGTTTAGCAAGAAGTAATCTTTATTGGTTAATAAATAAGGAAGTAGATGACTTGCTGCAGCTTTTTCAAAACTGAATTAAAATACTTTATGAAAGACTGAGTCAAGCATTGCAGTTAACTGATAAATATACAGAGAGGTATGACATCTCAAAGGGAAAGGAATCATTCTTTTGAACAAATAGATCACAAGAAAAAAACGAACATCTGTCTGCAGCTAGACTTTTTCCTCTTTCTTATCTGAAAGAACTGCGGAACTCTAAGTTGGACTGTCTGGCTTTTCAGACAGAGAGCTTAAGTTGGACTGCCTGACTTTCCAGTCAGAGAGAGAGAGAATGTGCAGGGAACTCAAAAGTGTGTGCATCAAGGCACTAGGGTATTTCTGTCTTCTAGATTCTTCCTTTCTGTAGTACTAGGGTATTTCTGTCTTCTAGACTCTTCCTTTCTGTAGTACTAGGGTATTTCTGTCTTCTAGACTCTTCCTTTCTGTAGTACTAGGGTATTTCTGTCTTCTAGATTCTTCCTTTCTGTAGTACTAGGGTATTTCTGTCTTCTAGATTCTTCCTTTCTGTAGTACTAGGGCATTTCTGTCTTCTAGATTCTTCCTTTCTGTAGTACTAGGGTATTTCTGTCTTCTAGATTTTTCCTTTCTGTAGTACCAGGGTATTTCTGTCTTCTCGATTTTTTTCCTTCTGTTACTCTTTCTCTTCGACTGTTTGGCGTGTGTCTTGTTGTACAGAGCCATACATGCAAAAGAATGTCACATTTACATAGCGAGGAGCATGTTTTCATCACCATGGCCTTGCTATCTCCTTCACAGAACTTGTAATCCTTGTATTTCTTTTTACGACCCTTTAGTTCCTGTCCTAGGAAAAGTTGGTAATCAAGGGCCAGAGCAAATTGCGGCCTGTTTCACTTGTCTTGTGTACATTTTACATCTCATGTGTAATTGCATGCTTCATTTGGAAACGCCATATATTTTTCTTTTATACATTCCATTAGGTGGCACAGTGTGGATAGCGTTGTCACCTCACAGCAAGAGGTTCCCGGGTTCAATTTTCGGTAGAGGTGCCTTCAGTGCAGAGTCTGCATGTCCACCGTGTGTTCCTGTGGGTTTCCTCTCAGTGCTCTGGGTTTCTCTCACATTCCAAAGACATGCAGTAGGTGGATTGGACACTCTAAGTTGGCCATAGGTGTGACTGTGCATGTGAGTGTGTGGTGTGGATGAACTACAGCGGCAGGGCTAGCCACCCAGAGGTGTAAATCTTGGCTGTAGCTGATTGTCACTCTTGAAGTGACACCCCGACCACATGTGCAAAAATGGGGAAAAAGGGATTGCAGATGGATGGATAGAAGACGTTCACAAGTTCAGACATCATTTCCTGCCACTGAAAAGTGTACATTGCAAATAACATTGCATGGAAAAAGAGAAAATTACACGTTTTTGCATTTTTGTGCTATGGAAAAACATACATTGTGGAGTAAATTGCATACTTTAAGGTTACTGGTTGCAGATTTTACAAGTCTTAAGTGCAGTCCTACCTGTCTGTTATAGCATGAGTTTAAAAGGCAGTGGCAGATTTATTCTCAGATGTCACAGTTGGCGTGTCTAATACAGACAGACAACACTAATACCTACTGTAGGGACCCCCATACCACTCATGTGAGGCTGTGCTCCCATATCCCATCCCTACGTAATTATTTTCTCTGAGGTTATCATTATATTCTCAGATGTCACAGTCGTCGTGTCTAATACAGATAGACAACACTAATACCTACTGTAGGGACCCCCATACCACTCGTGAGGCTGTGCTCCCATATCCCATCCCTACGTAATTATTTTCTCTGAGGTTATCATTATATTCTCAGATGTCACACTCGGCGTGTCTAATACAGACAGACAACACTAATACCTACTGTAGGGACCCCCATGCCACTCATGTGAGGCTGTGCTCCCATATCCCATCCCTACGTAATTATTTTCTCTGAGGTTATCATTATATTCTCAGATGTCACAGTCGGCGTGTCTAATACAGACAGACAACACTAATACCTACTGTAGGGACCCCCATACCACTCGTGAGGCTGTGCTCCCATATCCCATCCCTACGTAATTATTTTTTCTGAGGTTATCATTACTGCTGAAGAAAAGCTATCACAACAGTACATGTTCACATGCTTCACTTTCACAGTCTGTTGTTTGATTTCCTGGTCCCTTTGAATAATTAGGAATTGAGAGCTAATAGGATTGCTGCTGCAAAATAAAACTGGCCCTGGGTATTGGTTGTTACAGGTTGCAGAGTTGCAATCTTAAAAAAAAAAAAAAAAAAAAAAAAAAAAAAAAAAAAAAGGAGTAAGTTCTGCATCTGGTAGTTCAGTACATCATTCAGTTGTATGTTCTTGGGCGAGTGCTGTACAGAAGTCATTTAACAGCTTGAGAGGATCCATGGATTTCGGCAGTGTTTGTAAACCTGTTGACCCTGTTAATCTAATATTTTCCTACTCCTGTTAAAAATCTCACTAAAACGTTTTACACTGTATTAAATTCGATAAGCCATCTGTCAGTGCGGTCAGCAGCCAGTTTCTTGATTGGCAGGTGTGCAGATTATTTAATGCGATAGCATGTTGAACAAACTTGCACGAACAGATGAGAGTGCCATTTATAATGTGACTTCAGATGGTCTAGATTAGTTTCCTGCAAATCACATCAGGGCTGCTTTTATAGATTTGTGTTGGAGAAAACAAACTGGTAAGGAAAAAATAGAAATACCCAGCATATTTTCTCTTTGTAGTGCAATCAATTGTTATGACTTTGCTGCTGTTAAAATAGTCTTTTGGGGCTGATCACAGTGCTGTAGCTTTATTTATGACAAATGTGAATCACTGTTGAGATTGGCTACATTGCAGGTCATGTGCTATAGCATGAAGTCAGATGCCTCTGCAGTAGAACCATTGCAATATCGTGCATCCTTTCATCTCTGATGTTGGAAGAGGACTTTGTAGATCTGCCAGTTGATCTTCTTCATCTTCACATGTCCTACTTGGCTAAGTAAAGTCACATTGCACTGAAGACCTGCTAATTTTACAAAGAAACCTTGTGCATTTTTGTTTGTTTTACATGTTGTACTGGCTTTGTTTACATGTTGTACTGGCTTGCTTCCTGCTTGGCTTCTTTTGTTTGACACAACATGACACTCGGCTTTTCATTCAGTCGTGGTTGCCTTTGTAGGCGTTTCTGCTAGCAGTGCTCCCAAATCCTCTGCCCCTTATCAGAAGGGGGCTCACTCCCTTACACTTGGTTTAATAATCTCTGAAGTTGCTGCATGTTGGGGAAGAGGTGATTTTTCCCTTGTAGTGACCCCCATTTGAAGAGAGTTTATTTTTGCATTCTAAAGCAGCAGTAACAGCAGTTTGTTTAAGTAGCGGGGTAATGCCCAGTTCATTAGCTGTGTATTCCATTTGTAATCTGCAAAATGTATGCTGTATGGAGTTTGAATCCCTCTAGAGGGTATTCTGCTCACATATAAGGAAGTTTTTAAACTGCAGAAGCAGTGCAACAAGTTCCAGATGCCCTTTGTCTTTATGGGTACATTCTGTATGTTAGCTAGATAAGCAACTGGTCCATATGTGAAAGGGGCACATACAGTGATAAAGAGGGTGGCATAGCCAGTGAACCCGCATAGTGGGAGGAAACTCCTAGTACATGGAGAAAACCCTTGGACATAGGAAACACATGTAAAACTCCATATAGACTGCAACTTGAGGTCATGATTGAGCCGTCATCCACTTAAGTCCCCACCATGTCTTCTGTATCTGTATGTGTTATCATAATTAATGGTAGTATATTAATTTGGTGAATGCAGTTTGTTTGACACCGGTTTTTCTGAATGTCGTTTGTAAAAATGTTGCGTAGAGCGAGTTCCATTTGAGAGGATGCTTAGTTGAATGAAGTGCCACTCAGACAAATAAAGCTGTAGTACTTGTTGAAGTTTGTGGCCTTACTGGTTAGAATTGGGTTTGGCTTGGAGCTCAGACTGAAATCTTTGGTTTTGGATACCATTAAGGTTGTTTCTGATTAGATGTCCTATGTAGGTATTGTTCTTTGAGGGTAGTGTAGAAGGGGGGTGTCCTATTAAAAGATAATGTGAAAAAAAAGTTCTGAATTTGTATTGGTGTGTTATGTGTATTTGCAAGTATTCTGTATGTAGACAAAATGTTTTTTGAGCAATTTTGTGGCTTTTGAAATGTTTGAATCTGAACGTATGTGGTTGGATGCTGTTTCCCTGCATGGATCTTATATTCTTGCTGTTTACTTTCTGGTTATGGAATGCTGCATTTTAAGTCATTCACTAGACAGTAATGCGGTTTTTAGACTTTTTAAATGCAGCTTATAAAACTCCAGAACTCTCTTCTGTGTATCAGCGTTTTTACTCTATGCTGTAATTAATCCTTGCCTGTTTTGTAAACTTTCCCCCAAGTCATTTGCAATTAAGTGATTCTGATTTGCAGTCTTCTCAAACAATTGCACAAAACTTCGTGTCTAAAGATTTATTCCTGCTTCATTTCCAAAGCATACTACTAACTTTTTTATGGTTTAGTGAAGAAATTCCGCTTCCGTTGTTCTTTGTAACGGTAGCGAATTCCTTCATTGGAGCTTTGACTGTCTGACAATATAATGGATATAAAAAGTGTACACACCCCTGTTAAAATGCCAGATTTTTGTGATATAAAAAAATGAAACCATAATATATAATTTCAGAATTTTTCTCACCTTTAATGCGACCTATAACATGTACAGTTAATTGAAAAGCAAATCTGTTTAGGGGAAAAAATCTAAAAACGTACAATAAGCTGGTTGCATAAGTGTGCACGCCCTTAAACTAATACTTTGTTGAAGCACCTTTTGATTTAATTACAGCATTCAGTCTTCTTGGGTGCACACCTGCCATCAGTTAAAGAGACTCTGATTAACCCCAAATAAAGTTCAGCTGTCCTAGTAGGATTTCCTGACATTTACTCAGTTGCCTGCTACAACAAAAGCCATGGTTCCCAGGGAACTTAAAAAGCATCAAAGGGATCTCATTGTTGAAAGGTATCAGTCAGGAGAAGGGTACAAAAAACTGTCCACATCACTGGATATACCATGGAACACTGAAGACAGTCATCAAAGAGTGGAGAAAATATGGGACAACAGTGACGTTGCCAAGAACTGGATGCCCTTCCAAAATGTATGAAAAGACGAGACGAAAACTGGTCAGAGAGGCTGCCAAGAGACCTACAGCAACACTGAAGGAGCTGCAGGAATTTCTAGCAAGTACTGGATGTTCATCATGTTTCACTGTTGCAGTCATCACTGTAGGGTTCTTCCTGCCGGCAGGCAGCCCTCGGTCGGCCAGAATCCCAAAGTCTGGGTCCGGCGTCGGCTGTGTACTCACCCTCCCTGACGGCAACGCACCAGGGGTACAAAGCTCCCAGCCGACGCTATGTTCTCCAGTTTTTCTTGCCGCGCGGTGGAAGCAGTTCGCAAGTGCCGGTCGGCTGACTCCTGTTATTTTTGGTGCTTCATTCCGAAGACATTCTTCTTTTCAAAGCTAAGTACCCCGTTGGGGAAACTTTTTTCTTGCTCCAGACCGATGTCAGAAAAAGTTAATAATTTTATTTCATGTGGGAAGCAAATACCTCATAAGGATTTTCACTCTTACTGTATTCCTTGTCTAGGCCCTGACCACGACATAGCTAGTTGTCGGTTTTGTGCTAGATTTGATCAATGTACTATTAAACGGAGATACGATTTTGCCTTTCATTACTTTGGGAGGCGATTTAATTATAACATGTCGTCGGACACGCTTCCGACTACCGGAGTTCATAAAAGGTGCAAGGATAAGGATAGGCCTCCGAGGTCCAAATCAGACGACAGTTTGCAATCAGAGCCAGCTGCCGGTTCGGCCATAGTCAGTGAGGCGCTTTCGCAGCCCCTGTCGTCGGCCATCACAGAACCGCTTGCCGAAACGGACTCCCACGAGGAGCCAACTAGACCTTCGAATGCTACAGGTGCAGGACCTTCGGATAATGCTCCCTCGGATGGGTCCGGAGCCACCGTGCAGGTACCAGCTTCCGAGGGGGTTTTCAGGCCTACGCAGCTTCAGGTAAAGGCAAAGGCAAAGACAAAGGCAAAGACTCCTTCTAAAACAATGACTCAAGCCCAGGCCTCCTCTGATCCGAGACCTAAATCTCAAAAACAAATGCTTAAAATGGTGGAGGACTTGCTAACTATGATTAGGGGTTCACATCCCCCTCCAGACAAAAGGCCAAGACAAGAATTGGATTATGAATTCTCCGATCAGGCATCTATCTCTTCAGTGTCTTCCTCTGCCTCCTTTTGAGCCTGCTGCCACATCTGATATAAAGTATTTATCATGGAAGACTGTTATCCTACTGGCTTTAACTTCAGCCAGGAGAGTCCCGGAGTTACAAGCGCTCATGGCCGTGGAACCTTACATTATTTTTCATCAAGACAGGGTTTCTTTGAGGACTAACCCTACTTTCATGCCTAAAGTGGTTTCTAAAGTGGCTTTAAACCAAACTATTCACCTGCCAACTTTTTTCCCTAATCCACAAAATAAGGGGGAGAGGATCTTGCATTCTTTGGACGTGCACAGGCAGCTTCGCTTTTACCTGGACAGAACCAAGGATATCAGGAAAACTGAACAACTGTTTGTTTCTTATGCAACAAATTCCCAAGGCAAAGCTATTTCAAAGCAGACCATTTCTAAATGGATTGCTCATGGAATCAGATTTTGTTACTCTCATCATGGAAAGCAAATCCCAGGAAAAATTAGGACACACTCTACCAGAGCTGCTGCTACTTCAGCTGCCTTTCTCAGGGGAGTCCCTACCAAAGATATTTTGGAAGCTGCAACTTGGAGTTCAGTGCATACTTTCTCTAAGCACTATAATCTCCCTCTTTATTCTAAGTCAAGGGCGGGCTTTGCTTCTGCAGTCTTACAAGGCCTTCTAGCCGCCCCTTCTACTCAATAACTACCTCCCTTTATTTCAGCTTTGAGATTCAACCCTACAGTGATGACTGCAACAGTGAAACACGATGAACATAGTACAGTTGTGTACACTTACCATAAATGTAGATGTTCGAGTGTCTTCACTGTTGCAGTCTGGGTTACCCACCCTCCTGTCCCCTCTTATACTTTTATTGGTGTGGTTCCCTGCTTCACCCTTCTTCTGAGGTGTATTTGCTACAGGGTATGGGGTTTGTTGTATGTTACATTTTTGTTTTACTTTTAGCCTTTACTTTTGGGCACCTGACATCTGGGGCAAGAAAAACTGGAGAACATGGCGTCGGCTGGGAGCTTTGTACCCCTGACGCGTTGACGTCAGGGAGGGTGAGTACACAGCCGACGCCGGACCCAGACTTTGGGATTCTGGCTGACCGAGGCCTGCCTGCCGGCAGGAAGAACCCTACAGTGATGACTGCAACAGTGAAGACACTCGAACATCTACATTTATGGTAAGTGTACACAACTGTACTTTATGTATACTGCAACAGTGAAGACACTCGAACATCTGCATTTATGGTAAGTGTACACCACTGTACTTTGTGTACTACATGTGACAACAATCTCCTGTATTCTCCATATGTCTGGGCTATGGGGTGGGGTTGCAAGATGGAAGCCTTTTCTTATACAGAAGAAAATACAGGCCTGGCTAAATTTTGCAAAACAATACATCAAGTCTCCCAAAAGCATGTGGGAAAATGTGTTGGGGTCTGATGAGACCAAGGTTGAACTTTTTGGCCACAATTCCAAAAGGTACTTTTGGAGCAAAAACAAAACTTTGCATCGCCAAAAGAACACCCCCACAGTGAAGCATGGTGGTGGCAGTATCATGCTTTGGAGTTGCTTTTCTTCAGCTAGAACTGGGGCTTTAGTCAACATGGAGGGAATTATGAACTGTTCCAAATACCAGTCACTTTTGGCCCAAAACCTTCAGGCGTCTGCTAGAAAGCTGAAGATGAAGATGAATTTCACCTTTCAACACAACAGTGACCCCAAGCATACATCCAAATCAACAAAAGAGTGGCTTCACCAGAAGAAAATTAAAGTTTTGGAATGGCCCAATCAGACCCCAGACCTAAATCCAATAGAAAATCTGTGAGGTGACCTGAAGAGGGCTGTGCGCAAGAGATGTCCTCGCAATCTGACAGATTTGCAGAGCTTTTGCAAGGAAGAGTGGGCAAATATTGCCAAGTCAAAATGTGCGATGCTGATAGACTCCTACCCAAGAAGACTGAATACTGTAAGTAAATCAAAAGATGCTTCAACAAAGTATTAGTTTAACGGTGTGCAGACTTATGCAACCGGCTTATTGCACGTTTTTTATTTTTTATATTTTTTCCCCTGTTTGTTTTTCAATTGAACTGTACAGGTTATAGGTCATATTAAAGGTGGGAAAGCTTTGAAATGATTTATTGTGGTCTCATTTTTTTATATCACAAAAACCTGTCATTTTAACAGGGGTGTGTACACCTTTTATATCCACTGTATATGAATTTTTGTTTGTATTTCCTAGTGGGTGCTGTCGTAAATTCTGCAAGGAATGCCCTCCATATCTATGGCTCACAAACCTAGTACAGCTGTATGAGGTAGTCACTGTAACAGTAGCTGTAAAGGGAGAATTAGTATGTTCAGGCATCATTCGGTGGGCTCTGTGCAGGTTTTGGACCCATTAATTAATTCAGCCTATGTGCCCTGCTGAACCTTCTGTCACAGTACTACATGCTGTAGATGTTCTTCATATTGATCATTGCTGTAGTAGCCTTAGCTGTATGGGTTATATCCTGCCAAGGATATAACAGCCGGCCAGCTTCCAGATCTTCAGGGCACCTACCACGCATCCCAAACTGTCAAGCAGCTTGAGCCGAGATGACTAAATGACAAGTTTGGGCATGAAACCCTTAAGAGCTTTACTGCTGCTGCCAAAGAGTACTCTGCTCTGTGGCTTTTGAGGCTCGATATTCGGCTTGTGCTTTCCTTAACTGGGCAGATAAGTTCATTTTGGGGGGTAAATCTTCCATTTTCTTATTTTACTGATGTTAGAAAGTAATTTTAAAGCTAGGAGTGTTGTGTTTTAACAGATGTCTCTAGACTGTAACATACTTTTAAGCAGAGCCCTCATTGTTTCTGTCAGTTTAAAAGTAGTGTTATCTAACTGATAAACTATTTTCTGTGGAGATATTGTGTTTATTTTAAAGTTGTGGGGCTGAATAGTGTTTTAAAGTGCTTTTTTCTGTGTTTTCTGTTAAAAGAAAAGTAACTTTTGTGGACTGGTAGTTGTACTGTCATCATTGCTTGTTTTTCCCAGAGTAGAGGTACCATTTTCAGCATGACCATGGAACAGATGGTCTCTCCCACGGTCGATCCTTCTTCCAGCCACAAAAAGAAAAAGTTAAGCAAGCAGTCTTTACCACCACAGCAGGCTAGCAGCTTGTCTCAGCTGCAGGTGGGCGACTCTGCTGTGGCCATTTGTAATACCTCAAACCATTCATTTTTTATCCTGGATCCCTCTGGTGCAGCACCTACAGCTAGTATGGACCAGGAGTTAGCCATGCCCTCTGCAGCTGTTGGGGTCCCGTCAGTGGGCAAGGCAGAGCCACTTCTGTCGTTCCTGGAAGAGGGGACAGGGAAGGTTTCCCTGTTATGTCAGAATGATATGCCTATCCCTGGGGATGCAACATCTGCCATTAGTAGCACAGTTTGCCCCATTTCCCCTGTCCAAAAAAAAAAAAAACGGAAACCATGCATGTAGCTACTCCTCAAATTTCTTTGGATAGTAGTAGTTTACTGGGACTTTTGGTTTGATTCAGGTCACTGATCCTTTTTCTAGAGTAGTTTCTGGCAAACGAAAGAGGTATGCCTCCTTTCCTGAAGACATTCAGGGTCCTGAATCTGACCAGGAAGATGCAGGGAAAGATTCATGGTTTTGTCCTCAGACTTCTGACTCTGAGCAGACCTCTCTTTCTGATCTCCCTGTTGGGGGGGTCTATTTTTCTGAGTCTGTTGCTAGAATGCCCCAGTGTTTCAGTGGAAGAACACACTGAGGTTTCTCAGTCCCTCAAAAATGCTATGAGTTGTTACAGAAGAATTTCCAAAACATATACCCATTCCTCTTGTCCTCTCTACTTTAGAGGATGTGTGTCTTATTGTCTGCAGTTTACCTGTTAGTCACCCAGCTGTCCATAAAAAGGCAGATAGAATGTATAACGCTCCTCAGTCTTTTAAATGTTTGTACACTATTCTCAAACCTGAACCAGCAGCTATAGCCTTAGTTGACTCCTCTGCTGCTAAGGATTTAGGTAATTCCAACCTACTCTTTCTAATAAGGATGGGAAGATTTTTGATAGGTATTGGAAAAAGTGTATGCTTCTGCAACTTTGAATTTTAAGTCATCAGGCTCATACATTATAGTTTATTCTGACATATTGTGAAAGTATAAGGGAAGTTTTATCTACCGTTTCTCTCTTGTGATGAAAAATCTGTTGTAAGTAACTTAGTTTCTTCCATCGCACAGGCTCCTACTCAATGTTTGCAGTGTGTGTATGACTCTGTTGATACTTCTTCAGGGCTATGGCCATGATACGATTTTAAGGAGATTTGCTTGCCTGCATTCTCATAACCTTACAGACGTTAAAATGAAATTTTAAACTCTCCCTTTGGATAGAGATTGTTTGGACCCCGTGCTACAGAGGTGATCACTCCAATAAGTCTGAATGACTGTTCGAGACCTTGTGACCCCCTCCCACCCTGGCCCTCTTTCTCTTCCAGAAGGTCTGAATCTTTTTTATCTTTGGCAACAGATTATTTTAGACAAATGGATTCTGAAAAATCATTCATCGGGATTACAGATGGCAGTGGGAGGAAATTCCTTCTTTCCAGGACTCATTCCTCATCCTGCAGATCAGACTGCTTTCTTTCCACCTGTTGTTCATTACAGGTTATCCAAAGGAGTGATAGAACCAGATGTCCTTCTTTTCTCATATTGCAGTATTTATAACAGTGTGAAGGTTGCTGCCTGCAGCATCGGACATCCGGTCAGTATACCAAAGTCTTAAGAACAGGGGTATGTGCTACATTGCTTGTCAAGACCATAAACTGACGTGGGGATATAAAAGTGATGTCTGAATTTACCCCCATTCAGAACTTTTCTGCCACAGTGATCTACAGACCTCCAATCGCCAGCTGCGGGAATCGGTTTGTTCGTTGTTTCGGCCGTCCGATACAGATAAGTACCCCTTTGGATTTTTTATTACCACCTTTTGCATTTCAAATGTACATATCAGCTAGGAAGGGGAAGTGTGCTTGTGGAAGACAAATTCCACATAAGGACGATAAGTTCTTATTCTGCTTAGGTGAAGGCCATGACCATACATCTTGCGATATCTGCAAGTTGTTTGTACCTAACACCCTTCGCAGCCACCTGGCTGCATGAAAGCTTTATTTAGAAAATCAGAGGCTCCGTCGTCTAGCACTAGGCATGGCGGGTGAGGTAGGTCCGCCAACAAGCCACCTCAGAAGAAGGCCACGAAAGTTTGGCCGGACGCCCATGCTGTGCACCTCAGGAGTCCGGTGACACTCTCTAGGCAGATGTTAGCCCATGGCCTCATCAGTCGCCCGTTTCACAACTAGAAGTGGGAACCTTGGTGGAAGCTGGTTCGGCGGAAATGCAGAGTACGTCCGCTGAGGTAGCTCAGCTGTCAGTCCATAGTGGCGAAGGGGAACCATGGCTCGGGATGTTGATGGGGCCTACTCTACTCCCTCCATCCTCTCCAGTATCGGCCTCTAAGTCAGCACATCCCTCTACACCTCTGAAGAGGAAATAGAAATTGAAACATAGGGAGCACAAAGAAGCTGGACCAGCACCTGCATGGGAAGTTTTTTCCCAGAATCTTTTCAGGGCCTACCAAGCCCTGCAGTCTCCGGTACCTCTTCCAGCCCCTACTCCTGCACAAGCCTTAGAGGATTCTGAAGAGGAACTCTTACTCTGATGAATCTTTTACCTATTGCTCCCAGATAGAATCCCCCAAGGACTTCATTATCCCTGAGGAGGAGGATTCCATTAGTCTTGAGTCTCCAGGAGAGGAATTCTCCTTTGGGGATACCATTTCCCTGATGAGAGAACAGTTTAAATTGCAGGCCTTAGATGTGTCTGAAACCAAAAAGAGATACTTTGAGTTATTGCAGATGGACCAGTCTTCTCCATCTGCAGTCCTTCCCCTACTCCCAGCCATTTATGATGCTTTTCTGGTGGCATCCCAGACCCCTGACTCTCAGCCCCCTGCCTCAAAGTGTCCAGATAGATTCTATAAGGTTCCTCAGGATACGCAGTTCTTATTCAAGAACCCCCTGCAGACCCTGCTGTCATTGCAGTGTCAGCAGATAAGTCATCCAGACAGCTGCTCTCTGCCTCTCTGTTCCCCACTGACAAAGGCAGCATATTTATGGATAGATTAGGGAAGAAGGTGTATACCTCCTCTGCTCTAGCCCTCACAGCCCTAAACTGTTAAACTCACATGGCTAGGTTTGTTTTAGATACCCTGTCTAAAGCCTCTACACTCATTCCAGATGTGCCAGACTCTCCAGCTAAGTCACATATCTCTGCCCTGCTCTCTAATGCCTCTCAGGTGACCAGGCACTCCACAAAGTGCGGTTATGATGTGGTGGAGGCATCCTCCAAATCTGCAGCTTCAGGTTCTGTCCTGAGAAGATAATCTTGGTTGAGGCTACAGCTCCTTTCTATGGATGTCCAGAGCAAATTGCTAGATGCACCTCTTGATTATAAGGCTCTTTTCGGTGCAGCTTCTACAGAGCTCCTTAAATCCCTACAGGATAAAGGCAAGGAGCTACAAAATCTTAAACATTTGCTAGTCTCTCCTATACCTAGATATCATAGGAACTACCCTCAAAGGACCTCCTTTGTTAGGAGGCCGTCATCTCATTCCAACACCCAACAGGGCAAGGGACGGAGACATTCCACTCCTAAACAAACTTCTGCCTCCACCCCAGCTCCCTTTCGGAGGTAGCCTGACCAGGACAGAGCTCCTCCACTGTGACTCAGACCCATTACCCAACTCCACTCCCTTATCCCTCCGCCTCACCCTTTCCCTACCTTCCTGGAGGAAAATAACCTCAGAGGCTTGGGTCCTTTCCGTCATCCAGAAATGATACTTTGTGACTTGGTGGGCACTTCCTCCCTTTCAGGGGATACCCCAACCGCCCACAAATCAGCTTCATCTCTTCCCCCCAATTGTAGAACAGCTTCAAGCTCAGGGCACCATAGAAATAGTACCTCCAGAACAGACAAACAAGGGATTTTACTGCAGGATGTTTTTGGTTCCAAGAAAAGATGGCCCTTGGAGACCAGTCCTGGATTTGTCTGTACTCAATCTATTCCTCAAGGTGCCTACCTTCAAAATGCTCACCTTGCATCACCTTTTACCCCTCATTCCTTACCAAGCCTTCATGGTATCCCTGGATCTGAAGGATGCTTACCTCCATATTCCTATTCACTCCAGCTACAGGAAGTTTTTACACTTTTCAATCATCCTGGATTGACTGCCTGGATGATAAGGTCTAAATTGTTTTTAGGCACCTGCTTTAACAGGTACTAATGGAAACAAGAAATCCTGCTGCTAGTAAATCATGTATTAGCAAATGGAAAAGGTTTTCTAATTGCTGCCAGGAACATACCAGGAGCTGCTTTACCCTTCTCCTTCCACCTTCCAAATATAGTTCGGTATGGTAATCTACCCATATAGCTAAGGCTACTGCAGCAATCAATATGAGTAGCATAGTACAACTGTGTAAGATTAACTTACCATAACAGTAGATGTTTGAATGGTCACTGGTGCAATAGCCGCTCCCTCCCTCCACCCCCCCCCCTTGTTTTTTGGTGTGGTTGTTTTATGCCAGGGTATTAACATTTATTTTTTGTTATTCCTAGCCTTGCCCTTTCAGGCTTAGCCTCCCTCTGTCTGCTGACAGGAAAACTCCAAAGGGTTTTGCATGTCTTTTAGTCAGCTCAGCTCGAGCTGCTTGAGAGTTTCAGTGAGTGGAAGGTGCTGTGAAGCTTTGTAACCTGGCTGGCTGTTGTATCCTTGGGAGGATGTAATCCATATAACTAAGGCTACTGCAGCAGTGATCTTTTATAGTACACTCAGCTTACACAACTGCATGTTTTCACTGCCTAACCAATAATTTTTTATACTGTGCTTATTACAGCCTTATTAGAAGGAGTCAGCATTCTACCTCAGGGGTTCTTGCCTTCTGTTTTTCAACCCA
The DNA here is from genome assembly GCF_019279795.1 of Protopterus annectens. Classification (NCBI taxonomy): domain Eukaryota; kingdom Metazoa; phylum Chordata; order Ceratodontiformes; family Protopteridae; genus Protopterus; species Protopterus annectens. Next base: position 1,372,004,638 of record NC_056746.1, read on the forward strand.
AGTGCTATTTTTTTAAATTTTTTGCTGAGAATAGCTTGATCTTGGTGTTAACAGTTCATACTGTTGACCAGCTTAGTACTCTGAGGATAGGGCGAGCATTGGTAGACGATGGTAGGGCGAGCATTGGTAGACGGTGGCAGGGCGAGCATTGGTAGACGGTGGCAGGGCGAGCATTGGTAGACGGTGGCAGGGCGAGCATTGGTAGACGGTGGCAGGGCCAGCATTGGTAGACGGTGGCAGGGCCAGCATTGGTAGACGGTGGCAGGGCCAGCATTGGTAGACGGTGGCAGGGCCAGCATTGGTAGACGGTGGCAGGGCCAGCATTGGTAGACGGTGGCAGGGCCAGCATTGGTAGACGGTGGCAGGGCCAGCATTGGTAGACGGTGGCAGGGCCAGCATTGGTAGACGGTGGGAGGGCCAGCATTGGTAGACGATGGTAGGGCCAGCATTGGTAGACACTGGTGTGGGAAAGGGGTATGGAGGATGGGGACCAGAGTTTCTAGATGAAGGTTGAGAACAGCTACTGAGAAATTGCTGAACACCGTGATTCTCAAGGTGAGATGGCCTAAACCTAAGAACTTACTACACAGATGGCATTTTGCATTGGACTCTTCATAGAAAGTGTCATTTTCACTTCCTGTCTTGAAGGATTTTTTTTTCTTTATTTACTCATGAAATTGAAAGAGTAGCAAAAAGCGTGGAGAACACTAAATTATCTTAAGCATAGGAATATTTTTGTATTTATGATTTAATGCCATAGCAAGGTAGAGTAAAAAAGCTGTGTGCAATAATATTGTAGTACAATACGTGTTGAGAGTCTGTGATGCATTTTGTGTCAGTATTGGCCTTTAATTTCTTTTTTAATTAACAGGTAGCGAAGTGGTGCAGTAGTTACTACAGATTTCCATTTGAAGTCTGGTTTAAATTTTTTGCTTCACATCTGTATGGGCTTCCTGTAGGTTTTTATGATTTTCCTGTCAAAGCCATACAGCTGTAGTTGAATGACTGGTTCAGAATTGCTCGTAGGTTTGTATTCTGGAGTTTTTTCCCTGAATCACCCCCGGTAAAGGACTACAGATTTAGTGAAAGTTACACAGTTAAAAAAACATAAATAAGTCGTACAAGTGTTAAGTGTTTAACTTTTCCTTGGGTATTTTTTGCTTTGACTACCATTGCTTGTTTTAATAGTATTTCAGGCATACTTTTCTGATGCATCGATTTCTAAGCAGTGTAGTAGAGTAGTTATTTTCTTGCTCTTAAAAGGCCTGTCAACAGATTCTGGCTTTAATCACCCAGTACTGATGCGAAAAAGTTGACTTTAGTTCCAGTGAATGAATTTGGTTTATTATTCTGTTATGAAAAACCATTACAGTTCCGTGACAGTTCTGAAATGAAATCAGCTGAAGATAGTAGTTTTTTTTGTATAATTTGTATTCATTTTTCCAGTACTGGTGCAGTGTGAAAGGCTGGGATAAATGTTCTTATTCAGAGTCACAACACATCACCCAGCCACCCACCCAGAGTGAGTCTGCTGGAGCTGTCACTAGGTACTCCCACAGACACACGCACACAATTTGCATTTGTTTTAGGCATCATGCAGCTTAATGTGAGACAGCAGTAGGAAAATGAGCATTTCCAGCACATTGTTGCACATGATTTCTCTAACAACTGCTGTGAATGGCATGCTACCCAGGCTGTTTAAATTGTTTGTATTAAGCAAGTATAAACAACTCTAGCTTTATTTTTTGTGACGGGCACTATGTTATTGTTGGCAGATCACTGTACAACAGTTAAACGCACGAATACAGAATATATTTTTATATCATATTTTTCGTACAGATAACTACAGATTACCAAATGGCATGTATGCAGCTTTAGTTTGTTAGTAGAAGCGTTTCAGGGACTGGGCCAAGTAATTTACTCATTTACATAGTAAGTGTTAATATTCCCAAGAATGCACACAAGTTTTCTTTAAGTGAGGCCTTTGTTTACTGCGTTTACTCAGCTAAAATCCAGCATTTCATTTTGTTTAAGATCCCTGTTTTGAACAAAGTGAACAGTCGCGTAGACTTGAATACTGGTTGGAGAGACAGAAAAGTGTTGGAAGTGTGTTCAGAATCACAGTATAATGCCGTACTCTAGGCAATTTACAGCATATCAGCATCCACCTAATTGTTTGACTTCACAGCTTTTGGGAAGCTCTAGTGTGGTGCTAGTCTCCTCCCCTCTCCTTAGACTGACTCACAGCTAAAATGGAAGCGCACCCGTTGCCATCTTGAGTTCTTTTTTGTTGCAAAAACTGAGTGGTCTCTAGTCCATTGATTCCTTCCAGGTAACTTTCCAGGGCAGTAAGTACCCATTTGGGAACCTTTTTTATTTTTCATATTATTGGTGAGATTTGATGCACGTTCAGTCATAGATCACCATTGCAGTAGGCAAAGCTAAGTAGGTGCTTCCAACTACACCGACTGTCAAGAGAGTGAGCAGAGCTCCATACAAGGACTTTTGGAATGCAGAAAAGTTTCAGAGCTTTATTTGCCACAAAAGACTCTGTCAGCTAGCAGGCTGGGCAGATAAGTCTCCATTGGGAAAAACCTTCCACCAGTTTTCCTTTTCTGAGGAAAACTTGTGTTTTTCTGACTGAATGATATGATTTTTTATTAGGAAACATACTGTTTGGGACTGTCATTGCATTTATGGAGTAGTGCATGTATAAATGCTTATGAAGATATCTATGAGAAAACTTTTTTTGCATTTGTGTATTAAGGACTGGATAATTACCGCTGATCCACTTGTTCTGTACTGTACAGATTCTACCAGGCTGTACTACCCACTTCTGAGGTCTCTTTTTTGGCCTACAGATGGCGCTATTCCCAGTCTCCGCGGTTTCACCTTCCCCTGACCGGAAGAAAAAAAAGGTGTCAGGGAGTTTTTACATGTTAGTCCAGCTCCTGTCACCCCTCAACTGCTGATGGACGACTCTGTGGTGGCTGCTACTTATTCCTCAGACCATTCATCTTTGTTTTCCCAGTCCTAAAGGTATAGCAGCTACTGCCACTACATACCAGGGGATAGCCACATCCACAGTAGTGGTAGGGATGGATACTCTTTCTGAGCAAGGGAAAACTCTTGTTGGTTTTGGCAGAAGGTGAAGGTTCTTCACTTAGCTCAGATAAGGGACCTGTTGCTGGGACTGGTATGCCTGCAGAGAGAGTCTCTTCTTTTCCAAGGATTTGCCCAAGAAAGGGAAACATAGTAAGAAAACTTTGCATTCTTTTTGTTTCTGGTTTCAAAGAGTGAGCTTTCCCAGAGATCAGTTGTAGATTTTTCCTTTCCCAGGCAGTTTAAGTATCAGTATTTATTTTTATTTATTTATGTTAAATTTGTTGACCGGGATAATCCGACTGGATGTATGTCCATTTTCAGTGGAGGCCTGGGGAGAAAAGCTCCACATTAAGACAATTTACAAGACAGAAAACTTGACCATATACAATAAGTCAGACAGGTAAAACATTTCAAATACAGCAACATTTATATAGTACTGTTACAATAGCATACCAACATACGCAACTAAATAAGTTAAAAATTTTGAGTAAAAGAATTAATAAAACATTTTTTTTTTTTTAGGGTAACATTGTTCATAAAGTTTACCAAACCTTAGGAGGTGAGCTACTACAGTAGGAATTAAGAGAGAATATCAGAGCACCTGAAGTAGCATGTTAAAGATAGATAGTAAAGAATGGTCCTGCTAGTGGAGAAAGTGTCAGTCAGGATTTGTGCATGGGCAAAGCCACTGGGCTTTAAGGAAGATTCTTAATTGCTTCTTGAAAAGTGGGGTAGAAGAAAGGGCTGTTAGTTCAGCTGGAAGAGTGTTCCAAGAGTTACCAGTAGAGTTTGAGAACAAGCTATGTCCAGATTTGTTGTTGGACTTTAGGGTAGCTACTAGTACCCGATTAGCTGATCGAAGGGTTGTTAGATTTTTATATGGGCAGATGAGGGTAGAGAGTATTGGTGTATCTGTAGGATGGTGTAAGATCTTGTGTATAGTAGTAAGTTGCTGGAAAAGAATCTGGCTTTGCAATTCCAGCCATCCTAGCAATTTAAGATTTTGGCAGTGGTGGGTTCGAAAAGGGGGACCAGTGGCAAATCTGGCTATGTTATTATAGGCTTTTTCCAACTTATGAAGATTATTTTTGGATAAGTTGGTATAGATTGGGGATGCATAGAGAAGGGTGGAGATTGTGAGTTCAGGCAATAGCAGTCCTAGCTAGAGGTGTGAGATAGGGTTTAAGTCTGTACAGGAAACCAATTTTTTTATTAACTGATTTAGTGGTTAAGTTGATATGTGTATCAAAGTTTAGATTATGATCAATTGTTACACCTAAAAGTTTGGTGGTTGTGTCCGGAGTTATTACAGTACCATTATTAGATGTAATTGTGAAGTTGATAGCAGGAGACTTCTAAGTGGGAGAGAATAGTACCAATTTAGTTTTTTGGGGGTTAAGTAGGAGACAGCGTTGATGGAACCAGTTTTCAGCTAAGGTAAATACTGCTTGGGTACTCTAATGAAGTCCAGCAGGTGAGGAGGCTGAACATATTAATGTCGAGTTGTCTGCATATTGTATGCAGGTGGTTTGTGGAAGGGAGATTTTCACATCATTTATGAAAATAGTGAAGAGGAGGGGTCCCAGAATAGAGCCTTGTGGGACTCCAAGAGTTATAGGAAGAAGAGTAGATAGACAAGCAGTCCTCTGGTAAAATAAACTATTTCCTAGATATGACTTGAACCAATTAACTGTCGGAGTATCTAGTGAAAGTGATTTGAGTGAGTTTAACAGTAATTGATGATTAACCATATCAAATGCTTTTGAGAGGTCAATAAAGAGGGCTGAGAACAGTAAGCTGTTCTTACGATTTTTATTAATGCAGTCAGAAAAGGATAGTAGAGCAGTTGTACTATGAAAAGGCCTAAAACCATGCTGGCAGTCAACTAGCAGGTGGTTTTGGAGGAGATGATCAAGTAGCTGACGGTGAATACATCTCTCCATAATTTTTGCTAAGGGAGAAAGTAGGGCTATGGGGCAGAAGTTTGAGAGTCCATTTGAGTTCCCACCCTTATGCAGTGGGATAATATATGAAACTTTCCGGAGGGATGGGATGGAACTTTCTGTAATGGTTCTGTTAATTAAGATGGAAACCGGGTAGGCAAGCACTCCAGCTGCCATTTGAAGGTATTCAGCTGGGAGGAGGTCAGCTGATGGGAGTGCATGGTTTAAGCTTAAGAAGTAGGGAGTGTATGAGTGATGTTGGGGTAGGGTGGTTGGCAAGGATGAGTCAGTGGTGGTAATAGGCAGTAAGGTATTTGCTAAAGATTGAACAGTTTTTAAAAATAAATTGTTAAAAATGTCAGCAATTTGGTTGGGAGAATTATGAGTCAAGTTAGAGGGGGGTAGGTGTTTTGACTTGTCCAGGATCAGTAGGGTCTTTGTTACTTCTCCATATATTCCAGATTTTATTTCTCAGTCTCATTTTTTGCCAGGGAGCAGGTTTGTTCCTAATTTTAATAGTACGAGAGGGGGCATGATGCGCAAGGATTTTTAGGAATGTATTGTTAAAAAAAGAGACTGCTTCATTGAGAGGTAGATATTTTAGGGGTGACCAATTGCACGCTTTTAGCTCTGCTTGAAAGTTACCTAGGTCCAGTTTCTTTTTGTTCCGGGTGGTTCTAAAGTTTAGTTGAGTGGGAATGGTGATCTTTTGTCTACTTATAAAGGTAAGAGAGTGGTCACTAATATCATCAGGATGTATGCCTATTTTGTAAGATTGGGGGTTATTGTTAACTAGTATCCAGTCTAAGGTAGTTTGTTTGTTGCTGGGTTTATGGGTTCTGGTAGGGTCGGTGATAGTTTGATAGAAGCCATAGAGATTAATGTGAGATATAGGCTTGTCAGAAATACAACAGTTCCTGTCAATATTAAAGTCTCCCAGGGGGAATGGTTTCTTGTGGGAATGATGTGGAAAGCCAGTTAAGGATATTTTCAAGAGAATTTATGTTGTTGCTTGGGGGGATGTAAGAGCAAATGTTGTATATAGATTTATTAGCATTAATTTGGAGCTTAGATGTTAAGATTTTAGCATTGCTAGGTGTGGGAGGTTGAGTGTTTAGTGAGGTTACCTGTAGTTCAGATTTAAATAATATCGCTACCCCCCCCCCACCCTTTTTGTTAGGATGGTCAGTTCTAAGGATATTATAACCTGGAGGGATGATATCATTGTCTTTAGTAACTGGTTTGAGCCAGGTTTCTGTGAGACATAGGATGTCAAAGGAATGTAAGTCTAGTAGGGCATGAAGTTGGGTAATTTTGTTATTTAAACTACGAATATTGAGGTGGGCAATGAGAAGAGAGTTTGAGGAAGAAGAAGGGGTATTGGAAATAGAGGTGAAGGAAGAATGGGAGTCAGGGAAGGTATTACCAGGCCCTGGGTTTGGGTGAATGTCGCCATGTAGTAGTAGGTACTGAGGATTGTGTGGAAGTTTTGCTAGTTTACATAAAATACGGTCTATTTTTCTGGTTTGAAAATACGTAATATGGTTTAATCTGCGAAACTGTGGGAAGAAGGTAGGCTCATGAGGATGTAATGTTACTGTGGGTTTGTGAGGCTGATAGATAGAAAGGGGAAGTTTGTTTAAAGGAGTGTTGAAATTGAAAGGAGCTTAGAAATTCATAGCTTGTGAGGCTATGAGATAGAAGTAGAATGGAAAGAATTATGGGCAAGAGGAGGAAATTAGAGAGTTTTAGTAAGCCAGGGGTTGACATAATGAGATAATGTGGGAATGTAAGTAATGAGAAAATAAGGGGTTATAGAAGGGCAAATATGAGGTGGGTTTGTCTAATGAGGAAAGTATAGATAGTGGAAGGTAGGAGTAAATTAGTAACAGATGGTTGAGTATGTAACGAGATATGTCGAGCTATTGGTTGATGTGCGGTGGGGGTGTGGCTTCTAGCAGTATAAGGATAGGTGCCCTGGGTGTTTGTGGGAATTGGGGGTAGGGTAGGGGAACGGAGCAGGCAAGAGCAGTAAGGTAAGTTCAGCCAAAAGACAATCAGCTGTCTTTCTTGTTTGGAATAATGCAGAAATAACTAAAGTGAAAACTGGGGAGCAGAGTATATAAGCTTATCAGATATGTGTAGATGATTTAGTAAAGCGAGAGTGAGGTTCTCATGTGCAGAGAGGGGGATTAGAATTGTACTGAAATGCCAAAGAATGGGTGTAGGACCTGAGGGATAGTTAGTTTTAATGCTAGAATATAGTGTAGGTAAAGACTGCCACCTAGTGGTTAGGGGAGTAATTGCAGCTGGGGGGTAGGCAAGAAGCTATTCCAAATGGATAAGATATAGGATGAGGGGACAAAAGGGTGGAGGGAAGAAGTGGCTTTGGGTCTGCAGTAGGCTGCTAAATCTCACAACAGAGGGTTAACAAGCAGTTATAGGCACTACAGAAAGGTAGTAAAAAGGTATTTTGCAACATACAAGTACAACAACATTAGGAGTACAAGCTTTATGAAGCCAGGCAAGGAGTCAGCTTCAGGGGCGTCTTCAGGTTAGCAGGTAGTTGTTCTTTAACTTTGTAGCAAGGCTGAAATCACCCGGCTGCACTTAAATGTACAAAACCCTTAGGAGTATGATGGTGCCTTTCTACATCAGGCTTTTTGTTACCTCTGTAATTAAGCAGAAGTGGGTGGGGAGGTGTGCAGGTTTGAGGTGGGGGAAGGGGTAGACACCAAGTAATGCAAGGTTGAGAGTCAGAAAAACTAGACTAAGCCAGCTGCTAAAAAGAAAACAGGAAAACCAATCTAAGTTAATTGCAGGTCAGTGTGGTGCAGTATTTACCTAATAACTACAGATGTTATGCTACTAATCTAGTATAGAGTGGTGAAAAGGACCACCACTTCTGTAGGGAAAAACAAACGAAGTATGGGCTGCAGGTACATAGGTAAACTTTTTCCAAGAGAAAGTAGTTTTAAGTAATTGAAAGTTGAAAGCATTCAAAATGTTGACCCTTCAAGGTTCTACCAGTCATTCATCTTCTGAGTTTAATGGTGACATTAGATCTAAAAGATGCTTATCACATTTTTCCTCATTTAGAATATTAAAACAACAAAACAAAAGGCAGGTACCAAAGTACTGAAGGCCTGCAGTAGTAAAAACAGGAACAAATCAACAAAGAAACTCCACAGACCACCAGTCTAAAACAGCAACCTTTAATACAAATGTAGTAAGCGCTTTCAGGATACATCCTTCATCACACTAATTCCATGTAGTACAAGCTCATTATTTAAAACAGCAGTTACCCAATAAACAGTCAAAACCCTGAACACATGGTCAATGCCTCTTTAATACAGGTTTTATAGGCACAATCCCATTCAGACCCGGGCTTCTATCTGCCCCAAGTTCTATAATCCATTGTGTTTCACAGTACTCAGTATAAGTAATCAGATCATCACCCCTTAGATTGAACCTGACCTGTAAGGCTATAAACTTTGTCCTTGATGTTCATTCACATGTTGATGCAGAGCATTATGCACTTCATGCAAACATATGGCTGATAAATGCCTCCAAATCTTAGTTTTAAACTTACAGTTGGTCTTCCCTACATAAAATGATACACATGCACCTAGTTAAATGTACCACAATAACCGTGTTACATTTCGCTTGCATCTTAGGAGAATATACCCTTCGACTAAACGGGATGTACAAACGTGGTCATTGGATATGTATCTGCATGCTTTACAATGCATACAGGGATATGTTCCATACCTCCCAGTTCCACTAACCTTGCTTCTGTCCCTGTCACACAGAATCTGTTTCAAATTCCTATTTCGTTTTGATATAAAGCTGGGAGCTTCTCCAACCAACCCTGTCAAAGCATCATCAGTCTGTAAAATTCTCCAGTTATTACATATTATGTTACAAGTGCCACTAATGTCACAACTGTATTTAATATATAAATTTATGTTGTCTTTCCATTTAGCCCAATCTACTACCCTTGCGAGCCTGTTCTCCACACCTTTCCTAGAATACCATGGGGCTGCTCTCGTCTCTCTCAATTGCAAAGTGTCATTTACCACTTTATTCACTTCACTGGAATGATATCCTCTAGTGGTGAAATGAGACTTCAAATCTCCTATCTCAGTGCATATTGTCCTTCACCTGTGCATAGCCTTGATGTCCTGTAGGTGTGACCTACAATAATGTTAGGAAAATAAAACCAGGGTGCATTCTATTCTGCGCTAACAACCCACAACCCATTCTTCCAACATTGTTTCCTGAAAACCTTCATATTAATCGTATTAAACTCATCACATTCTAATTTTATATCTAAAAACTCAAATCTCAATATAAGAATACTGTGTTGTAAAACGTAAAGAAATTGTAGTAGACTCTAAGTAGAGGACACAACTCAATGCTTCTACTGTAGCCATCCACAAATCATGAATAAAAAACTAGAAATTCCTTCCATTCATGATCTACCTAAACCAAAACTACTACTTCCCACTGGGCCAATACTAAGTTGGCATATGAATTCGCACAGGGGTGCCCATGGCTACCCCCAGCATTGCCAATAATGCTGTTGTTCAAAGATAAATATATTGTTTTCTAATATTACAAATAATAATAATGTTACCTGTAACAATGTCTTCTTGTCCAAACTACTATATAATCATGCAAACTGCTTAATCGCTTGTACACCATACCTATTAGGTATGATGGTAAACAGACTCTGCACGTCTCCATGGAGGCAGATAATGGAATGTTAAGTGGCATTATCACTCAGGTCTTGGGTTGAAATGATCAAACCACTGGTTTCCAACTACCCACAACAGTCTTCTTAACTTTGCATTTCCAGGCAGTTTTCAAATGTGTTCCCTACTCAAGCTGTACCTACTACCCTGGTAGGAGAGACTATAGAGGGCTTACATACTTTGAAGTATTCTGGCCTTTCTCCTTATTGATGGGACAAATGCCTTCTATTACTTTGAGAACACTGATGATATAACAGCCAGGCATCCCTCCTACTAGTGTTAGTGCCAGATCCTTTCCACATTCATCTACCATGGTTGTCAATAAGGGAGTAACCACCTGGCCCAGGATTAGGCAACAAGTACACTAACCTTCTTCATCAGAAACAATGCCTTAACCCAGCAGGAAAAAGAGACTCTCTCCTTTCTTAACTTCTTGTTATCAAAGTTGGATGAGGAAGATCTGACCTACTCCATTTATATCTCATCTGTTCTCCTCTCTGCTACAACACTGACAGTGACAAGACCAGCTTGTCGGACTTCCCCAGATAATGTCTAATTTGAAAAAAGGCTGAACCTAATGTGAAAACATTTCAGGTAGAAATCCAAAGTGGTGTCCAAGTCTCTCAAAAAATTCCCAGAACTCTGGAGACTTGAGGAAACAAAGCCCATAGCAGAGTTCCAGGTTTTCAAAGACAATTTTGAATCAGCCTTCATAGAGCTGTACCTGGAGTCCTAATCTGCTAAAAAGTCTCAAAAAGTTCACAGGCTGAATAATAATGTAAGCACCTGCGCAAAATGCGTTTGTAGCATCACCAGTAATTTTCATGGTGCTGCCAAGTTTTTTGCAAGGCTCAGCATACTCCCTATTGCAAAGTAAGAAATGTCCTGGATAGCTCTGGCAAAAGATATATGTTGCTAATGTAGCCCTGATCTTAAGATCAGTAAACTGCCAGTCCAGACCTAAAAAAAAAACAAAGGGTCACGTTGCAGCAGATTGTGGATGTAGCTTCAAAATACAAGATGAGACAATGAAAGATAGAATTGCCACACTTACCCAAACCTATTTTGAGGTGGGAACTGCAGTACCAAGTCTGGATATAATGCCATTGATACCTGCAGTATGGAGGCTGCTATAGGCACAGTAAGAGGAAAGCATGCAGAGTATAAGAATTCAGACTTTGCAAAAAAAAAAAATGCCAGGGGTCATTTGCCAAATTCTTCTGGACAGGTGCTTGCATTTTATCTCATTCACAAGAAATGTTGTAAAAGTTAGAAGAGAATAATAAGACCATAGAGTTTGTGTATATTTCATCTACCTATTCACAGGTATTGCAGAAACTACTGTACTGAGCAGTACCCCTTCGGTAGGAAGCATTCCACGGTTGACCAGTTTAAATTGAGATGGGCCTTTGAAAAGAAGCAGGCCTGGGAAGGCAGCAGAGGCTAAGGGAAACAATAAAGTGGGAAGAAAGGAGGACCCCTCCCAGATGCTACAGGAAACAGTGATGTCCTTCAAGGATGCATCTGCAGTCATAACAAATGGGTTGTCCTGTCGTGAGGCAGCCCTTCGGTCGGCCGGATTCCAAAGTCTGGGTCCGGCTTCGGCTGATGTCGCACTTCACCAGACATCATCTCTGCTGGTCTTCGGGTATAAAGGCATCAGCCGACGCCATTTTCCTCAGTCTTTCTTGCCGCGTGGCGCCCGAAGCAGAAGCTGTTCGCAAGTGCCGGTCGGTCAGATCCAGAGATTACTACTACCGAATACTACTTCAAAGACTTCTAAAAAGCTAAGTACCCCGTTGGGGACTCTTTCTTGCCTCAGCCGATGTCAGAAAAAGTCAGTAACTGTTTAACTTGTGGGAAACAAATACCTCATAAAGATTTCCACTCTTACTGCCTGCCTTGCTTAGGCCCAGACCACGACGTAACAGCCTGTTCGGCCTGTGCTTCCTTCACCCGACGAACGCTTAGGCGTCGGTCGGAGTTTGCTGAACAGTTTTTCGGCTCAGATTTTGCGTACATTATGCCGTCGGATCCTCCGACTACCCAAATTGTTAAAAAACGCAAAGAAAAAGACCGACACTCGCGGTCCGCGGTTTCGGCCGAAACCACGGTTAAGCAAGCCGCAAGTGTCTCGGTTTCGGCCGAAACCGAGAAAGCCGGTCAATCTTCAGCCGAATCCATGACTACTACTGAGGCTCCTGCTACCTTAGTTGAATCGGCCTCAGAAGTTTTGCCTACTACTGTGGTTCCTAGTGATTTATCAGACACCATCCCTTTGGATGTCTCTACCCCAGCACGTGGTGCTGCTAGGCCTCCTGCAGCCATGTCTATTAAGGCCTTTGCCAGGGCTAAAGCAGCCAAAACTGTTAAATCAGTGCCTGTTAAGCCCCCTTCACACAGGCCCACTTCTAGTTCACAAATGCTTACTCTGGCAGAGGATTTAATATCCTTAATTAGAGGATCCCAATCTCACCCAGACAGGGCCTCTCAGCCCCCAGAAAAGAGATCTAGGGCAGAGCCCCCCGAGCCAGTGTCCTCTGATGATTCTGCGGATGACTTAGACATTACAGACCAGCCAGAGGCTCCTTTTTCTACTTATGAAGATTCAGATGCTGAAGAATCCATTCCATCTGCCTCTCCACCAGAGGAATTTTCCTTTGGGGAAACCTTACATGCCATGAGAGAACAATTCCAATGGCAGGGACAAGATTTCTCAGATTCAAGAAAAAGGCTTAGGACTTTCCTGCACTTACCACAACATAGGCCCTTAGCTATACCTCCAGTACTGCCTGTTGTGGATGATGCATTTAATGATGTTTGCACCGCTCCTGATACCTTACCTCCAGCCCCTGCCAAACCAGATAGATTTTACAGGGTGCCAGACACTCATCACCACCTATACAAGGCCCCACTTGCAGATCCTGAGACTATATCCCAGGGGCCTAAGGCAGTAGCCTCGACCTCAGCAAAAAACCCTATTCCTTCTGAAAGGGAATCCAGGTCCTTAGAGATGGGGGAAAAAGTTTACACCTCTGCTACTCTCTCAGCTAGAGCTTTAAACTGTCAGTTTCATATGATCCAATACCAAGAGTTTATGCTTGATTAGTTAACTAAGAAGCTGTCCTCTGATGACTCCTTAGATAAGAAATATATTTTAGAAATGGTAAATAACATCCAACAGGTTAGTAACCATTCTTTAAAATGTGGCTATGATGCACTGGAGGCTTCATTTAGATCAGCCATGACTGGCACAGTGATAAGAAGGCATGCATGGTTGAAAGAACAGGTCTTGCCGGATCATGTTAAAGCAAAGCTGTTAGATGCTCCTATGGATAAGACCAGTCTATTTGGTACACCTGCTCAGCAAGTAATGAAGAAAATGGAAGAGAAGGCAAAATCTGTACAAACAGTTAAGGATTTCTTACAGGTTCAGCCCCCAAGGTTTAGCAGGAACTGGCCGGACAAAAATTGGTCCTTTCCAGACTCCTCAAAATCTCAAAGAGGCAGGAATAGACGCTCTAGAGGCAGAAATCAATCCAGAGGAGGTGCCTACAGAGGATGACAGTGGCAAGGCAATAACCGAGGCACAGACACAACCACTGCCACTACAACAGGACAATCACAGTGACTTGGCTCTGACACCGCCTACCAGGGAGCAAATAGCAGCACCTTTAGGCGGAAAGTTAGCCATATTTTCAAAAAATTGGCACTATATCACAAAAGACAAGTGGATTTTGCAAACCATAGACCAAGGCTACAGGTTCCACTTCCACACCTTACCAGTAAAAAGAGGAATGCCAAACCTACCTCCAAATCAAAAACAGAAGCTCTAAAGCAGATAGCGGAATTAACAAAGATGAGAGCTGTGGAAAGAGTACCTATAACAGAACAGGGCAAAGGATTCTACTCCAGACTCTTCCTAGTACCAAGGAAAGAGAAAAGTTGGAGACCTATTCTCGACCTGTCCGTCTTAAACACATACATCATTGTCCCAAAATTCAAAATGCTGACCCTACAGCAACTTCTTCCCATGCTGGGCAAGGAGTGTTGGCTGGTAACTCTAGATCTCAAGGAGGCATACCTGCACGTCCCCATACGACCAAATTGCAGAAGATACCTCAGATTTCTTGCAGGATCAGAGCATTATCAATTCTCAGCATTGCCCTTTGGCTTATCTACTGCGCCCAGAGTATTCACAAAATGCCTGGCATCAGTAATCGCTCACTGCAGGCTACAGGGAATCCAAATTTATCCATACCTGGACGACTGCCTGTTACAAGCGGACAACAAATGCAAGCTGACAACAGATTTACAAAGAGTCATTTGCTTACTACAAGCCCTGGGATACACAGTCAATTTACAAAAGTCAAGACTGATACCATCCCAAACAAGAACATTCTTGGGTGCGGAATTGGACACAGTAAAACAAATGGCATTCCTAACGGCAGAAAAACAAAAACAACTCCCTCTTTACTTCTTGGCATTAACAAAGCAGAACAAACTAACAGCAGGAAAAGTACTGCAGGCCTTGGGCTTCATGGCATCATGCATAATCTTGGTCCCACATGCCAGACTGCATATGAGAAAGCTACAGTGGTACCTAAAGAATTTATGGTCTCAACACAGGCACAGCTTAGAAACCGAAATCCCACTAATCCCATGCCTGAAACAGGAGTTCCTATGGTGGGCTCAAGCATGCCAGTCAAACCCAGGCTTACCCTTCCACAACTTTCAAGCAAGCCAAACCATCACAACAGACGCCTCAGACCTTGGCTGGGGGGCGCACATGTTGGACAAATGCATACAAGGATTGTGGACTCAAGACCAGCTGCACCTGCACATAAACCAAAAAGAAATGCTGGCAGTAAAACTAGCAATCCAGAAATTCAGACCATTCCTCAAAGAAGGCCATTTAATGATAAGGACAGACAACACCACAGTCATGTGGTACATCAACAAACAGGGAGGCACTCATTCATACCCACTATGCAGAATGACTCTGGACCTTTGGAATATGGCTCTGAGCTACAACATCCAGTTACAGGCAATATTTGTGCCGGGAAAAGAAACCACCCTAGCAGACATGTTAAGCAGAACCACCTCGGATGCTCACGAATGGATGCTACACCCGGACATCTTCAAGGCCATCACAAAGAAATGGGGAATGCCACAAATAGACCTATTTGCATCCCCACTCAATCACCAGCTGAAAAAATTCTGCACAAGGACATACCACCCACTTGCATGGAAGGTGGACTCTCTATCCTTCAGTTGGAAAGGCCTGACAGCATATGCATTTCCACCTCTCCCTTTGATGCACAAGGTACTACTGAAAATCAGAGAGGAATGCCCAAGGATAATCCTGATAGCTCCGAATTGGCCAAGACAACACTGGTATCCATTGCTGAGGAGCATGTCTCGGGGGAGAGTGTGGTGAATACCCCTGATGCCTTTGATGTTAACTCAGAACAACTACAACATCATGCACCCAAACCTAAAACCTTGCAACTGACTGCCTGGAACATCACATAGCAGCATCTAACCCAGACCTATCCCAAAGGGTTAAAGACATTATCCTTGAAGCACGCAGACCTTCAACAAGAAGGAACTATGCAGGAAAATGGAAAAGGTTTGTCATTTGGAGTGCTGAAAGAGGAAAAGATGTGTCGAACATAGATATTGCTAACATCCTGGAGTACTTGGCAGAGCTTCTACATACAGGCCTGTCCTATTCCTCCATCAAGATACATGCATCAGCTATTTCAGCAGAATACAGCTTCGATCCACCTGTCTTTTCGCATCCTCTACTCAGGCAGTTCCTCAGAGGGATCAAGAATGTAAAACCTCCTAGGAAACCACCATTACCAGCATGGGACTTGAACTTTGTGCTAGAAAAATTAACACTCCCTCCATTTGAACCAGCAGCAACAGCAGATCTTCAACACCTATCATGGAAAACTGCTTTCCTACTGGCAATTACTTCAGCAAGGAGGGTTTCGAACTACAGGCCTTAATGGCAGTACAACCCTTCCTAATCTTCCATCAAGATAGGATGTCCATGAGAACTAATCCTACATTTATGCCTAAGGTGGTATCCAGAGTGTCTTTAAACCAGGCAATCCACCTACCTACCTTCTTTCCCAACCCACAGAACAGGGGAAAGACTGCTGCATACCTTGGATGTACATAGACAGTTACGCTACTACCTGGACAGAACCAAAGGTAACAGAAAAACTGACCAGCTTTTAGTAGCCTATGCAACAGGAAGGGAAGGAAAAGCAATTTCCAAACAGACAATCTCTAAATGGATAGGAAATTGCATAAGATTCTGTTACTCCTACCATGGAAAACCAATTCCACAGAACATAAGACCTCATTCTACAAGGGCAACAGCCACTACCACAGCTTTCTTACGAGGAGTGGCAACCAAGGACATTATTGAGGCGGCTACTTGGACCTTCGTGCATACATTTGCCAAGCATTATAATCTGCCTCTATACTCTAGATCCCGAGCAGGGTTTGCCACTGCTGTACTGCAAGGGATCCTAACTACACCATAATTTTTTCTTCCTCCACCCCTAGTTTGGCTATGGTATTCTACCCATTTGTTATGACTGCAGATGCATCCTTGAAGGACATAGTACAGTTTTGTACCTACCATAAATGTAGATGTCCGAACAGGATAGCATCTGCAGTCAGGATTACCCACCCTCCTTCCCCTCTGTGGTACTCCTAGGGTATTTACCCTCCTAATAGCTAGCTAGGGGGGAGTCTCTTATGGTGTATTTGTTTGTACATATGTACATACATGCTTATTTTTTGTGTTTGCCTTCTACTTTTTTGGAAACATTGGCATTTATCCAAAATTTAGCTTTCCAAGAGGGCAACTGGCATCTGGGGCAAGAAACACTGAGGAAAATGGCGTCGGCTGATGCCTTTATACCCGAAGACCAGCAGAGATGACGTCGGGTGAAGTGCGACATCAGCCGAAGCCGGACCCAGACTTTGGAATCCGGCCGACCGAAGGGCTGCCTGACGACAGGACAACCCATTTGTTATGACTGCAGATGCTATCCTGTTCGGACATCTACATTTATGGTAGGTACAAAACTGTACTTTGTGCTTTCATCTTTCGCCAGAGCTTGCCCCCACCACAGTAGCCCACATTTTAGGTGAGAAGCTTAATGCAGTCTTCTAAAGGCCTTTCAATGGTTATCTGTTTGTAGCAGGGCTAAAATTATATTTAGTACATTACTGCTACTATTTAAAATTGTAATACTTGTTTGTCTTTTTCTCCAATCCATTCTTACTGCATTCGTACTTGATATGCCATTCTGCAGTGCAGCATCCCTCGTGTGTCCGCCTCATCCCTTATGCATTATTTAACCCATTGGCTGGAGTCACCAGTGCCCCCTTTACTGGTAGGTGAGGTTGGTGAGGGAGGACTGGAGTGCTGCCACAGTTGCTTTTAGGAAGGTAGTCTGTTGATTTTTGGTAGTAACCCTGTCTAACCATGGAAGTGTCATCATTAATATTATGCCTTTTATGAGGCAGGTCTTCTGGGACTACCCCATCCTAGTCCCAAGAGCTCTGATACTTACCAGCCCTACCATATGAACCAAAAGTTAAGTTTTTCTCTCAGGTTTTTCAGCACATGCATACCCTAGCAATCATACTTCCAGTACCTTTAGACCAAAGGGAAGAAACTTATATGACGTCCCCATACTGGGCCAGTAATCAGGGAGCCTGAATCCTCACCACTGACACTGAAGAGGAACATTCACTTGGAATACAAATGGATACACTCAGTATTTCCAGATGCAGACCTCTCTGCATCCAGCACAGTTTCCCTTAAGAGCACACAGGGAACACAGTCAGCCAGGGATCTGAATTTCTCTGTCTCCCTCCAGGTTCCCAATAAGACTCCCCACTGGCACAGCTTCAGAGTTAAGTCTTCAGCCGAGTGCCAAAGCCAAGTCCTCCACCACTCTCTCTGTGAAACCAGAGCTTTGTGTCCCTGCCCGAAGTAGCTGAGAGACACACACACTTTTTGAGATTTAATTTTTGCACACACACAGACACACACACACACACACACACACACACACACACACACACACACACACACACACACACACACACACACACACACGCCTGGGAAAGGCTGGCACAGATTTCCTGCTCAACTACCAACTTTGCCTAGACTATAAGGTAGATTCAGTGCCACCAGTCAGTTACTATAAGGCTTTTAAAAGGGTACCCAATTATACTGTGTGAACTTGATATTAATACAAATGGTAATGTTGACCAAACAGCAAGGCTTTCAGGAGTGGCCAAAGTTATCACCAAATAAATATGTGGAAATACTGTCAAAACTTAAATATTTTCTACAAAGGACCAGTCATAACGGAACGTTTAAATATATTTAATAATAAATAATAATAGAACATGAAAATGCTAAATATTTATAGTAAATACCAGAGTTTCAGCCACAGTAAATATTAAAAGTAACACCAATGGAAAGTTTCACACAGTTATAGAAAAACAGTTTTTAGCTAATCTCACTATCTATTCCTGATTGACTAAAAGAGTTACTGTTCCTACTTAGTGAGCAACGCAAGATAATTTGGGTGCGTGGTCCTTGTTGTCAGATTCAGGACAAAATACAGAATGCTGAGAGCGAACTCCTACTAATATCTAAATATTTTTGGCTTACAGAATAACATCACACACATCTGGTCATCTGACTTGTTTCCCATGCTATCACCAACACTAGAAGCTTTCAGGATTTTACACACACACACACACACACACACACATATATATATATATATATATATATATATATATATATATATATATATATATAAAATATAGACTTGTATGTTATCATACACACAGAGCTTTGCTCAGATATCTTGGAAGTCATAAAACTCCATTCTTCCTACAGGAGCTAGCAACTATTCTCTAGCATAGACATTGCGTCTCTGGCTCCATTTAAAACTGTGGGATAGCATCTTTATGGCTTAACCCGTAAAGTAATTTAATTTCAAAAATATTTTGCAAAGTCAGGTGGATTAATATTAACCTCTTCACTTCCAGTATATGCTGTTGCAGCTCATACATTTAATTCAGTTGCAGTAATGCATGTACATTTCTTTTCTTTCCAGCAGGGACACTGTTGATATATTTTAACATAAGCAAACCTCACAAATATATTTTCAGCACAAGCATCTGTACAAATCAGTTTCATAACAAATGACATATAATTATTTACAAAATTCCATCTAGCTGTGCTGACTTATGTTACAAATCCACTGCCCAGTTTCTCCTGGGATGGCTGGCAGTACCTGCTATCATCACATCTTGTACTCCAGAATGTTTTTGGTTTCAGTGAACAGTCTTTCCAGGAGACCTGTTGTAGATTTTTCCTTTGTAAAACAATTTGTGAAATCACCAAAATTAAAAATGTTGACCCTTCAGAGTCTTGGCAGTCCTTCTTCTTCTGTGTTTTATAGTGACATTACATCTAAAAGATGCTTGTCACATTTTTCCTTATTTAGAAGATATACTGATCTTTGCAGAGTCTTTTGCCAGAGTCAGAAATGCTTAACATGGGTTTCTTCACTCATTTCCAGTCTGGGTTTCTAGGTAAATGTTCAAAACTCCTCCTTGACTTCATCACACAGGATTGTGCTCTTAGACTACCTTTTAGATGCATCTCTTCAGAGGCATTCGTAACAAAGGAAACAGTACGTTTATGTTTGACAAATTTTCTGTTATTCTCCAAACTCTCTGAGATATACATGAGAAAAAGATAATGTTTAAAAGAAATGTGGGCCCAACATTCTCATCCTCTAGGATTTTAAAATGCCATTTTTGAGGCTTATCAAGAAAGAATTACATTGGTAGAGGCAATAAGACACCTCAGATTTTGCTTGGGAAGCAGTTTCTGTGGAGGTTAAAGGTGCAAGGCCTGTGGAACAATTTAAGCAGGTAAAAGCACATGCATAGGTGATTAAAGGCAGTACCTCAGTGGTGTAGTATGTAAACAAACAGGGGCAGGTAAAAGCACATGCATAGGTGATTAAAGGCAGTACCTCAGTGGTGTAGTATGTAAACAAACAGGGGCACCAAGTGACCGTGAGGACTTGGAAATTAGCTCTACAGCATTGTATAACCTTCCAATCATTTTAAATTCTGTCAGAGCAAAATGTTGTGGCAGACAAGTTGAGCAGGACCAGGACAGACTCTCTCGAATGGAAATTGAGTGAGGGAGGTCTTTAGGAATGGATCCGGTTGTGGGGAATATCTCAAATAGATCTGTTGGTCTACTTTCAAAACAGACGACTACGTAAGTTTTGCACCGGGTCTCCTTGCAGACAGCCTGGAAAAACAGATGCATTTTTATTCCCATGGTTGGGAATGTTCCTGTGTGCATATCCAACCTTTCCGTTGATATCCAGGTTCCTTATAAAGATTCAGAAGGACTTTGCAAAAATTGTTGACTCCCTTCTGGCCCAGGCAACATTGGTTCTTTCTTTTTATGGAATAGGCCAAGGGCAGTTCCTACAAGCCTCCTGAAAGATTGGTTCTATTCACACAAGACAAGGGGAGTTTGATACACCCCAGTCTCATACAACTTCAGCTGACAATGCGGATGATTCAGTTCTAATACCGTTTAAGCACCTTTTTCATGAGGATGTCCAGTAGGTACTAAAGAAGACAAGAAACCATGCTGCTAGGATATCTTATGTTTACCATTGGAGAAGATTTTCTAGTTGGTACCTCATCTATAACCAGGGCCCTTTTTGGGATTATTACCATTGATTCTCAAATATTTGTGCGAGTTACTGTCCTGTGGCCTGTTTACTCCTTTGGCAGAGAGTATTTATTAGCCATTGTCACATGTCTGCCTGTGGATCCTCATCTTTATTTCAGACTTTGCTCATGTAGCTCCACAGAGAGATTTTTCTTTTGATATGCAAACTCCTCTGTTATTCAGATAACACTTAACTGGGATCTTTACTTTTTGCTGAAGGTTATTTCGGTCTAAATTTGAGCCAGCTTTTCTGGCTTCTTTGGGTACATCCTTTTGGTAGACTAATTGGTTTACTGCTCTGACATCTGCAGGAGAGTAGCCTGTTTGCAACTCTTCAAGGTTGGTTAACCCTTTTGCTTATCTGTTAAAATGTGCATGTGCCCTTACTACTGTCATAGCCTACCTTTAATTTAGACATCTTATCTTCATCATTTATTTCAGAATTTGAATACTGTCGTCATGCTATTGCAACTCTGGCATTATTTTGTCAGTGCTGAGTCTTCTAGGAATGCTATACAGCTGTGGAATTCCTAATATGGGTCTGGAAAGGCCAGCAAATGTCAATTCAGACAACTCCATTTGGCTGTTCCTTACTACATCTTTACTTGTCATCCCCAGTATGTCAAAAAACAAATGCAAAACTCAAAGAAGCCAAACGAAAACTGAGAACAAGGTGTTGGTAAGCCAGTTAAAAGGCTAGGCATAAGCAGATGCAAGCGATCAGATAGCTGGCGTTGTTAATCCAATCCACCGGACTAAAAATCAGTTTTTGTAAAAACACTGCTTTATTAAAGACAACACAGGTAAATTAACCGGTAATTTAACTGGCTTACCAACACCTTGTTCTCAAAAAACAAATGCAGGCAGAGTCGAGACACATTCTGTTGGAGCATTGTTTTCTTTGACATATTGGAAAGGGATGGACTCTAGAAGCATTCACTTCTACAGGCAACTACATGGTCCTCTGTCCTTTTACAAAGCATTACAAACTGGATTCCTTTTCCAGGGTCAGTACTGTTTTGATAGTACCATTCTCCAGGGGTTCCCTGGATCAACATCCTTTCTCCTTCATTTCCCAGGTGGAATGAACACACATAGCCAAAGGCTACTGTATTAGTGAGATTGATGAACATAGTACAGTTGTGTAAGTTGCACTTAACCATAACAGTTGATGTTCAAATTCCTCACTGCTGCAGTAGCTGCGCTCACCCCTCCATCCCCCTTTCTGTGTATATAGTTTTTTTGGTTGGGATATAAACTTTTAGTTATATGTTTTTTCAAGACTAGAACCCTGTTGTTGTTATGGGCAAGAAAGTCCTGAAGAAATGATGAAGTAATCATGCTGATTTTCCTCCACAAATGGGCTATCCAGGAAGTACTTGGAGTGAAGGTGTGGGAAAGAGCTAGAGCTTTGTAGGTGTGGGAAAGAGCTAGAGCTTTGTGAAGCTGGATTGTTGTTTTATCCTGAGCAGGTTACGACACAAGCAACCAAACCCAAAGGCAATAGCAGCAGTGAAGAATTTGAACATCTACTGTTGGGTAAGTGCAGCTTACACAACTGTGCTTTACTCTGCATGTGATCTAGAAGGCCATTGAAGAGCAAGCCCCATTTCACAATTGCTCCAGAGAAGGTTGTTTAAGCGATTTGCCTAGAATGGTACAGTAGGTAAACAGAGACAAAGGCAGTAATGCTCTGGCCTACATAAAGCAGATATAAACCGCTCATAGCCTTAATCCTTTGAGCTGATGTCATTTTTATTTATTCCTCAATGTATGGGTCTCTGATCCGACCCTCTGATCTGAATCGGCCAATCTGTTTAGATACTTGGATCGAGTTTGCCGCTGCTAAATATGCCAGAAGGCATAAATACATATAATAATTATAATTATAACAGGAAACAGGATAAAGACAGAGAGGGGCTCAAACTGGAAACAGTGGTTCCCATATACCTCATCAGGTCACTACCAAAGGATAAGGATAGGGGGAAGGAGGTTGAGTAACTGAGGAATAATGAAAATGGACAACAAGATGCATAGTTGTGGTGAGTACATAACTGTAATATCTGATTTTATTTTCATTCATTCCTCAGTGTATGGGACAGAGTCCTTGGCTACAGTAATCTTGGATCTTGGGTGGCCCTCATAGAAGTATATTCCAGAGAACCGTGGAGCCAATGGCAGCCTGTTCCTGGATATGATGTCCAACTTGTAATCTGCATGGGAATTGGGCCAAGTGGTCGCAGCACAAATGTCCTCAATTGAAGCTCTGGCCCAAAAAACAAGTGATGTAGACATGGATCTAGTCAAATAAGCTTTTGGAGATTTAGGTAAGGACAAAGCTCTTGGAGAATATACAAAGGAAGTGCAATCTGTTATCCATTTAGTTAATGTAACTTTAGATACTGGTTTTCCAATTTGGTTTTAGCAAAAGAAACAAACAGCTGAACAGTTTTTCAAAATTCTTTTGTTCTCTGGAGGTAAAAATGAAGTTGCCTATGTACATCTAAAAGACGTAGCATGTATTCTCCCTTACTGTCAAATTTTGGAAAGAAGACTGGTAATTTGATTACTTGATTCATGTTTGATTCAGAAACAACTTTTGGCAGGCAGGCAGGGTTTGTACGTAACGTCACTCTGTCTTTGTATAAAAACAAGTAAGGCAGTTTTGAAGAGAGTGCTTGGAATTTAGAAACTCTTTGCTGACATACTGGCAACAAGAAAAATTGTTTTCCAAGAGAGAAATTTCAAGTCTGACTTAACCAAAGGTTAAAAGGGGGATTGAGTTAGTTTGTAACAAAATAATAAGATCCAAGGGTGGAGTAGGGTCACTTACTGGAGGTCTGAACAGAAGAGTACCTTTCAGAAAAGCCTTACAAATTTTAGAAGAAGCTAGAGGGAAGGCATTATGTCCTGTGTGATATTTAGAGATGGCTTCAAGCTGGACTTTAACAGTGGAAAAACTGGCACCGTCCTGAAAATTTGATTGGCTATTCGTTGAAACAGGAAGACCCCAATTATCACACAGATGATGTGACGCTTGATTTAAGGAATGTGTAGTAGCCCAATGTCTAGGAAAAAGTCTAGGTAAGAGACGATTCAAAGTAAAGTTTTACTAATGCTGCAAGTGAACACAATGAGGAAATGTCCTTGCTTTTTAAGGCATAAAACTTGTGTTGTGGCTGTGAAGAAATCCTGAAGTAGCAGGGAAGAATGCAAAGGCAGTTTGAACTTTGGACATCAACATGTGTAATAGCACAGGGATTTTGTAGCAGTTGGGGGCAGAGAATTAAGGAGCTGTTTCCTGTGATCCAGTGGTCCAGGGTTTGATTCTCTTAAACTGTGACTCTGAACAAGTCACTTAACCAGACTGTGCTCCCAAGCTGAGTCTGTAAAAGGTCCATTGAAATCAGTGCTCTAACCTGGTTAACAAACACAAATAAATAAAATGAATAAATAAAATCACGTTAGTTGTCAAGGGTTGGGGCGGGGGATGAATGCAGAGCCAAAACTACTTTCTAGAGAGTGGTAGGAGGCAAGGATGCCAGAGTGAGTACAACTCAGTATAAAGTAAAGGAAGTAGTGCAGGTAATAGCATGTGTCTTTTATATTATTAAAAATAGATTTTTGTCTGTAAAAATAGCTGTTTATTTAAAGTTTAAAGGGACAGAAGATATTACTTGCAAAGGTCAACAAAGGGTTCAAAATTACAGTGCTGGAGTACCAACATTATTCTTAAAAGGACTGCGGCTAACATACGTCTGAAAAGCAACAAGCAAACATTAGGGAGTTGAGCAAAACACTAATTGTGCTTGTACATGGGTAATAAAATGTTATCTTCGAATGTGAACAGTCTGGCTGAGAAGGATAAGTTGAATGAATTCTTAACAAGTATTAGAATACTGACATCCTATATGATGATGTTGCAGGAGACTCCTCTTACCAAAGAACACCACCAGCTAGAGTTAAAAAGGTATTTTTAGAGGAGGCTGTACAGCAGAGTTTCTGAGAGATTAGAGAAGGGATTTGCGATATTAGTGGAAGAAGGTAGCCCATTAATAATAGAAGAATGTAAAGCAGACTTATGAGGAAGGTTTGTTATCGTTAGAGGTCACTGGCGGGGTCATCAAGCAACTCTGGCAAAAAAGTATCTTTCCAACAAAGATAAGGAAAAAAGAAGAGAGTGAAATTTTGCATAAGCTAATAGGATTTCAACGTGGAATTTTAGTAATAGCCATAAATTGGAATCTGGTTACTGAAGTGAAAGGTGTAGATGGAGGCCTTGGAACAAGGGCAGTAACACAAGAGGGATTGTACTTTATGTTGGGGCTTGTAGACTTTATAGGTGATCAGATGGGAACCAGACAATACACTTTCTGTTTAAGTAAGTATGGCACAAGAGCCACATTGGATAAGGTTGTGTACCTATCGGGTGAACACAAGTATTTTATTCATGAGTTTCATACATACCCACTAATGATTTCTGATCCTGCGCCAGTTCACGTGGTTCTTCATTTATCTGCAGGTGGCCTAATACTCTAGACAATGGAGATTTCCTAGATGCAGGATGAAAAGGAAAGGCAAGAGCAAGCAGTATTATTTACATTAATTACACTTGGCACAAAATTTCAATGTGTTCAGAATGTGTCTTCTATTAGGTATTGTGGAATTTACTTCAGTTGTATTTTTTTTTTTTTTGTTTGTTTTTGTTTTTCTTTATTCTGTATATGCTGTCAGCATTGAGTTGCATCCTGTTGAAAATATTTTAAAAATATATGAATGCTGACAGTTATTTTTAAGGGATCAGACCTTGTAATGTAAGACTAATGTACCCACTCCACTGTTGCTGATCTTTAGATATACCTGAATTGCAGGAAATTCATATTGATGTTACTGTGTCTGAAGCAGACAGCTTTTATAAGTCACAAAAAGAGATTTTGGCCAAAATGGAACCCTGGGGAGAGGGGCTCAGACACCAGTGCCCAGGACTGGAGGAGGTGTGATTTCAGAAAGCATTTTACCATTAATATGGTGCCCTGCACTGTCATATCCTGTCCCTCCACCATTTTTGCTTTAACCTCTCTTTGAGAAGGTAATGAACATAGGAGAACAGAATATTTGGATTGGACCTCCGCTGTATTTTTAGGAGAACAGAAGACTTCAGTAGGGTTTGGATTAGACTTCCAGATGTGTTTTTGGAGAACAGAACACATCAACAGAGGATGGCAAGTCGAGAGGCCTTGCTTAGTAAAACAGGCCTTGGGTTACTGATGCTTGGCCCTTCTAAGAGTTAACTTCAAGCAGTAGTAAAAGGAGTTTATTAAGGTGTATGCTGGAATTTGTGTCATTTATAATCAGCCCTCACCACCTCACCCCATGGCCATTGCAAGTTTGCTATCTCTTTGAGATCAGTGTGCGATACCGTTGGTCACTAGTTTTGCACATACTTGGGTCCTACCTTTTCGGCTGTATAAATAGCTGTGAAAGGCCTTATGGTTGTTCTTGGCAGTATTTGCAAAGCTTCTGTCAAGAGGAGCCCTTAAAGGATTTAACAAGGTGTCTTATTTGTCTGTTGAGGCTGAAGAAGGTGATTTTCCTTTGTTGGGGCCTTGCCTTTGTTTTCTTGGACAGAATATTTTTTTGCGTTTATTGTAAAGTTTGGTGATGCTAGCTGTCCACCATGGCAGCTTGGTTTTACTTGAGGCTCTGGCTTTGATTCATTCTAGTACAGCCAAGTTTATACACTTTGCAAGTGTTTGTACAGGGCTTTAGTGTATGCTTTGATGTAGTTACCACTTCCAGCTTGGGGTATGGCTTGGAGTGCATTTATACTTTCACCTAGGAGGGTATAGTTTGCCTTGATGAAATTTTTTAGTCTGATTTCACCCTTTATCAGTTCTGGTGTTAGTGCCTGCTTGAAGGTGACTGTTTTGTGGTCAGATTTAACTAATGAGTGTCTGTTTGCAGGAGAGCATCTGTTTGACATGTTAGTGAGGACCAAATCTAGAACATTTGCTCCTCTTGTCGGGATATGAACAATTTGTTCCAGGGCATTTGAACTAACAAAGTTAAGGAACTTTTGTGCTAGTGTAGGTTTCCCAGTTGATGGTGGGATAATTGAAATCCCCCATAACCAGAGTGTGTGGTAAAATTTGGATTGTCTCCAGTTTGGTCAAGTAGGCTTTGTGGGTATTGTGACCCATGGAGGGGTATCTGTAATAGACTGTGACTTGAATGGGGGTCTTATCCATTGTGACCTAGACTTGGAATAACTGCAGACTAGACGGGAGGTGAATTTATCTCTAATAAAGATAGAAACACCGTCTCCTTTGGTTTTCACACATTCATTTTGCAGTCTAAAGGTGTAGAAGGTATTGTAGCTTTGCAAGGCCAGGATACTCCCTGAGGCCTTGAACCAGGTTTCTGTGACTGCACAGACATCTACATCTTCTAGTGACAGAAGTACTTCCAGGGAGTGCAGTTTCTGGTTTAAGCTCCTAGCATTTTGTAGTATGAGCCTTATTTTACTCTGGTTGGCTAATTTCACATTGGTAATGTTTTCGAGACCTTGCCTAAAAAAGGCACTATGGTGGAGGTAAGAGCATTTTTGCCAGCAGCCGAAAGCCTAGAGGTGCCAGGTATGGCAGCGCAGCGAGGTTTGTTGACTGTGGCTTCCCAGGCTGACCGGAACTGGATCCCCTTTAAATGACACCAAAAACTAAATCAGATATTGAAATCAATCATTTTTTGTTTATACTGCATCTTTCTAGGCGAGGGTAGTATGCTGCTCAAGGCTAGTGACATAACTGTCTGAGACGCATACTTGGAGAGTTCAGTCATGCCTGTCTTCATATAGTCCAGTGAGGTACATCTCAGGTCTTTCACACCAACATGAACTATGAGACAGTCATAATGGTACTTGTTGCTGAGAGACTTGAGTGCATGCGTGATCTGACAAATCCTGGCACCGGACAGGCAGCTAACCATGGTTTTCTCCTTGTCAAACATGACGAGTGGTACATCCGTGTGTCTCACTATTGAGTCTCCAGTGATAAGAAAATTTGTTTTTTGAGTGTTTCACCTTACACACTTGGTGGGTGAGACACTGGTGTTGCTTTGTGTCGTGGGTGCTGTGGGGACCTGTTAGTTGTAGCAGTCTTGTGTTTTGGAGGTCTCTGGTGTTTAAGTTTTTCGGGAGAACCTTCTCGTATGTAGATTTTTGTGTTTGATGCATGCTATGTGTATGAGTAATGGTACTGTGTGCATATGCAGTGGTGGGTGAGTTGACATCTTCTTCCATGGTACTATTTTGAGTGCAAGAGAACATAGATTTAAGATTCTTGGTGAAGATGCATCTCTCACACTCTGTACTAGAGTGAGTTATTAGTAGAGGGTTGTCTGTGTACATGATGCAGTTGCCCACTGCCTCAAGAGACCCAAGTCATCAAGGTTGGCAGGAGAAACAAGGGTAGGCAAACTATCTGTAATGCTAAGTTGAAGACAGTTGTCACTAGGGGTGGCTTTTTATTATAATTCGTGGAGGAGCTCAGTGATTGGACATTTCTGCCTCGGATTTTATTTATTTTTTGCTGGTGGTTAATAGGTTACAGCTCACTAGCAGTATTTATTTGACCAGGAAAGCACTAAGGATAAGGGCTAAACTAGTGTGCTACAGTATTGTCTAAGGGGAAAAAATTTTGAATGTAACTGTCTGGCTTTGACGCACAGTTGCGCAGCAGTACACAGGGCTACGCAATGCACAAACAAGCAGATGCAGGGCCTAACTACTAGAAGCTAAAAACTTGAAAAAAGATCCAAAAGGACCAATGAGGATGCTTATTCCAATCCCTAAACCGACCTCCCTTTACTAGACAGGGTCCACTCAACACAGTCCTCTCACTTGAGTGTAGATAGGCCCCTTCCAATCCAAGATGGTGCAGACAACATGCTCAAAACAAACAACCACTACAAACAAATCCAGATGCAGCAAGCCTGTATCCAGACTGTGCTACAGCTACTAGCTACCGTAGTTTCAGGGGGAAACACTAGAGAATGTTTAACACAGCAGATAAATAGCAGAGACACACTAAAAATATGTTTAAAACAACAGAAAGTCAGCAAGGAGACTCTAAAGAATGTTTTAAACAGCTAACAGATCAGTTATTTAAACACTGCTTGGCAGGAAAACCAGAACAAGCAGAACAGATAGGTTTAAAACAGTGAAAAATACCAGTAAATACTTAACAGTGAAAATAGCAAAAAAACGGCTTTGTAAACAATGAAAACAGCAATAAATTTAAATTTAACAGGCACGGTAATGCAAACAATTGCAGTACAACAGTGTAGTTTAGTGCGCAGTATATAAATACTGTGCAAAAGTAGGCACCAGGCAATGAAAAAGTGCATAAATAGTATAGACGTGCAAAATACAAGACAACTTATTGGTTTTTGGAAGCTCAGAAGCCTCTAGTCATCTGGTATCTCAGCTCAGAGTTGCAGATGGTAGCTCATGTCAGTTCAGCTCGGTACAAACAAGCAGAAAACTGCTCAAATGCAGGGCGTAAATACCAGAAGCTAAAAACTTGAAAAAAAAACTTTAAGTGGCTTGTGTGAGTAATCACTAAATCAAAACCCCCTCCCCTTCAACTATTTAAATTTATTGGCCATCCTACTGTATTCCATAGTACCAGAATACAAACGTGACCACCCCTTTCAACCCATCTTGCTGTTTTAAAAATAGTAACTCTCCACTAAACCTTTACTTTTTAAAAAGGTAAAACTTAAGTTACCTACTTTCACGTCTACCTTCTCTAGTGCACACTGCAGAGTGCATTTGTTTTTCATCTTACTTTTAAGCATCCCTTTGTCTAGCACTTTCTCTAATACCTGCTGGAAAGCACTAGGAAGCCTTAAACTGATACAAGCACTCAACTCTCCTTGTTAATAAGGAGAAATTAATAGTAGGCACTAAACAGCCTATAATTGCAAAGTACCTTGCTAAGGTAAGGGAAAACAGCTCCTGTACTTTACAAAAAAAACCCATCAAACCAGGCATGTCCAAGGATCAGCTTCCAATGATTTCTCCTGTCCACCTGGTGAATCTGGGCATACTGGGGCAATGCAGCAATTGCCTCATGTACACAGACATCCCTCTCCTCCTACCACCCAACACTACAACCTGTGAGAGATGCACTTACATAGCCAAAATGGAAGCAAAGCTCTCTCCACCCAAGATTGTGCTAGACAGTCAAGAGGAGAAGGTTAACACCCATACTACACCTCAAGCAACACGTAGCCCTTCTAAACCCACACCACCAACACCCACCTATAGCAACACTAAATCCACATATGCAGAGGCCCTTAACTGTAACCTGCCCAAGCAACAAGGACCTCTGAAGCTGCAACGCAAACAAACACCAATCACAACCAAAGTGTCACATAGTTCAAAACACCTGTGTGCCACCCAGCAACAGCCCCTAAGGTAAGACAATGTACCTAACACTTTAATCATAGGTGACTTTATAGTCCGGCACACTCATGTCCCTCTCACCAGGTTGAACAAGGAGAAAATTACAGTCAGCTGCCTGTTGGGTGCCAGGATCCGCCACATAACGCATGCACTCAAGTCACTCCACAACAAGTACAAATATGACTCTGTCATTGTCCATGTTGGAGTGAATGACTTGAGACATACCTCCCTGGACTACATGAAAAAGACACATGGAAGAGCTCTCGGATCATGTGGCCCAGGCAGGTATGACCCTAGCCCTGAGCAGCATCTTGCCTTCGCCCAGAATGATACCACAATATAAGGACAAAGTGATTGACTTCAACAATTGGCTAAGCTTCTGGTGTCATTCAAAGGGGATCCAGTATCTGTCTGCCTGGGACGATATGATTGACAGACCACGATGCTTTGCCAGAGATGGTCTGCACCTGTCGCCTCTGGGATTCAGGTTACTGGCTAAGGCTCTTGCCACCCCTATAGTGCCTTTTTTAGGCAAAGTTCAAAGAACAAAACCACCACCGTAACAGGTACAAGCATGCAAAATCTGAAGGTAATGCTACTCAATGCTAGAAGTCTAAACCTCAAAATGCACTCTCTCGAGGCACTCCTAAAAATGGAGAACATCGATATCTGTGCAGTAAGTGAGACCTGGTTCAAGGCTCCAGAGAGCACCCCTGCAATACCAGGCTACAACTCTTACCACACTTTTCGGCCACCAAAGCAGGACCGAAACACTAAAGGTGGAGGAGTGTCAATATTCACCAAGGATATTCACACCACCAGGCTAGTTGCCCAACACAATGCGTCTGAAATTCTCCAGGTGCAGCTAACACTAGGTAAGACTGCAATCCAAATTGTAGCTTGCTACAGATCCCCCACCATACCCCAAGATTCTCACTACACCTTTCTAAACATACTGGAAAATATTAAGATAGAACCTAACACCCTAATACTGGGAGATTTTAACTACCCTGCCATTAACTGGGAAAGCTACTCATGTACCAACACCTTTGCCATACGGTTCTTGGAATTCATAAATTCCAACGCCCTGGATCAACTAATCCATATCCCACCAGGGGCTGCAATATCCTAGACCTGGTCATTACCAACATGGGAAATCGATGCTCCACACCTATGGTCCCCCCTCGTTAGTCACGTCTGACCATAAGCTAATCACCCTTAACATCCACATTCCACCCCTACCCCCCAGTAAGGAAACCTCCATAAAAAACTTCTCCAAAGCCAACTTCATGCTATTCAAGTCAGAAGTGACAAACTTCATGACACCCATGCAGACGGGAGCTGAAAGATCAACTGCTGAATCCTACACTAAGGCACTGTACGAGCACATCCACTCGTGCATAAATCGTGCCATCCCAAATAGAACCAAGATGCTCTCATCCAAAAAAAGAAGCCAATCTGGTGGTCCCCTGCCATAAACAAACTTTACAACAAAAGAAAGAAACTGTTGCAGAAAAGAGGAAAATCCCAGGATGCAAAAAACTTCCTTACCAGCCCCAGTAAGAAACTGAGATCCCTCATAAAATCCTCCAAAGCTAGTTACGAAAATAAAATTGCCAAAGATTCCAAAGACAACAACAAGGCATTCTATAACTATGTCAAGAATCTAAATGGCAATGCTCAGATCTGCTCTGAGCTAAAACAGAATGGCATTAAATATACTGATCCCAAGGATATTGCCAATATCCTGGCAGATCGATTCAGTGCCAACTTCACCCCCCTCTCACCCCTAAATGGCCCATCTCAATACCGGAAGATTGCCAAATTCCGGTAATAACGGCCACACAGGTAAAAAATGCACTCTCCAAAGCTAAGAATACAGCATCCATGGGACCAGATGACATCCCGGGCTGTGTCCTACATGAACTACAATATGAACTGGCACCTCACCTAAGTGTCATGTTTAATCATAGCCTTACCTCAGGTTTCGTGCCCACTGAGTGGCGCACAGCTACAGTTATCCCACTCCACAAGGGGGGATCCACCTTGGATCCCAGAAACTACCGTCCCATCAGTCTGACAAGCCTTATCTGCAAGGCCATGGAGCGTATTATCATGGAACTTGTAAACAAAGACATTGGCAACCTTCAAACACTGGACCCCACCCAGTCTGGGTTCGTGAAGGGCCGATCTTGTCTCCTGAACTTGATTGACTTCTTCGAATCAGTCTCCAGAGCCATGGACAAGGGTAAGGTGGTCCACACAGCCTATCTAGACCTTGCCAAGGCCTTTGGCACCATCCCCCACTCTGGAATCATAGCTAAACTTACTAAGCTGGGCATTAATCCC
Organism: Protopterus annectens; assembly: GCF_019279795.1. Taxonomy (NCBI): domain Eukaryota; kingdom Metazoa; phylum Chordata; order Ceratodontiformes; family Protopteridae; genus Protopterus; species Protopterus annectens. The sequence goes on from NC_056746.1 coordinate 1,372,037,083, forward strand.
TACGTCACCCAATGGGTTGCTAACTGGCTTACTGATAGAACCCACACTGTAAAAGTAGCCGATTCCAAATCCATCTCCAGACAAGTGACAAGTGGAGTACCTCAGGGTTCAGTCCTGGCACCGCTCTTGTTTGGCATCTACTTCTCTGAAGTACAGGCCAACACTAAGGGACTCTGGATAACAAAGTTTGCAGATGACTGCAAACTGGGAGCCATTATTGAATCCCCAAATGATGTGGATACTCTACAAAAGGGCCTTACAGAAACAGATGCTTGGTGCCAGAGCCATGGGCTCAAGCTCTGTGCCAAGAAATGTATAGTTATCCCCTTTGGGAAAAAACATGTATCTGTGAATTACTATATAGGTGGCAGTACACTAAACACCGAAAGTTTGATAAGAGACTTGGGGACACAGGTTGACAGTGGTCTCACCTTCGATAACCACATCACCATAACAGTCAGGAAATCTTTCTATGTGGCACACCTCATCACTAAGGGCTTTTCATCCAGAAAAAAGGAGGTCATTGTCCCACTGTACTCATCCCTCATTAGACCCATTATAGAATACAATGCCCCGTTTGGTATGTACCTCTCAAGACATCTGCAACAACTGGAAAGGCCACAGAAATACCTCACTGAAAGAATCACAGGCCTAAAGCAGATGCCCTACGCTGACCGCCTTAAAAAACTCCAGCTATACTCTGTCGCATATCGTCTACTCAGAGGCAATCTTTGCTTAACATACAAGGCCATGTCAAACCCAGAGCTGTTGGACATGCTACACTTAAAGAAATCCCAATCCCTCAGAGCCACACGCTCCAGGGATCTAAACCTTGTCATCACAATAAACAAAACATGCTGGAGGGATAGGTTCCTGACCCAGAGACTCCCCAGACTCTGGAATAGATTGCCCATACATGTCAATCAGAGTGCCTCTTTGGTCCTCTTCAAAAGGAACCTTGACGATTGGATGGGCGAAAGGAAGTTCACCCCGGGGATCACGTCAGTCGCCCTGCTAGACAGGGGTCCAGGGAAGTAAATAGTCTGGGAAGAAATAGCCAGGGAATTATTATGGCTAGGCTTGTATAGGCCCTAGGACTGATAGCCTAGTACCAACCTATGAACCTAAAAAGATTCAAAGGACCAATAAGGAACAGTTAGATGGACTGGCTGGCTGATATATATCCCCCATGGATCTGGACATATCTTCAGGGTATGCCCTTGTTAACAGTTTTTTTCTTCAGCAGTGTAATGGACGTCCTCTCTGATAAGTGAAGTGTAGAGTATGTGAACATTTTTGAGAGAATATCCTTGAATAAACCAGTTTGTAAAACTGGGCAGACATGGCAATGGGGTTTCTGGCTCTGCATGTACATCAGAAGTGATTTAACATTGCAGTGCAGTTGTGTAAAATCTTACCATAAGATGTCATTCTCTTCATTGTTGCAGTATTTCTTAAAGAAGGGATGTCCCACTCCCCCGGGCAGTCTTGTTTGCGCTGTATGTCATATTTATGCTCAACGTACGGTTGCAATTACCCAGAACTGAATTGCCCAACAAGAAAACAGTCATAGGACAAAGGAGGAGTCCATGCACATCCATAAAGAAAAAATGCAGAATAAACAAGAGGGGGGGTGGGTAGAGGGAGGGAGCAAATACCGCAACAGTGAAAAGAAGGACATATACTATTATAGTAATATTTACTGTTATAGTAATATTTTACGCAACAGCATTTATGTCCTCCTATATCACTGAAGCAATATTCCTTAAAGAAGGGAGAGTAAAAAAGCTCAAGAAACTGAATGAGATGTGGAAGGCTGAGAAAAGCTGTCAACAAACCCACATAAAATAATTTCAGCACCTGCTCTGGCCCCTAGAAACCATATCCAAGATGTTCATCGTGTTTCACTGTTGCAGTCATGACTGTAGGGTTCTCCCCTGCCGGCAGGCAGCCCCAGGTCGGCCAGAATCCCAAAGTCTGGGTCCGGCGTCGGCTGTTCAACCATGCTCCCTGACGTCAGAGCGCCAGGAGTACAAAGCTGACAGCCGATGCCATCTTCTCCAGTCTTTCTTGCCATGCGGTGATAGCAGTTCGCAAGTACCGGTCGGCTGACTCCTGACGAATTTTTCTATATACTTCGGTCCGAAGACTTTCTTCTCCACTCGAAGCTAAGTACCCCGTTGGGGAAACTTTTTTCTTGCTCCACTCCGATGTCAGAAAAAGTTAATAATTGTATTTCATGTGGGAAGCAAATACCTCATAAGGATTTTCATTCTTACTGTATTCCTTGCTTAGGCCCTGACCACGACGTAGCTAGTTGTCGGTTTTGTGCTAGATTCAATCAACGTACAATTAAGCGAAGATGCGATTTTGCTTTTCATTACTTGGTAGGTGCTTTAACTACAAAATGTTGTCGGATACTGTCCCGGCTACGGAGTTCTAAGCGTCGCAAGGATAAAGACAGGCCTCCGAGGTCCAAATCTGATGATAGCGCACAAGCGGAGCCAGCTTCAGGTTCAGCCGTCGTCAGTGAGGCGCTTTTGCAGCCCCTGTCCTCGTCCATTTCAGAACCGACGGCCGAAACGGACTCTCATGAGGAGCCAACCAGGCCTTTAAATATTTCTGTTGCAGGACCTTCGGACAATGCTCCTTCGGATGGGTCCGGAGCCGCTGTGCAGGTACCGGCTTCCGAAGGGGTTTTCAGGCCTACTCAGCTACTAGCAAAGGCAAAGCCAAAGGCAAAGACTCCTTCTAAGTCAAAGACTTCAACACAGGCCACTTCTGAACCGGCTCCCAAGTCACAGAAACAGTTACTCAAGATGGCGGAGGATTTACTTACTATGATTAGGGGTTCACATCCCCCTCCAGACAAAAGGCCAAGGCAGGATGTTTATTATGATTCCTCTGATCAGGCTTCTGTTTCCTCAGTTTCTTCTTCTGATCAGGAATATTCTTTCCCTCCTTATGAGGATTCTGATGCTGAAGAATCCATTCCTTCAGCTTCTCCCCCTGAGGTTTTCTCTTTTGGGGAAACTTTGCATGAAATGAGGGAACATTTCCACTGGGAAGGACAGGAGTATTCGGAATCCAAGAAAAGACTGAGGGATTTTCTTCTTCTTCCTCAACATAGACCCCTGGCTATTCCTCCTGTTTTGGATATTGTGGATAATGCCTTTTCGGAGGCTAACTTAACCCCTGACTTTTCCTCCTGCTCTTGTTAAGCCTGATAGATATTACAGGGTTCCTGATTCCCATCTGTTTTTATACAAGAACCCTGCTGCTGACCCTGAAACCATTTCTCAGGGTCCTAAGGGAGTTAAGGCCGCTTCTGCCAAAAATCCCATTCCTACTGAAAAGGATTCTCTATCCCTAGAAAGATGGGGCAAAAAGGTGTACATCTCTGCTACTTTGTCCATTAGGGCTTTAAACTGTCAGTTTCATATGCTTAAATACCAGCAGTTTCTCTTGTCTGTCTTAAAACAAAAGCTTACTTCCATTTCTGCCTGTGCAGATGATAAGGAATTACATGACTTATTGCATGCCACTGAACAGGTTGGGAAGCATGGTTTACACTGTGGATTTGATGCCTTGGAGGCTTCCTGTAGGGCTGCGGCCTCTGGCACAGTCATTAGAAGGCATGCATGGCTAAAGGAACAAAATTTACCTGAACAAGTAAAGGCTAAATTATTGGATGCTCCTGTTCAGCATAATGTTTTGTTTGGATCGAAAGCTGAAGAGGTGATTAAAAAGATGGAGGATAAGGCGAAATCCATGCAAACAGTTAAAGATTTCTTACAAGTACAGCCACCTAGATTTAGCAGGAATTGGCCTTCAAAAAATTGGTCCTTTCCCACTTCAGACAGGCCTCAGAGGGGTGGATATAGACGCTCCAGAGGGAGGCCTCAAACACAAGCTGCTTATAGACCAAGACAGTGGACTGCTTTCACCCCTAGGGGAGGAGAGGACAGGTCACAATCTCAAAGGAAACAAACTCAATGACTCCCTCTGTTGGGCTACAGGAACTTCTTGCCTGGAAGCCCCTCTCGGAGGAAAACTCTCTCTTTTTTATCAAAATTGGACTCAAATAACCCAAGACAAATGGGTTTTGGGTGTGGTTTTAAGAGGTTACAAATTCCATTTTCATACCTTGCCAAGGCCAAGCGGATGGCCAGACCTTCCAAAGCATCAATGGACGGAGGCCTTAAACCAGGTGGAAGCTCTTTTGGCTATGAATGCCATAGAACTGGTTCCTCTTTCAGAGATGGGAAAAGGTTTTTACTCAAGGCTTTTTCTAGTCCCAAGGAAGCAAAACTTATGGAGACCCATTATGGATCTGTCGGTCTTGAACACCTTTCTAGAGATTTCAAAATTCAAGATGCTTACTCTACAGCAGCTACTTCCAATGCTGTCCAAAGATGCATGGATGGTAACTTTGGATTTAAAGGAGGCATATTTACACATTCCCACTCGGGCGGGATCGCAGAAAATACCTCAGGTTCAAGGCCGGATCGAGGCACTTTCAATTCTCTGCGCTGCCCTTTGGATTGTCTACTGCGCCCAGGGTCTTCACCAAATGCCTGGCTCCAGTAGTAGCTTACTGCAGACTCAAGGGAATTCAAATTTGCCCTTATCTGGACGATTGTCTAATTCAGGCAGACAGCAAGGATGTCTTACTCCAGCATCTAGAATTTGTACAGAACCTCCTCAAGTTCCTGGGATTCTCTGTAAACATAAAAAAGTCAAATTTGACACCATCACAACAGATAACTCTTTTGCGTGCACTTCTAAACACCACGACCCAGATGGCATTTCTGACATCCGAACAACAATTACAGCTGGCTTCAACTTTCAGAACCTTGGCAACTCTAACTCAACTATCTGCAAGGAAATTCCTGCAGGCTTTGGGTTACATGGCCTCCTGCATCCTTCTCGTACCATATGCAAGACTACACATGAGGAAAATACAGTGGTACCTAAAAAGTGTATGGTCTCAGCATTGCCACAGATTAGACATACTGATCTCCATCCTTCCTTGCCTTCAAAAGGAATTTCTTTGGTGGTCCAGGGCATGTGCTCTAAACAAAGGGAAACCCTTCCGTTTGCCTCCTGCCACTCAGATTCTAACCACGGACGCCTCGGATTATGCTTGGGGAGCCCATTTTCAGGGCAATTGTTTGCAGGGCCTTTGGACAAAGGATCAGAAGCACCTGCATATCAATTTAAAGGAAATGTTAGCCATTCAGAAAGCTCTATTGGCCTTCAGGAATCTTTTACAACCAGGACAACTGCTAATACGGACAGACAACACCACAGTTATGTGGTACATAAACAAGCAAGGGGGATTTCATTCCTACCCCCTTTGCAGACTAGCCATGGATCTATGGAACACAGCTCTAGCTTGCAATCTGGATCTTCAAGCTCAGTTTCTACCAGGGAAACAGAACTTCCTGGCAGACAGTCTGAGCAGAAACCTTTCGGATCCACACGAGTGGATGCTGGATACCAAAATATTCAGGATGATAACAGCAGTCTGGGGATGTCCTCACATAGACCTCTTTGCATCCCATCTCAATCATCAACTACAGAATTTTTGCACCAGGACTTTCCACAGAGAAGCTTGGAAAGTGGACGCCCTGACATTCAGTTGGAGGAACCTCTCGGGATATGCCTTTCCGCCTCTTCCTCTTCTTCCATGGGTTTTATTGAAGATAAAACAGGACAAGCCCAAGATTATAATTTTGCTGGCTCCAAATTGGCCTCGGCAGTTTTGGTATCCAACTCTAAAAAACCTATGCCTGGAGCCCCCTTGGGTTTTACCTCAGTCTCCAAACCTTCTGTCCCAACATCAGGGTCAGGTTCTACACTCTCATGTCAGGACTCTCAGCCTGGCGGCCTGGTTAATCCAGGGCCTTTGATTTCTTCTTTACTGCATAAGCAGGTTATGGATGTCATTTTAGAAGCCAGATGTCCTAGCACTAGAAAATCTTATGCAGGAAAATGGAAAAGATTTTGTTCCTGGATGCAGGCTCAGGATTCTGATCCTCTTCTTCCTAATATTACTTTAATTTTACTTTACTTGACAGATCTCTTACATAAGGGTCTCTCTTTCTCTTCCATTAAGATGCATGCCTCTGCTATTTCTGCTCATTATTATACAGACCCTCCCATCTTTTCCCACCAGCTCATGAGACAGTTTCTCAGAGGAGCTAAGAACTTAAGACCTCCTAGATCTCCTCCCATTCCTGCTTGGGATCTCAACTATGTTTTGGAAAAACTAACCTTGCCTCCTTTTGAGCCTGCTGCCTCTTCTGACATCAAGTTTTTTTCTTGGAAGACAGCTATCCTGTTAGCCCTAACTTCTGCCAGGAGAGTTTCAGAGTTACAAGCTCTTATGGCTGTGGAACCTTATATTATTTTTCATCAAGACAGGGTATCTTTGAGGACTAATCCTACCTTCATACCTAAGGTGGTTTCCAAAGTGGCTTTAAATCAAACTATCCACTTGCCAACCTTTTTCCCCACTCCTCAAAATAAAGGGGAAAGGATCTTACATTCCTTGGATGTACACAGACAACTACGTTTTTACCTGAACAGAACCAAGGACTTCAGAAAATCAGAACAATTGTTTGTTTCTTATGCTTCAAGTTCCCAAGGTAAAGCCATTTCTAAACAAACCATTTCTAAATGGATTGCTCATGGAATCAGATTTTGTTATTCTCACCATGGAAAGCAAATCCCAGGGAGTATACGGACTCATTCCACCAGAGCTGCTTCCACTTCTGCGGCCTTCCTCAGGGGAGTTCCTACCAAGGACATTTTGGAAGCTGCAACTTGGAGTTCAGTGCATACTTTTTCTAAGCACTACAATCTACCTCTCTACTCTAAGTCTATTTATTTTATTTATTTATTTTACATTTGTTGACCGGGCTAGTCTAGCTGGATACAATTCCATTTTCAGTAGAGGCCCGGGGAGAAAAGCTCCACATAAATTTGATCAAAAAACGTTACGAGAGACAAGCAAATGGACAAATCATCATAGATGAAAAGACAAATAAAAAATATAGTACCCAATAACAGATATATACAAAAAGAGGATCACATTTCTAAAAATAACATTAATTAGCTGAAATAACATCAAGAGCAAGTCACAAAACAGAGAGCAAAATTGATTAATAATATTATATAGAACTAATCTTAGTAACAGCAGGAGAAAGAGAAGCACTAAAATAGGAGAGGAGGAAGGAAGCAGTATAAGAAAGAGAAGGGAAGTTGAGAGAGATTAGCATAGAGGAAAGAAGAAACAAAATACTCTAAAAGGAGGTAGACTGAAGCAGATACAGTAAAGAGAGGGAAAGTAGTAGGAAAGTGCAGAGTAGTAGGAAAGCGCAGAGGAGGTAAAGGATCAGTCAGGTTTTGAACAGGAACAGAGCCAGTGGCTTTGGAAGTAGTCTTTGATTTTGTGTTTAAAGAGAGGCAGAGATGTGGTAAGTGTTATGTCGCTAGGAAGCAGATTCCAGTTCCTTCCTACAGTATTATTGAAAAGAGAGTCACCGGCAGAATTATAAGTCTTTGTTATAGTAGCCATAAGTTTACTGGATGAGCGAAGGGAGTTTAGGTTGTTATAGGGGATTAGAAGTTTAGAAAGAATAGGGGTTTTGTTTGGTTGGTATAAGATTTTATGGGCAATAGTGAGTTGAGGGATTAACAGAAGGTTTTGTAGTTCAAGCCAGCCTAGAAGTTTCAGGTTAATACAGTGATGAGTTCTAAAAGGGTTACTAGTGGCAAAACGGGCAATGTTGTTGTAGCAAGTAGACAGTTTGTTAAGGTTGGCTTTCTTAAGGTTAGTAAAAATTGGTGAGGCATAAAGAAGAGTAGACAAAAGATGAGAGTGGGCAATCTTGGCTCTGGATGATGATGTTAGGAAAGGTTTAATTCTATATAGGCTTCCTATTTTTCTATTGACTGTTTTAATGGTGTTGTTGATATGCTGGTCAGAGGAGAGGTTGTTATCAATTGTTATTCCTAATAATTTTGTTGTTGGATCTGGAGCAATGAGAGTGGCATTATTTGAGGAGATGGTGAAGTCCAAGGGGGTGGACCTAGTGCTAGGAGAGAAAAGGAGAAGTTTAGTTTTTTTGGCATTGAGGAGGAGGTTGCGTCTGGTGAACCAAGTTTCTACAGTGTTGAAGACATTTTGAGTAATAGATGAGAGTTCATTAGGAGATGAAGAAGAGCAGATAAGGGTGGAGTCATCTGCATATTGAATGCAGGTAGATTGAGGAATTGCTAAGTGAAGATCATTGATGAACAGGGAGAAGAGAAGAGGTCCTAGAATGGAGCCCTGAGGTACACCGATGGAAACGGGCGTGAGTGAGGAAATTTGGTTTTCCCAATGAACTGCTTGCTGTCTATTGCCAAGGTAGGATGTAAACCAGTTAATGGCAAGATTATCAAAGTAGAGGGATGTAAGAGTGTTAATTAAAATGGAGTGGTTGACCATATCGAAAGCTTTAGAGAGGTCAATGAAGAGAGCAGAAGAGAAGGTTGTCGTTGCGGTTCCTGTTGATCGTATCTACAAATGATAGGAGAGCAGTGGTAGTACTGTGATGTGGTCTGAAACCGTGTTGACAGTTTGCTATTATGTTGTTTTGAGAGAGATGCTGTAAAAGTTGTAGGTCAATACATTTTTCCATTATTTTTGCTAAGGGAGAAAGGAGGGCAATTGGTCTATAGTTTGAGTACTCAATGGAGTTTCCACCTTTATGTAAAGGGATAATATGGGATATTTTCCAGATGTCTGGGATGGTTCCCTCTTGGATTGTCCTATTTATAAGTATAGATACTGGATATGCAATTTCTTTGGCAGCTTTTTGGAGGAAAAGTGAAGGGAGCTTGTCAGCAGAAGGGGTACAAGGCTTCAGTTTGTGGATAAGTCTAGAGATGAAAGATGTAAGAATAGGGTGTATTTTAAAGTTATTTGAAGGGTGTCTTTGGTTTATAGGTGGGCTGGAGTTATTAGTGCTAAGTTGTTTAGCTAGTGATAGAATAGTGTCAGTAAAAAAAGAGTTGAAAGCATTTGCAGTGAGGTGGGGAGTATCTGGGTCGGGATTGAGAGGGGTGGGAGTTTTGGATGTTCCTGGGGAGAGGAGTCTATTTATAGATGACCAGAACTGTTTGGGGTTGTTATGATGAGTTTGTTGAAGTTTGCAGTAGTAGGGTCAGAAATTATTGCTTTTTTAGTCGAGTTTCTAAGTTGGCGGAAATGAAGAAGGTCAAGGGAATTTCTATGGTTTCTCCATTTGGCCCAGACTTTATTTCTGGAGAGAATTAGCTTTTTAGTTTCTTTAGAGAGCCATGGGGCAATATTGGGTTTCATTCTGATGGTGCGTTCAGGAGCATGTTTGTTGAGAATGGATAAAAAAGTGGTATTAAAGTATGATACTGATTTTTCAAGGGGAAGAGATTTCAGGGGCTCAGTTGCATTCGCTGAGTTCATTTTGAAATAGGTCCATGTTAAAATTTTTAGTAGAGCGTATTTTTTGAATGTTAGGGGGGGTTAGGGAAATCAGTTCTTTCTCTAGTAATAAAGGTTAAAGCATGGTCACTTATGTCATCAGGCAGGGTTCCTGCTTTGTAGGCGTGTTTGATTTTGTTTATGAGTATCCAGTCTAAAATACTCTCTTTATTGTTAGGCTTGTTGATTCTAGTGGTTGAAGTAATAGTCTGGGTGAAACCATATAGGTTCATATGAGAGGAAGGATTTTCTGCATTTATAGTGTTCCAGTCAACATTGATGTCACCTAGAATTATAGTTTCTTGGGGGTAAGTAGTAGATACCCAGCTGAGAAAGGGTTCTAGTATGGGTATATTGTTTCCTGGTGGTAAGTAGATGCAAATAATATAAAGGGATTTCTTGGTGTTTATTTGGAGTTTTGTTATGATGGCTTCTACTTTGCAATCTGGGGTAGGATAGGCTGGAAGAGTAGAGATATTAAGCTGATTCTTAAAAAGAATTGCTACTCCACCACCTTTACGTTTTGGTCGGTCAAGTCTTATTATGCTATATCCTTGGGGTGTGATCTCAGTGTCTTTTGTTTCTGGTTTGAGCCAGGTCTCTGAGAGGCACAGAATGTCAAACGAATGAATATCAAGGAGGGCATGTAATTGAGCTATTTTGTTATTTATACTATGAATGTTTAGGTGTCCAATAAGGAGGGAGTCATAGATTTTAGGTGAATTGGTTTTGGGAGAGGGATAAGCTGGCCCAGGATTAGGGTGGATGTCTCCATCTTGTAATGTAAGAAGATTAGGTTTAGTTATTAAATGGTTCTTTAGAAAGATTTGAAGTATTAGTTTCTTATTGGTAGGATATACATACTTAAGGTGGGAGAGTCTGTGGTATTTAGGTAAGAGATAGTTGGGGTTAAAGGTAATGTTAGAGTGTAAAATGGGAGAAGTATTTGTAAGGGTTGATGTGTGTTTATAGGGGTAGATGGAGTGGGCAGAAAGAGGGTTTTCAAAGAAGGTAAGAAGGTATGCAGAGAACAGGATGGTAAGGAGTGGAATTGTGAGTGTGGGCATAGTAGGGAAGTTGGGAGGCATAGTTAGAGAGTATTATAGTAGGAGTTAAGGAAGATACTAGAAGAGGCTAAGATAGGAGAAATGATATAAAGCCTAATAGGAGAGGGAGGAGAGAAAGAGGGCCAGTAAGAGGTAGTAAGAGGGTGTAAAATGGTAGTGTAAGAGGAAAATAAAAAATAAAAATGAAGTAGATGACAAATATAGAGCTGTGAGGTCAGATATAAGGGAGGGATTTTGGAAGGAATGAGGTATGAGGGGAGGAGGTGGTAAGGGATGTGGTTAACAGAGGAGCGGGATAAAGCAGGGTAAGATATTGGTAGAAAGAAGTAGGGGGTGTGTTCAGAGAGGTATAAGAGTAAGACCCCTGGGGGTGGGTGGGAATTGGGGGTAGGGAGGGGAGCGGAGTGAGCCCACAGGGCGAACGGAGCGGGAAGAAACAGCTGAAGCAGAGATGGGAAAGGAGGCAATCAAAAATGCAGGTAAGTAAGGTGAGAGAGGTATATAGTGAGAACAAGAAGGTAAAGTAGAGACCAGAGTTCAGGGAGAAGATAATGCACAGACAGGTAAAAATCAGTATGTGAACATACAGTGAAAATAGAGGAAGAGCAGGTCTAAGTTAAGGAAAGTAGGCAGCTTACAAGGAATAGAGCAAAGCAGGGAGATAGGGGACAGATGGAGAGTGAGGCTAGGATAGAGGTGAGAAGGAATAGGAAGCCAGAGTACTATTGTAAACAGATGTAAGGGCTAGTTGGAGCCAGAAGGGAACAGCATACGAAACAACAGAAACAGAGGGGAGGGAGCTACCTAAAAGATAGCGCAGATAAAAAGAGAAAGAAAACGGAGAAATAAAGAATAAGACCAAGAGAGGTGTGAGGGAGAAGAGAAAATAGTTAAAAAGTAGGAGAGTAGAGCATACGAAGGGTGGGAGAGGGGGGGGCTAAGCAGGGCAGGTACTGGCTGCTAGAGACTCACACACAGGCAAACTATAAGACCCTTATAGGAATACCAGAACAGGAGCCCAATTTGCAAACAAATCTATGCCCAGAACCTACTTTCTCTACTTTTCTTTCCTTTTCTTTCCTTGGTAGAGTGTACAGTATAGGACAGGCAGTTTCAATCAGTCACAAGAGGGTTGGCAGGTTCTTCCGGCACCAGGAGGATTTACAAGAAGACTGGAAACAGTATAGTTCAGCTGGAATTTCTCTACTTTTCTTTCCTTTTCTTTCCTCCTTCTTCAGATGACATCTATTACGAAATCCCAGTCTCCATAGGACACTATGACACTATTAGTTTTGAATTTGTTTGCAGTTTCCTTCTATTGGCCCTGCATGATGAAGAGGGTCATCTACAACCACACTACACCTGAAGAAAGTCACTGCCTCTCAACTGTCCAGACTTTCGCAGCCAGAATATCCAGATTTTTGCCTCCTATTTTTTATCTGTTTCTCCGAAAATTGTGGTCAGGACTCGGCGAGACGTCGGGTTGGCAAGTCTAGGGCAGGCTTTGCCTCTGCAGTCTTGCAGGGCCTTTTAGCCGCCCCTTCCTCTTTATGACCACCTCCCTTTCTTTCAGCTTTGAGATTCTACCCTACAGTCATGACTGCAACAGTGAAACACGATGAGCATAGTACAGTTGTGTACACCTACCATAAATGTAGATGTTCGAGTGTCTTCACTGTTGCAGTCTGGGTTTCTCCTCCTGTCCCCTCTTGTTTTTACTTCTGTGTATTTCCTTTTTTCACCATTCTTCTGAGGTGTATTTGCAAAGGTTATGGGACCTTTTTCATTTTGGGACTCCTGACATCTGGGGCAAGAAAAACTGGAGAAGATGGCGTCGGCTGTCAGCTTTGTACTCCTGGCGCTCTGACGTCAGGGAGCATGGTTGAACAGCCGACGCCAGACCCAGACTTTGGGATTCTGGCTGACCTGGGGCTGCCTGCCGGCAGGGGAGAACCCTACAGTCATGACTGCAACAGTGAAGACACTCGAACATCTACATTTATGGTAGGTGTACACAACTGTACTTTATGATGCATAGTAAAGGTATGCACTGAGGACCAAATAGCAGCTTCAAGGATGAAATTGGTGTCCAGTCCCTTGAAGAAGGCACCAGAAGAGGCAACAGCCGTAGTAGAATGATCTGAGAAGGCACCAGAAGAGGCAACAGCCGTAGCAGAATGATCTGAGAAGGCACCAGAAGAGGCAACAGCCGTAGTAGAATGATCTGAGAAGGCACCAGAAGAGGCAACAGCCGTAGTAGAATGATCTGAGAAGGCACCAGAAGAGGCAACAGCCGTAGTAGAATGATCTGAGAAGGCACCAGAAGAGGCAACAGCCGTAGTAGAATGATCTGAGAAGGCACCAGAAGAGGCAACAGCCGTAGTAGAATGATCTCTAATAGAAGCAGACAGAGACTTGCCATGAAAAGAATAACAAAAAGAAATGGCCTTTGATGTCCAGGAGGAGATGGTTTGCTTAGAAACAGCCAAACCCAAAGACTTGGGTGAAAGGTCACAAAAGATTGATTGGACTTATGAATAGTCCTAGTTTTATCCAAATAGTACCTGAGCTGTCTCTGCAAATCCCAGGTATGCAGGGCCCTCTCAGTAGCAGACTGAGGAGAAGGAAAAAAGGAAGCAAATTGTACCGACTGATTTAAGGACAACTCATTTACCACCTTGTGCATAAAAGAAGGAATAGTACGAAGGGACACCCTATCCCTGTGAAAAACGAAAAAAAGGAGGAGTGGCCATAAGGGCCTGGAGCTCAGAAACCATCCCAACAGAAGTAAGAGTCAGCAGCGAAATAGTCTTCCAAGTACAATGCTGCAAAGAAACAGAAGCAGCAGGCTCAAAAAAAGCCCGAGTCAATATTTCCAAAACAGATTTAAGGTCCCAAGGAGGAGGAATAGGTTTCCTTGCAGGCCTAATATGCAGGACACCCTTAAGAAATTGCTTGAGCTCAAAATGAGAAGTCACAGGAGGAGTCAAGAACAGACAAGCAGAAATTGCTGACAAATGGGCCTTCACAGAGGAATAGGCCAAGCCAGACTGGAACATCTCACACAAATAAGAGAGGACCAGAGGGACCCTCACTGAAAAAGGGTCCTGGCTAATGAGTATAGCACCAGACAAAAAATTGTTTCCATTTGGACATGCAAGATTTTCTAGTTGAGGGTTTCCTTGCCTCCTATAAAACCCTGAGCACGTCTTCATTAAAGAGGTGCCTGAAAGGGATCAAAACCCTGTCACCCACAATATCAGTTACAGAGTAGTCAAATGGGGATGAATGAGAGACCCCTTGTCCTGTGTGAAGAGGTCCAACCAGTGAGGTAACTTGTGATGATTGCCCCTGGCCAGATGCATTGAGGGCAACCATTGCTGTCTCAGTCTAAAGGTAGTCACTAGCAAGATTTTGGTGAGTCCAGCTGCATCTTCTGCAGGAGTCTTGCAAGCTGAGGAAGAGGAGAGAAAGCATAAAGAAACCCCCCTTTCCACGGAAAGATAAGGTGCCCATTTTCCAGGTCAGAGGACATGGCACTCTGGAACAGAAGAGAGGAAGCTGCTTGTTCAGAGGGGAGGCAAAAAGATCTACCTGAGGAGTACCCCACTGATGGACAGTGTCCAGAAACATGTCTCCATTAAAGCATCCATTCATGAGCCTGTGTTTTGGACCCTCTCAGCAAGTCTGCCACAAGATTGTGCTGTGAAGGAATGTATACTGACTGAAAAGTTAACTGATAGCCGAGAGCCACTTCCCATGCCTGAATTGCCATCCTGCAGAGGAGGTAAGATTTTGTGCCCCTGTGCTTTTTGGCATATCACATCATTGTAATCTTGTCCATGTACAGTGGATATAAAAAGTTTACACACCCCTGTTAAAATGCCAGGTTTTTGTGATATAAAAAAACATGACCACAATAAATCATTTCAAAACTTTCCCTACCTTTAATGTGACATATAAACCTGTACAGTTCAATTGAAAAACAAACAAATCTGGTAGGGGAAAAAATATAAAAAATAAAAAACGTGCAATATGCTGGTTGCGTAAGTGTGCACACCCTTAAACTAATACTTTGTTGAAGCACCTTTTGATTTAATTACAGTATTCAGTCTTATTGGGTAGGAGTCTGTCTGCAACTCACATCTTGACTTGGCAATATTTGCCCATTCTTCCTTGCAAAAGCGCTCCAAATCTGTCAGATTGCGAGGGCATCTCTTGTGCACAGCCCTCTTCAGGTCACCCCACAGATTTTCTGTTGGATTTAGGTCTGGGCTCTGGCTGGGCCATTCCAAAACTTTAATTTTCTTCTGGTGAATCCATTCCTTTGTTGATTTGGATGTATGCTTGGGGTCATTGTCATGTTGAAAGGTGAAATTCCTCTTCATCGTCAGCGTTCTAGCAGATGCCTGAAGATTTTGGGCCAGAAGAGACTGGTATTTGGAACTGTTCATAATTCCCTCCACCTTGACTAAAGCCCCAGTTCCAGATGAAGAAAAGCAACCCCAAAGCATGTTACTGCCACCACCATGCTTCACTGTGAGGATGGTGGTGTTTTGGTGATGCGAAGTGTTGTTTTTGCCCCAAAATACCTTTTGGAATTATGGCCAAAAAGTTCAACCTTGGTCTCATCAGACCATAACACATTTTCCCAAATGATTTTGGGAGACTTAACGTATTGTTTTGCAAATTTTATTCAGGCATGGATGTTTTTCATTGTAAGAAAGGGTTTCCATCTTGCAACACTACCCAATAGTCCAGACATATGGAAAATATGGGATATTGTTGTCACATGTAGTACACAACCAGTATTTGCCAGAAATTCCTGCAGCTCCTTCAGTGTTGCTGTAGGTCTCTTGGCAGCCTCTCTGACCAGTTTTCATCTCGTCTTTTCATCAATTTTGGAGGGACATCCAGTTCTTTGCAGCATCAATGTTGTCCCATATTTTCTCTCCTTTTTGATGACTGTCTTCACTGTGTTCCATGGTATATCTAATGCTGTGGAAATTTTTGCACCCTTCTCTTGACATCTTTCAACAATGAGATCCCTCTGATGCTTTGTAAGCTCTCTGCGAACCATGGCTTTTGCTGCAGCAGGCAACTGAGTAAATGTCAGGAAATTCCTACTAGGACAGCTGAACTTTATTTGGGGCTAATCAGAGTCTCTTTAATTGATGGCAGGTGTGTACCCAAGAAATCTGAATGTCGTAATTAAATCAAAAGGTGCTTCAGCAAAGTATTAGTTTGAGTGTGCATACTTATGCAACCAGCGTATTGTACATTTTTAATTTTTTATATTTTCCCCCTATCAGATTTGCTTGTTTTTCAATTGAATTGTACAGGTTAAGTGGGGAAAAGTTTTGAAACGATTTATTGTGGTCTCGTTTTTTTTATATCACAAAAACCCAGCATTTTAATAGGGGTGTGTAAACTTTTTATATCCACTGTACACCTTCAGCTAGCCTGGAAAGAACATGGGGTGAAAAGCCTGAAGGGCCAGAATCAGAGCCCTCATCTCTTTGATGTTAATATGGTTTGACTTCTGATGGGAAGGCCAAAGACCCTGAACTTTCAGGTGACCAAGAGATGTCCCTTACCCCATGTCCCAGGCATTGATGAACAGCTCTTAAGAAGGGAGTGGAGGCTGGCCAGCCTGGGTTGAAAGTGAACTGTTGAATCCACTGCACTAATTCCTTCTAGAGATAGGGAAAGAGAGGTAAGCTGAAACTCAAGGGGTGATGCTGCAGCCAAACCGGCTTGAGGTACCATTGAAGCTTCTGCATGCAGTCTGACAATAGGAAATATTAGAACCGAAGAGGCCATAAATCCAGGGCCCGAAGAAACTCCCTGGCTGGCATGGCAGTCAGGGGAAGAAGAAACTGAAAGAAGGCTGTCAGCAACAATACCTTTGCAGGCAGAAGAGAGGCCAACATTGGCACCATCTGAAACCCAAATACACATGATCCTTAGAGGGTGTCAGGGCAGACTTTTGTTAGTTGGTAGTAAACCCCAGACTTTGAAGAAGAGAGATGTTGAACTGCAGATCCTGCAACAATCGACTGGGAGAAGACACCTGAAGCAACAAGTTATCTAGATTAGGAAAAATCTGAAAGCCTTGGAGCCTGCAGAAGGCAATCACAGGAGCTAGGCACTTTGTGAATACCATTGGGCCAGTAGAGAAGCCAAAGGGCAAAGCAGAGAATTGAAAATGAGAGGAAGACAGAGAAATATAAAAAACTTCCTGTGAAGAGGGTGAATGGGGATATAAAGGTAAGCATTTTTCAGATCCAAGGACACCAGAAAAGCCTGTGGTAATAAAAGAGGAGTTTGAAGAGTAAACATCTGAAAAGAAGGGATTTTGAGAAAGATGTTAGGCTGGGAGAGAGCTAAAATGGGTCTCCAAGTGCCCTCTTTTCGAGAAACCCGGAACATCCTGGAATAAAAACCTGTCCCCTAGACAGCTAAAGAATCCATCCAAGACTTCTTGGCCTTCTTCTTACCAAGTGGGAGTATTTCTGGGTTAAAGGATTCTGCCATGGAACACTGGGCTAACCGTCTAAGCCGTTGGTTTTCAAGATAAATGGCTGGGGAAAACAAATGGCTTTGGAGTGTCTTAGGCACAAATGCCTTACTGATACTACAGGAGTTATGGTCATGGGAAGAGCCCAAACAAAAAAGACACTGTTTGTGTTGATCCTTATGGGGAATCTGCCTCCCACACTGCCATTTTCCCCTCTGGTGTTGCTAAAATTCAGAACAGCAATAAAATATTCAAACCAACTGGCAACAATGACTTTCAAACTGGCGGCAAAAGAATTTCTGGGTAGTTGCGTCTACATCCCTTTTATGCCCTACATGCTGTATGAGGAACATAAATATGACATGCTGTGCAAACAAGATCTTGTTCAAGCTTATCCATACCAGCCGAGTGATGGTCTGCCCGGAGCGGGACATCCCTTCTTTTCAGTGATATAGAAGGACATCTAGGGTTACTCAGGGAGAGTTGAACCTGTGATGTTGGATTTCCTTTTCTCTGCTTGTATAGATTGAGAAGCTCTTCCTGGCTGATTTTTACAGTAGAATTTCCATTACTTCGGACATGTATGAAACGGAAATGGTACAAATTCAGTAATTTAGTGTTATCCCTTGGACTTCTTTTCCATGAAAAGCAATGTGGTTTGAAAATATAACACTTTATTCCAGCATGTTGGCTTCTCCTGGCAGCCATATAGCAAACTGCTGTAGTGTAATGCATTGAGTGTTGTGTGTTCTGAAACAGACTGGGGAGCATATACTGAGATAAATAGGAGGGAGTTCTGCTGGTATTGACAGTTGCACATAAGAGGACAGTGACTTGTACTGCACTGCAGTGAATTCCATTTATGAAGAGTCAGTGGAACATTTTGGGGTGAGCAGGCGTAGCATTAATGCACAAGCTGTTTCTTCCATCCAGAATGAGATTGTCAGTGACTGAAGTCATCAGTGCTAGTTGTTCCTCTCAGTCTTCTGACTGAAGCTTTCATCTTTATTATAAACTACACACTTTGTAGGAAATAACTTATGGTATGGATTAGCTTGAACAAGATCTTGTTTGCACCGTATATCATATTTATGCTCCTCATACAGCATGTAGGGCATAACAAAAGCTAAGTGACTGTAGATGGAGAGAGGCTGAATGTAAAATTGAGACAGTTACTCTTTCCCTTCCAGCATCATTATTATGCAGTTAAAGTTTATTAATATTTTAAAACATGGACGGTGGTTCAGCCTTGGAAATCCATTGTTGTTAGTAGCAGTAAGTCTGGGCACCTGCAATTTGTAAAAAAAAAAAAAAAAAAAAAAGTAGCTACAGCTGCCATGTGCAATTTCTGAAGAGTGGGGGAAATCATGATTATCTGATGGCTGGAAGAAAAGGACACTGTAAAAAATTAACTCCTCTCTAGAACATTTGGAGTCCACAAGTGTCCTCCTATAAACCATGGGACATATGCGCACACCTGATTCCCAACTACGAATTTTCTTCTTCTTTCGGCTGCTCCCGTTAGGAGTCGCCACAGCGGATCATCTGCTTCCATTTCTTCCTGTCCTCTGCATCTTGCTCTGTCACACCAACCAACTGTATGTCCTCTCTCACCACATCCATAAACCTTATCATAGGCCTTCCTCTTTTCCTGTTACCTGGCAGCTTCATCCTTAGCATCTTTTTCCCAATATACTCTGCATCCCTCCTCAGCACATGTCCAAACCAACGTAATCTTGCCTCTCTGGCTTTGTCTCCAAACCTTCCAACCTGGGCTGACCTTCTAATATACTTATTCCTAATCCTGTCCACCCTCGTCACACCCAGTGCAAATCTTAACATCTTTAACTCTGCCAGATCCAGCTCTAACTCCTGCCTTTCTGTCAGTGCCACTGTCTCCAACCCATGTAACATAGCTAGTCTCACTACCCTCATGTAGACCTTCCCTTTCACTCTTACTGGTACTCGTCTGTCACAAATCACTCCTGACACTCTTCTCCACCCACTCCATCCTGCCTGTACTCTCTTCTTCACCTCTCTTCTACACTCACCATTACTCTGAACTGTTGATCCCAAGTATTTAAACTCATCCACCTTCACCAAGTCTACTCTCTGCATCCTCACCATTCCTCTGTCCTCCCTCTCATTCACACACATATATACTTAGTCCTGCTGACCTTCATTCCTCTTCTCTCTAGAGCATATCTCCACCTCTCCAGGGTCTCCTCCACCTGTTACCTACTCTCACTATAGATCACAGTGTCATCTGCAAACATCATAGTCCACAGGGACTCCTGTCTGATCTCGTCAGTCAACCTGTCCATCACCATTGCAAATAAGAAAGGGCTCAGAGCTGATCCTTGATGTAATCCCACCTCCACCTTAAACGCATCTGTCACTCCCACCGCACACCTCGCTGCTGTCACACTACCCTCGTACATATCCTGTACCACTGTCACATACTTCTCTGACACTCCCAACTTCCTCATACAATACCACAACTCATCTCTAGGCACCCTGTCATATGCTTTCTCTAAGACCACAAAGACACAATGCAACTCCTCCTGACCTTCTCTGTACTTCTCCTCCATCAAAACTCTCAGAGCAAATTTTGCATCTATAGTGCTCTTTCCTGGCATGAAACCATATTGCTGATCACTAATCATCACCTCCCTTCTTAACCTAGCTTCCACTACTCATAACCTCATGCTGTGACTTATCAGTTTAATCCCTCTGTAGTTACTACAGCTCTGCACATCACTCTTATTCTTAAAAATCGGTACCAAAACACTTTTTTCTCCATTCCTCAGGCATCCTCTTACTTTCCAAGATTTCATTAAACAATCTAGTTAAAAACTCCACTGCCATTTCACCTAAACACCTCCATGCTTCCACAGGTATTTCATCTGGACCAACAGCCTTTCCATTCTTCATCCTCTTCATAGCTGTCCTTACTTCCTGCTTGCCAATCCATTGCACTTCCTTATTCACTATCACCACATCATCCAACCTTCTCTCCCTCTCATTGTCTTCATTCGTCAGCCCCTCAAAGTGCTCTTTCCATCTGCTCAACACACTCTCCTCAGTTGTGAGTATGTTTCCCTCGTTATCCTTTATCACCTTTACCTGCTGCACGTCTTTACTAGCTTGGTCCCTCTGTCTAGCCAATCGGTACAGGTCCTTTTCTCCCTCCTTAGTGTCCAGCCTTTCATACAACTCTTCATACGCCTTATCCTTAGCCTTCGCCACCTCTCTCTTTGCCATGCACCTCATCTTCTTATACTCCTGTCTACTTTCTTCATCTCTCCGACAATCCCACTTCTTCGCCAACGTCTTTCTCTGTATACTCTCCTGTACTTCCTCATTCCACCACCAGGTCTCCTTGTCCTCCTTCCTCTTTCCATATGTCACACCAAGCACCTTTTTAGCCATCTCCCTTACTAGCTCTGCTGCAGTTACCCAGCTATTCGGTAACTCTTCACTGCCACCCAGTGCCTGTCTTAACTCTTCCCTGAACTCCAGTTCACAATTACCCTTTGTCAATATCCACCATTTCATCCTTGGTGCTGCCACTCATACTCATCCTCCTCTTCTTGATCACCAATGTCATCCTACAAACCATCATCCTGTGCTGCCTAACTACACTTTCCCCGGCCACCACTTTACAGTCTCCAATCTCCTTCAGACTGGCCCTTCTACATAAGATATAATCCACCTGTGTGCATCTTCCTCCACTTTTGTATGTCACCCTGTGCTCTTCCCTCTTGTTAAAATATGTATTCACCACAGCCATGTCCATCCTTTTCGCAAAATCCACTACCATCTGAACTTCTGCATTCCTTTGCTTAACACCATACCTACCCATCACTTCCTAATACCCTCTGTTCCCTTCACCAACATACCCATTGAAATCTGCTCCAATCACCACTGTCTCACCCTTGGGTACAGTCATAACCACTTCATCCAACTCACTCCAAAATTTTTTTTTCTCATCCATTGCACACCCAACTTGTGGAGCATATGCACTAACAGCATTCATCATTACACCATCAATTTCCAGCTTTATAAACATCACTCTATCTGACACTCTTTTCACCTCCAAAACACTCTTAGCATACTGTTCCTTCAGGATAACCCATACGCCATTTCTCCTCCCATCCACACCATGATAAAACAATTTGAACCAGCCTCCGATACACCTAGCCTTGCTCCCCTTCCATCTGGTCTCTTGCACACACAATATACCAACCTTCCTTCTGCCCATCATATCAGCTAGCTCTCTCCCTATACCAGTCCTACTACCAACATTCAAAGTTCCGATGCTCACTACCACAGACCACAGTCCTAACCTTTACCTGCCTTCGGCCATGCCTTCCCCCTCTTCTCCTCCTTTGGCCAACAGTAGCCCAATTTCCGCCAGCACCCTGTTGGCCAACAGTACAGTTGGTGGTCGTTGTTAACCCGGGCCTCGACCGATCCGGTATGTATATCTGTACTGTTTTCCGCATGTATGATTTGGCAAAATTTTACGCCGGATGCCCTTCCTGACGCAACCCTCCCCATTTATCCAGGCTTGGGACCGCACAAAAGAAATGCACTGGCTTGTGCATCCCCAGTGGCTGGGTTGATTCCCAACTATGAATAAAAGTCAGAAACGGCATTTGTTCAGAATACTGTGCATGTGTTTCATACATATGAGACACCATGGAAAAACACTGAAGTGGATATATACATTATTTAGAAAAGGTACAAGGCATTGTATAATAGCAGTGATCTATGATTGGGTGTGGGTAATATGAAATTTATCCACATTTGGCTTTGTTTGATCACTGAGACTTCATACTCTTGATTAAACCACAGTAATTGGGGATGACTCCTACATTAACTACACCCAGTCATGCATTATTTGCAAAAAATGTAGAACCTTTCCAGCAAGGAAGGGCAAATGCCAAACATCAGACTGATTGTCTCAGTAAAGTAGTAAATTGTGTGGCTTCATTTTTGGTCTATTTTTTTTTTTTTTTTTTTTTTGATATTGTTACTGCATGTGTGATAGCACACTGTTATTAAACTGATACTTTTCTTAACCTCCCTTGTGTAGAAGTGTAGCAATGTTTGAACTACTGCATTAAGCTCAGTTGTATTAAAGACTTCTGCAGATTAATATTCTTTTCTGCTTCTTTTGAGAAGCGTGTTCCAGTGATAACATTTTTATGTAGAAGTTTCCTCTTTTAGACCAGTATTAACAAATTCCTTCTTACTACACTTCATCCACTGTGCGATTCTGTTCCGAATATCCTTCCTCTTATTTCACATCATTCATAACAGGTGCTAGCAGGGTTGACTGCAGAGCTCTGTTTATTCTGTATTATTATTCTGTCTAATACAGAATGCTCTTGAGAACAAAGAAGGTGAAGAATTGCATCCTTGAAAGGACAAGTTATGTGCTAGTGCACAGAAACCTGTGTTTTACTGCTGTTGCAGTGGCTTGCTACAGCTGTTTTGACTGTACATTCTAAAAACACAAGCAGCCATGGAAGCTGTCTAAATTGTGTTTATGTGAC
This sequence comes from Protopterus annectens, assembly GCF_019279795.1. Lineage (NCBI taxonomy): Eukaryota > Metazoa > Chordata > Ceratodontiformes > Protopteridae > Protopterus > Protopterus annectens. The sequence goes on from NC_056746.1 coordinate 1,372,059,748, forward strand.
AAGTTGTTAGCATTATTCTTAAGTTTGAGTTTCTTTAGCAAGAATGCATTCATTAACGGGGAGAGTGAAGGTGAGATCCATGCATTCTGCATTCAATAAGATGTTCTAACATAACAGTATCAACCCCACCTTTCCCATTTTGCACCTGAGATTGGAGTGTCATGTCATCAGTGACCAGTGTCAGAGAAATTGCAGAACTACTGTCATAAGTATGTGCTGAAGGCTTTCCTTTCTTTGTCCCTAAACTCTGCAGTATTCTGTGGCGGTCCTTTTATCAGCTGGGGTTCTGGTCATACGTGCACAAAAAAGTGATGTTTGTAATGTGCTAAATACTGTTTCAGTGCACGTTTCCTCCACATAATGTTCACACTCGTTTGCCCCACATATTGAGTATTTTCTTGTCCGCGCCTCGTGCTCATGCATAGTTTTTGTTTCTTGACATTCAGTTTTATATTGTTGAATGCAAAATCTCCTTGTGTAATAGGTGAATTTGAATTATGTTGGGGTGAGGGGGTAAGGTTAGACCTAAGGAGAGAGAGAGCCTCCTCTTGCCAGTATACTATTGGACTGGACTGTACCCCTTTTTCCTCTGTCTTACTCAGGAGATTGAAGAGAGGCACTTCAGATGTTGTGTAGTAGCAAATGCCAAAAAAAGTAGTAAATTTAACAGTCTATGTTCACCAAGCTAAGCTTGGATCCATAGTTTGAGGGGTTTTTTTCCAGTACTTTAGCCTAGGGATTACAAAAAGGCATCCGCAAACCCTTACCACTTGAAGTATGGCATTGTGTGTATTTTTAACACATGGAACACCATTACAGTAGCCTTAACTGTTTAGGGCTTGCCCCGTACACTGTCCAACTTCCCAGAGCTTGGGTACCCTCCATGTACTCCAAATGCCAGAAGCTCTCAAGGCAGTCCATACAAAAGACAGTTGCAGTGCCAAAACACTTCAGAACATTTTTGCCCAGCATGGAGGCAAGAACTCTAAATACTTGTGCTAGGAAACAAAGTGAATTGTAACTATATACAAAAGGATGAAAACAATCCCACCCTGGCAACAGCAAGAAAACACTAAGAAGAGGAAGAAAGTAGGGGATGGTGCCTGGGATGGCGACTTCAGTGGTGACCATTTGAGAGTTTAATTACACAGCTATTTGGATAGATTACTATAGCTTAGTCAGGAGTAATAACTAATACTCCAGGATTCCCTGGAGACTGGTCCTGGCAAGGCCTGTTCTGGACCTGGAAAAGGAATCCAGTTGGTATTGCTTTATGGAATTGTGTACAGAGGACCAAGTCGTTGCCTCTGTAATACTTGTGGATTCCACCTGTTTTAGAAAACCACTGAAGAAATCAATACATTTGTAAAAATCTGAGACCACTTTAGGCATGAAAGAAGGATTAGTTCTCAACGAAACCCTGTCCTTGTGAAAAATGACTAAGTGCTTGTAACTCAGATACTGTCGTAGCAGATGTCAAAACAGTGAGTAAAACAATCCAACAATCTTTCACGATAAGAATGTCAGTTCAGCCTAATGAGCTACTTCAAGTGAAGAGTACAAAGGTGAGATTCCCAAGAAGGAACCACTTGTTTTCTTGGTGAACAGATACGTAGCACCCCTTTCAAAATCATGTAGTGGTGATCCTTTAGAACATTCACTGCTCTGGTCAGTTTAGTCATACAACTGTACTTTCTGGCTTACATTGTTAGCATTAAGAATTTGAAAAACTGTCACGTTGGAGCCGTGTGCTTAAATATCAAAATGCAAAGAAACACATTACAGCAGTTAACTCTGTATGCAGTCCCCAGTCCCTGTAAAGGAAGGCATGTCTTGCAGTTGAAGGATGAGTGACTTTGCAGGTCTGTGTAGTGTGTTATTGGGATGTGGGGTTAAATCTCCTGTTAGATTGTCAGGTATGGTGTATTGCCAGATAATGGTAGATCATACTGTTTTACAAATCTCCAGAAAAGGTGTCTGTGGTTATTCAGTTAGACCATGAATGTGTCTGAAGAAACAGATTCCATAAGGGGGGATGCTCGGTCATCCTTTTTTTTTTTTTGGGCTCTGGACACATGATACTGATGAGTGGTCTAAGGATGGCTGCAGATTCTGAAGATAAAATGTAGAATCTCATGCAACCCTTAACAAATCGTGTGAAGGGACCTTGTGTGTCTGTTGGGAGGGAGTGGTTTAGGCTATGGCAGCATGGTAGATGAACATGATCTGGATGTCATGAGCTTGTTGTTATAGTGACAGTGGTCACTTTTGAAGTCTGCAGTTGTGGGTGAGCAAGGACACCTTCAGTCATGGGCATCCTTGCATACCAAAACGAAGGGTATATCACCCTTAGTTATTATAATACTGACATCAGAACCATATGGTATATCACCCTCTGTTATGAGAATACTGTTATCAGAACCATATGGGTATATCACCCTTGGTTATCAGAATACTGGTATCCGAACCATATGGAAATATTACCCTTGGTTGTCCGAATACTGGCATCAGACCTGTATGGGTATTTCCCCATCTGTTATTAGAATAGTGATATCAGACCCATATGGGTACTTCCCCTTGGTTATCTGAATATTGGCATCAGACCCATGTGGATATGTCACCCTCAGTTGTCTGAATACTGGCATCAGAACCATACGTTCACAAAGTCTTGTCTGAGCCAACCAATAGCTGAAGGGCTCCAGATTGAGCACATGTTATTTCTTTCAGTGTTGTAGCACCCCTTGAGGATCATTGCCTGAGGCTTTTCAGACTTACAAAGTACTCCTTCTATAGTACATCAATATAAAGGCAGGTTTAACCAGCTTGCAGCAATCAAAATCATCCCATTACATTAATTAATGCAGTAATCAAAAATCAATTAAATCATCTCTGCCTAGTAGTGCTTACAATACTGAAGAATGTAGTGTGTCATCACATAACAATGCATGTAGAAAGTATATGCAAATGTGTGCATGCAATAAAAACAAACATATATATATTTAAACACTAACCAATAAAATGTGCATATAAAATATATATAAGATACAACCATTGACATATAAAATATGGGCATTCATATAAATGTCTTGCATCTAAAAACATGTTTATTCTAGTCATTTAACATTCATAATGTCAGTAAAATTTCATTGCCATATAAATCTGCGTTTCCATATAAAAATACTATTCCATAAAAACTTCATACTCGTGTGTATATAAAAACATGTATTCATACTTGTGTACCAAGGTAATAAATAAGGGTCTGCCCATAAAAAGTGACTAATGAATAAGGGGTCTATCTTAAAGGAAGGGTTTCAGTGAAACCCTATCATTTAGGTCGTGTAACCTAAGGATCCATCTAGCTTCCTGCTTCTCCGTATGGTTCCTGACATCACCTAAGCTCGCTGTTTTGTATAGTAATTCCATCACCGTAAACCAAAATTTATGTGTTGTATCTGTATGCATTACATGTCTTGCAAGAGCATTACTCTCATCTTCTCTACTGATGGCATAAATGTGTTCCCTCACACGCTCTCCCAGCGTTCTATTGGTTTTACCAACATAGAAGCAACTGCATTTCTGACATACAGCTAGATACACGAGATCCCTTGTCTTACAATCGGCATATATCTTAAAAGAAAATACATGACCTGTGTCAGGGTGAGTAAATTCCTTGCTCCCAGACATAAAACTGCAATGGTTGCATGACCTACATGGAAACGTCCGTACTCTTGACAGATCAGGTCCTGTCCCTTCCAGTCTTCTCATAGCACAATATCCTTTTCAATGACTGAGTATTCCTGTATGTAACATTTGGTGTATTCCCTGCTGCTTCTCTGACTTTACTGACCAAAGTGAGTATGTGCCAATTATTGTGAATGATCTCCTTAATCTTTCTACTATTGTTTGTGTAGGGTATCACTATCCTATTGATATTACCAGTACCTCTGGTTCCATTAATCTCTGTACATAACCTCTCTCTATTCCTCTTAATGTATGGTTTAACTGTGGTGTCTCTTCTGGTCACAATCTCATCATGAATATCATCAGTTTCATAGCTGTGGCACCCTCTCTCCTAAAATTCATTCTCTAAACTATCTAACCTGAGCTGAAACAGAGTCTTCACTGGTGAGCCTGGAGGCCCTTGGGGCCTGACCTTTAACTATATTTCGGTAAATGTGTGGAGGGTGCATGCTTGTGCGATGTAACAATGCATTCTTCCTACAAGTCTTCCTAAACATCTCTGTCTTTATCCCTTCATCTTGTTTACATACTAACACATCTAGAAATTCTATCTCTTTCTTGGACCAATTCCCTGTAAAAGAGAGAAAAGTGGTGGTGCCATTGTGCGATGTAATCAGAATACTGGTATCAGAACCATATGGGTATATCACCCTTGGTTATCAGAATACTGGTATCAGAACCATATGGAAATATTACCCTCGGTTGTCAGAATACTGGTATCAGAACCATATGGAAATATTACCCTCGGTTGTCAGAATACTGGTATCAGAACCATATGGAAATATTACCCTCGGTTGTCAGAATACTGGTTTCAGAACCATATGGAAATATTACCCTCGGTTGTCAGAACACTGGCATCAGACCTGTATGGGTATTTCCTCATCTGTTATTAGAATAGTGATATCAGACCCATATGGGTACTTCCCCTTGGTTATCTGAATGTTGGCATCAGACCCATGTGGGTATGTCACCCTCAGTTGTCTGAATACTGGCATCAGAACCATACGTTCACAAAGTCTTGTCTGAACCAACCAATAGCTGAGGGGCTCCAGTTTCAGAATGTTATTTCTTTCAGTGGCGTAGCACCCCTCGAGGATCCATTGCCTGAGGCTTTTGTCCATGTAAGCATATGAATAAGTGCCTCACCATACCCAGTTCCCTTGAGCCTCAGGATGTGGTTTGGGATTCTATTGGCATGTCGTCAGGCTTGGTGTTTTTTCAGCTTCGTTTTCATTACTTTGACTCGCAAAGAAATGTAGTGAACATCTTCCTGTGAACATGATTTCATGAAGTACATTAGTCCATGGAGTGTTTCTTGGCTATTAAAAATCTCATTTTGTCTTGTTTCTGAAAATTACAGGACAGAAGAAATTGTGTTCTTACAAGTTTCACTTCAAAGTATTGACACCTGATCTCATTACAGAATTACACTCTTGTTTTAATGCTCATAAATTTGGAGGCTTTTGGTATTATTTTGCCCATCTTTTAACCATGTTTCCCCCATACTCAGCAGTTTATTTTAGCATAATCTGAAATCTTGCAGATTATTTTCTATAAATTGATCGTATTCATCAGCTGTTTATTCCTGTACAGAGGTTGTGTTGTCTTCTATATTGTTTATCTTTGTTTAGTTAACTGTTTAATAAATTGTTACCCATTCAGTGCACATCCGTGTCCTTTCCTGCATAAGTTGATCTTTTTTTTTTTTTTTGAGCAATGTAAATACCTTAATATTTTTCAGTTTACTATACTGTACCATGCAATCCCCATGCATGATTCCCTCGTTATTTTAGTCTTATTAGTTTATAATTATATGTGTATACAATGCTAATAAAGCAGATTAATTTCAGTCAGTCAGTGTTTACATTCAGTTATCAATAAGCGTTTTATACCAATGTTGCCATTCGTCAAGGTTTTGGGATCCATTCCATTTTATAAATACTGCATTGACACATTAAATCACAAATGTGTAAAAACTGCATAGTATTGTGGGTTTGAAGTTTTATAAACTGTTTCAAAATGGGTCATCATAAGCGAATGTAATGCAAAATTTTAGTTTGCATGCCGTTGTATTTGATGGAGTGATAAGTTTTGAGAGCTATAAATAATTAAGTAATAGCCTGTCATACAGAAGTCGAGCTTAACGTTCAATGGAGGAATGTTAATTGCAGTGAGAATGAACATTAATATGTAGCAGTAATCTACGTTTTGTAGAATTGTAAACATTGCTGTTTTTATGGGTACTTTTCCGTTAAAGCCCTACGATTTTGCGCTACTGTGAAGTGAAGCCATACCACCTCACACTGTTACATTTCCAAGGATTCATACACTACTGAATAACTAAATTAAAGTTTCTGAAGATTTTCTATTCTAAAAGTAAGTGACCTGCTTTTCAACCGACACTTGTTAATGTTTTTAAGGGCATGTTCTACCATTTTTATGATTAAAGGTTGAAATACCAATGCCTTGGAACCGCACTAGGGATTGTAAATTTGTAACCAACCTGTAGACATAGCTGCAAACCTATCACCTCAAAAACCAACATATCAGGTACATCTTGTAAACACTGCTTAGTACTTATTTTGCCAGTATAAACCCCTACAAGTTCGCGCTGCCAGGATTTCATTTTCTGTGTGACAAGTACATCTGTAAAACTGACAGACAAGTTTCTGTTGTTCTGTTAGGTGTACAGTTGTTGTCATACCAGAAATAGCTGAAATACACCATTAAACTCCTACCAGTTACGGAACATTTTCTTTACACATAATTCAAGTTATTGCACACATGGAACTTCCCGCTTTTCTACCTGTGGCGGAGGTGGCCGTAGAAGCAGCTGCTGTTGGAGAGCTCGAGTTCTTAATCACTAGTGATCCCACTTGCAATGTAAAATCATTCCGTTCAATACGGATAGGTACATTCACTTTTGTTTCTGCAGAGAGATTATTTCCAGGCTATTTTTCCTTTGAAGGAGCTCTGTCCTGTGATCTCATTGTACTAGTTCGCTAGCAGAAGGAGACCATTGACATGGTGAGGTAGACATACAAAAATATTCACACTGAGACACTGCTGACCAATGAGCGTGGCGGACACGTCATCCTTCAGCTACGCCACCAATAAAAGGCCAGCTATTAATTCACTCTGACATGAATTAGTTAATTCAGGTCTCTGCAGCGTGAGGGGTTTAACGGAAAAGTACCTTTTTATGTGTATACCTATATTTGAGTTTCCGTAAGTGGGAACGTGCTGAGAAAGCACTGTTCCCTTTTGTAAAGGTATCCCATGAGACCAGTCCATGCAAGGCAAAATCGGAAGCAAGTTGTGACGGAGGCACAAATACACAATTACAGGGCTGTGCATAACCTTCTGAATGGTTCTGAAATAGGTGTGGCATATCAGATGCCTGACAGTAAGAGTAAGAGTAATAACATAGCATTTGTACAGTGAGATCAGTGGTTAAGTTTAAAAACTGCTTTACACGGTGTAACCAGTAACCTGAATTAAAGGGCCAAAAATGCAAAGAGCAGCATTCTTTTTATACAGCTTTTGGTTACCAGGGTGACACAGCAATGATAACGTTTAAATTCAACAGTGTTTTAATTTGATGTTTTTATTACACTGTTTTGAAATGACTGTTCTTAGCTGTAGTTTGGCACGTAGCTCACCAAGTTGCTTATTAACTCAATATGAAAGTTTGCATTTACGACTAAATACACAGAATAATATTTTCTTTTGTTTCTGTTCCTAGCACTTGAATGTTTGACTTCCTGATAAATACTATCTATATATATATATATATATATGTATATATATATATATATATATACATATATATATATATATATATATTTTTTTTTTTTTCCTTTGTATTTTTCTTGTGTGAAAATTTAAATTCATAGTAAAAGGTGTTTATGAAATTTTGTTGGGCAATAAATGGAAACCTTATTGTTTCCACCCCCTCTAAATTAAGATCATACAAACTCAAATATCTCCCTGTATTTTTAAGTATTTTAATGTTACCTTTCTTTTGATCTAAAAGGTTTCTTTTGGAATATTGTAATGCCTTACAACATCAGAAGAGTATTCCTTTTTTTTATGCAGGGTTTTGTTCTCATTGTGTCTGCTTTCTTGTTGTTCCACTTGTAATCTACTGGAGATATTTTGGCATTCTCAATTTACTTTCTGATTTCCTCTATTAGTATTTCAGTTTTTTTATTTCGTACGATCATTGCATACTGATTTATCATTTTAAAACCGTGTTATTGGCTTTGTGCTAAATCATTGAACTAATTGTTTAAATATTTCCCATCTTTGTTAGCGCATCTGTTAAACAGTCAAACATCAGTTTATACCTGGAGTTTTGTTTTTCCTCAGAAATACTGTATGGGCCGAGGCATTGACTTTCATTTGGTGATATTGTTTGGGGAGGATTCCCTCATCTGTGGTGCTGTTCTTATAGATACCTGGTTTATATGGAAGAAACCAAGGAATTCATTTCCTCCTTTTCTGGCCTGTGTAATTCAAGTGTTTGCCCCCCCCCCCACCCCCCACACACACACACACACAGTACTGCTGACCTTGTAACTGCATTTTCGATACCAGTGATGGAGAGAGGTGCTAGGACTACCTGTGACACTAGCATTTACTGTAGTGCTGTAGACTTCATAGCCCTCAGCTACTGCTGATAAGAACAGTAAGGAATTATTGTAATGCCCGCAGTTACCTGCATTTCAGTCTGTTCAAACAGTATCACTGCACCTGTATTAAATCTTTATCTCAGGTTACGAAAACATTTATCATTGCATAGCTGCTTACCAAGCATACATGTCATCTGTGATGGTGAAAGAGTACACTTCCCAGGTGAGAAATTTCTAAATGTAGCATCCTCCTCGTTAAACTGCATGCATTTTTAAACTTCTTACAACAGCATCTTCTGTTATTGTATTCTTTCGCATAGCCATATCATTTGATAGTGACAGTAAGGAGACATCTAGTCCTCCGGAGTTGTGCCTCATTTAATTCACAAGTGTGAAATACCTGAAGCAGTGGAAGCCTTTCTGTACAACTCTGCTATGGCTTCTTGTGTAAACTGGTCCTGCAGAAGAAGAGCTTTCTTCATCTTTTGTATTTGTGTGACCTACCACCCTTGCTTGTGACCCTGAGGATGGCCAGCCCCCTCTATACCTCCTCCAAAACACTGTGAAACTGTTAGCTTCTCAACCCACAAGTGTCAACATCTAATGTAAAGGTTGACTGTTCACGTGTTACTTTTATTTGTTTGTGTCTCTGTGACACTGGAATGATACCCGGTCTCCACTGAAGTAATTTTTATTATTTTTTATATTTCTGCAGGGCTGGGCTTGCTCTGTATCAACTTGTAAACTGAGGCGTTTCAAGATGACCATCTGCCTTTTAACGGACACTTGTATTTGTCCGCTGAGTGAAGGCAGTTAATGAGGTGGCGCCTTTATTGCCTTTTAACTGGCCTTTAAAAACAAGTAACTTACATTCCACTGAACCGGAGTCTGTTTCACCTGTTTGGCATGGCAGAGGAAAAGCTCTGTGTGGATTCCTGTTTTTAGTAGCAGTAGTTTCCTTATAGCAAGTTGTAACACTTCAGGTAATATAGTATCATTCCATTTATCATTCACAGTGGAAATAAGACCGCAGCCTGTAGTAGATCTTTGAAGTAAAGGGCATTAAAATTAATTCTGGCTCTTATTTCAGGGAGCATCACTTTTTCATTAAATGTAATATGCTGGTTAATTCACCAGTTAAACTGCAAACAAAGTCTCTCTCTGTCTCTTTTAAGCGGTCTTCCCTGGGAAAGCCAGTGCTGATTTCAGGCTGAGGAGGGACTGGTAGTACTTGATGCAAGGATTCTGTATATAAATAATTTTGGCATATGCCCCATTATGTCCTCACTGTTGAGAAACTATTAGGCACTCAGCTATGGTTCTACAGTAGTGCAGTATTGATAATTCATCATGATCAGTCTAGCTGTCATGTATTAGAAGAAATCTCTTCACCGTATCTTTGCTGATTTCATCTAGCGGCCATACATCATCCCTCCTGGTCCACTAACAGTTTTGCTTGTGATAAAAAAATGATCTGAAAACTTCACTGTATAGTTTTCCTATGTAGGCCTGGCAGTAGTACCAAGTTGTATGAATTGTATCTGAAATTTAAACAAAACATTTCTTTTTTTGAGAAGACTTGAAGAGTTTATAAATTTAATAAATAAATTGTAAGGTATTCAAAAAAGCCACTTCTAGAGCTAAAGACACTACAAAATGTCGTTAAATGGAAGAAAAAAAAGAAAGATGTACATAAAAGCTTGCCCCAGAAACAGCCTACGATTAGAGAAGAGGAGGAGCCCACCCTAGAAGAAGTAAGAACAGCACTAAGGAAGTTGAAGTCAGAGAAAGCAGCAGGCTTAGATGAGGTCACAGCAGATATGATAAAGATGCTGGGTGAGATAGGGGAGAAATGGCTCTTGAGGACACTAATAGCAGTGTGGAGAGAAAGGCGTATCCCAGATGACTGGAGAATAAGCATACTCGTGCCAGTGTACAAGAACAAAGGGGACATCCACAACTGTGGGCAGTACAGAGGCATCAAACTCCTACCACATTGCATGAAAGTTCTGGAGAGGGTACTTGATATACGGATACGCAGTGTAGTAGAATGTAAGATGGGAGATGAGCAGTTCGGATTCAGATCAGGATGCAGCACAACTGACCCAATGTTTGCATTGAGACCGATACTTGAGAAGAAGCTAGAGATGAGGAGAGAGTCCAACTGGGCATTCCTAGACTTGGTGAAAGCATATGACAAGGTCCCAAGAAAGATGATCTGGGCAGTACTGCGGTGGTTTGAAGTCCCAGAAACATTGGTAGAATTAGTGCAGGCTATGTACAAAGGACCCAGTGACTCAAGTACAAACAGTGTTCGGCCTCACAGAAGAGTTCCCATTGGAAGTGGGTGTACACCAGGGATCAGTTCTGAGCCCACTGCTGTTCATACTGGTGATGGACTACATTACCAAACAGGTTGGAGGGGACAGATCAACAAAGCTGCTGTATGCAAATGATGTAGCAGTGCAGGCAGACTCTGAGCTAAAACTTCAGCAAAGGATAGTAGAATGGAATGCAAATCTGACTGCACATGGGATGAAACTAAGCACAGATAAGACGGTGGTAATGGAAGCAAATTGGGGAAATCAGAAGAAGCTGAGAGTAGAGATAGAAGGGAAGATAGTGGAACAGATAAACACCTTCAAGTATCTGGGAGGGGTGGTTGAGGAGAAGGATAGTCTGATTGAAGAGGTCAGAGCTAGAATCAGAGGGAATGCAGCCAACTGGCATAGAGTATCGGGTATAGTCTATGACAGAAGAATATCAAAGAAGCTGAAAAGTAAGGTGTACTAGACAGTGGTGTAGAAACTTGGGCAGTAAAGGCAGAACAGTTGAAGCTAGAGGTGATGGAAATGAAGTGCCTGAGAAAGGTGGTAGGATGCACACTGTGGGACAGACGAAGAAATGGGGACATAAGAGCAGAAGCCAAAGTAGCTCCAATTGCAGAAAAGATTAAAGAGAACAGATTACGGTGGTTTGGGCACATGTGTAGAAAAGAAGAAGACAATCTAGTGAGGAAGATTTGGGAAAGACAGGAAGAAGGCAAGAGGAAGCAAGGATGTCCAGCAAAAAGGTGGATGGATTGTGTGAAAGAAGATCTGTGACAGTCGGGCAGAAGTGCGGCACTGAATCGAGAGAGTTGGTGACAGTTAACACGGTAGCCCAACCCCATGTAGAAAAAATGGGAAAAGGGGGAGCTGATAATGATGATATACGTAAAAGAAGGCTGATAAGGAAAAGTGGCAAAAGAAATTAGTAAATTTTCTACCTTTTTTAGGGAAACAATAAGTCCATTGATGGCTTTTACAACAGCGATTTACAGAGCTAGTTACATGACTGCATAAATGAGCCCCCCAGTGTCAGTCTGCGTGACTTGAAATACTTGCAAAGTATTATTTGTAGCATGTTAATGTGTAAAGATAAGCCTTATTTTTATGTCCTGTACTGTAATACCAGTGTTTGTGATTGAGCCCTAAAATTGAGGATTCTGAATGTGCTGCTGTAGAGCCTCCTGCGAGACTAATTGAGCCTTCACTTTTAGGTTCATAGGTTCGTACTAGGCTATCTGCCCTGGGGCAATTATAAGCCTAGCTCGATTCTGTATGGCTTACGCCACCTCTTGATTTGAGTATACTGTGCCCTTTTTAAGGTTTAGTTTACTGTGCCTCTGTCTAATAGTGACAAGGGAGTAATCCCTGGGACAAACCTACGATCCCCCATCCACCTATCGAGATTCTTCTTGAAGAGATTCAGTGAGGTGCTCTGCCTCACATGAACTAGAATTCTATTCCAGAGCGAAGGGAGCCTCTGGGTTATGAACCTGTCCCTCCAGCAAGTTCTATTTATTTCTGTGCTGAGGTTCAAGTCCCTCGAGCGTGTGGCTCTAAGGGATTTAGATTTACTGAGGTGGAGCATGTCCATTAATTCTGGATTTGACATAGCTTTGTATGTCAGGCATAGATCGCCTCGAAGTAGGCGGTATGCAACTGAGTAGAGCTGGAATTTTTTAACCGAGCAGCATATGGCATCTGTTTGAGACCCTTGATCCTCTTGGTGAGATACTTTTGGGGTCTTTCTAATTGCTGCAGGTGTCGGGTAAGGTACATCCCAAAAGGGGCATGGTATTCTATGATGGGCCTGATGAGGGATGAATAAAGGGGCATGATTACCTCTCTTGATCTAGATGTGAAACCCTTCGTGATGAGGTGGGCTATGTAGAAGGTCTTTCTAACCACTTTGGCAATGTGGTTTTCAAAGGAGAGATTGCTATCAACTTGGGTCCCCAGGTCCCTAATAACTTTCTCTGTACTTAATGGGTTTCCGCCTATATGGTAATTTGTGGGCACATTGTTTTTGCCAAAGGGTATGACTATACATTTTTTGGCATTTAGCTTTAAACCATGGCGCTGGCACCAGTTATCTGTCTCTGTGAGACCTTTTTGAAGGATGTTTGTGTCAGCTGGAGAGTTGATTATGGCCCAGTTTGCAGTCGTCTGCGAACTTGGTGAGCCATAGTCCTCCCACGTTGCCTGTACCTCTGAAAAGTATATACCGAACAAGAGTGGTCCCAGGACAGAACCCTGTGGGGCGCCACTTGTGACCGGTTTCGAGTCTGACATGGCTCCAGCAACTCTCACTCTGTGGGTTCTGTCTTTGAGCCAGTTTGCACCCATCTTGTGACATAGGGGTTTATATTTAAGCTGGGTAGCTTATCTATGATGCCCGAGTGGGGTATTGTGTCAAATGCCTTTGCAAGGTCCACATAGGCTGTGTGGACTACCTTTCCTTCATCTATGGCTTTGGTGACTGTTTCGAAGAAGTCAACCAGGTTCAAAAGGCAGGATCTGCCCTTGACAAAGCCGAACTGGGTAGGATCTAGTGTCTGTAGGTCCCCAATGTCTTTGTTTATGAGCTCCATGATGATCCTCTCCATAGCCTTGCAGACTAAGCTAGTCAGGCTTATGGGGCAATAGTTTCCAGGGTCCGTAGAGGCTCCACCTTTGTGAAGTGGGACCACTGTTGCTGTATGCCATTCTGTGGGCACATATCCTGTAGTGGGGCTGAGATTGTATGGCTGTTTTATTTGAGGGATTAGTTCCTCTTGGAGTTCATGTAGGACGCAACCTGGGATGCCATCTGGTCCCATGGAAGCAGTGTTTTTTTGCTTTGGAGAGGGCAGCCTTCACCTGAGCATCAGAGATGTTTGGGAGGCAGCCCTCTGCCGGGATAGATACTTGCTCTTTTGGGGGGGAGGGGGTGGACAAGTTTGCACTGAACCTGTCTGCCAGGATATTGGCGATGTCTGTGGGTTCAGTGTATTTTTTGTCATTTAGAATCAACTCAGAACAAGTCTGGGAGTTGCATCCCAGGTTTCTAACATAACTGAAAAAAAGCCTTATGATTGTCTTTGGTGTCCTGTGCAATTTTTCTCTCGAAGCTGGCCTTGGAGGATTTTATGAGGGATTGTGATTTTTTGCTAGTACTGATCAGAGATGCCTTCCCTATTAGGGATTTTGCTCTATCATGTAGTAGCTTCCTCCTTCTGTTGTACAGTTTATTTATGGCAGGGGTCCACCAGACTGGACGCCTGCCTTTGGATGATTGGGTCTTGGTTTTGTTTGGGATAGCATGATCCATGCATTCCTGGAGATACTTGATACTTGAGAACGTTTCAGTTTTACAAACACAGTTCACTAGAATGAAACCAAAGTGTCTTCACTGTTACCATCATTGGTAGAGCAAGGCAGAAGAGAGTGGAAAAGTTCACCATCTCATCTTCTGTGAAGATGAAGACTTCTCCATCGTTCATATAGACTCCCCATTTCAACAACATCCTTCATGTTCTACCACGTTTCTGCCATTACTTGATTCCCCCTCTGAAACTATCACTTTTAATCTTCTTCTTTCGGCTTTTCTCGGTTAGGGGTCGCCACAGCGGATCACCTGTCCGCTCATGATTGGCAGTAGAATTTTATGGTGTCAAGTTGCCAGCCCGGCGCCCAACCTTCCACGGAAGGCACACACATGCACGCACTCATGCCTAGGGCCAATTTACAGTGTCCAGTCCACCTTCAGCATGTCCTTGGGATGTGGGAGGAAATAGGAGCACCAGGAGGAAACCCACGCAACCACATTTATGACATGCAGACTCCACACAGAAGGCACCCCAGCCAAGGATCGAACCAGAGAACCTCTTGTTGTGAGGCTACAACGCTAACCGTTGCACCACCGTGGCCGCCCACCCACCTTTAATGAATCAGTTAATTATGTGGGGGAATTTGTTTGGTTGATCATCTGGAGATCCTTCCTCTCCGTTGAGGCCCTCACTTAGAAGTAATGAATAAGAACCAGTCTCTATGTGTGTATGTATATAAATATATATATATATATATATATATATATATATATATATATATATATATATGTGTGTGTGTGTGTGTGTGTGTTTTGTTTGGATTTTTTTTTTTGTTTTCATACTTCTTATGTTACTTCATCTAACTGTGGGCATCCTGCCACTCACACTTCTGCTCCAAAAAGCATGAATTAGCCGACATGAGCTTCAAAACAATGATCAGCAACAAAAGATAAACCTTTAATTTAGCTTTTTTCATTTTAATATAGAGTTCAGAATTCTAAACAGATGTATTAAAATTATACTTTGTTGTCAGTTGGTCCATTAAAGGTATAAGTTATTTAGCCCACGTGGTGACACATCAGCTCCATTTTAAATCAGATGTAAAAGGCCATTCATAGTCCTCCTAAGGCAAGTACAGATACATTTAAACAAAGTTAATTTTCTGATAAAATAGGTTGGTAATTGCTAACATGCATACAGTACTTTTTTAATGCCCTATAGGGCACCTGTCTCTTGAGAAGTAGCCCTGAGGAGACCCAGTAACTGACACTATAACCTGCCAGTCGCAAGATGACAGCTGCTGGCTGCCTTAGCTGTGTGTCTGACCGCTCTGTGTGAATTTGTAGGTATCAGATGTGTTTTTATCTTCCTGAATTCTACTGGTCACCCAGACTGTGATTTTTTTTTTCTCCGGCATCAGTTTAGTTTTAAGATTATGGTCTTGTTGTTGCTATCAGAGTGTTCCAAGCATTCCATCTCCGTCACTTTTATATTTTACTTGTTTACCTTTGTAGTGTGAGGTCTAAGTCATCTAATTGTGAATGTTGCCAAAATAATCAGTTTTGGCTCGCAGAGATTGACGCTTTAAGGTCTAGACTTCTGTCTGCATAATTTAAAAAATTCTGGGTCTTCTTTGAACAGTCATTAAAGCAGATCATTGCGATGTGAGTTGTAACTAGGAAGGAAGAAGAATCAACCTGTGTGGACTTAAAGCAAAGCCGCACTGCAGTGCATGAACTCTGTTCACCTATCTGATTCCGCTCTCCATCCCTCAGATGGGCTTGTAACAGAGTAGGCCTTCTGGTTCTCTTTGTTGACTTGGAACTTGTAGCTAACCGTGCTAGTGGCATCCTCATTCTTCCTCAGAACCCACAGTTTTCCCTTGGTCATAAATTACTCTTAATTTGTCCTTATGCAAGGACTGTGGTGCCATTTTAAATCCTGTCCCAAGCATCCACAGCTCCTCTGTGCTGGTCCTGTGGTTTAGGCTGCTTGTTTTCACCTCCCGTAATCCATCCCGGGTGCTCCCGCCCTGCTTTAAACGTAAAAGGAATACCTCCGGCCATCATCTGAAGACACCCTGAATTGGCCAGCTTGCCTGGTACTTAGAAAAATACTACTGAGAAGACCCCCCCCCCCCAACAAGATTGTGTAAATTAATCCATCCCAGGTGCTCCCTCCCTGCTTTAAATGCAAAAGGAATACCTCCGGCCATCACCTGAAGACACGCTGAATTGGCCAGCTTGCCTGTTACTTATAAAAATACTACTGAGAAGACCCCCCAACAAGATTGTGTAAATTAATCCATCCCGGGTGCTCTCTCCCTGCTTTAAACACAAAAGGAATACCTCCGGCCATCACCCAAAGACACCCTGAATTGGCCAGCTTGCCTGGTACTTAGAAAAATACTACTGAGAAGACCCCCCAACAAGATTGTGTAAATGTATGTTGCTTAACACTAATTAAATGTAGACTTGATGTACTATCTGTAGAGTTAGTCTGCCCTCCCGTGTGCGCGTTCTAGCAGCCTACCACAGACTGTTTGCCCTCTCCCCCACCTGTTATCACTACCCTAGAATATATTTAAACCTAAGACTGGTCTAACTATCCCTGCTGTTTGCTATCTCCGTCTACCATTAGGTGGAAGCATCTACCAATATAAATCCTAGATATTCTTTATAATCACAAGTTTTATTTTTTCACAAACAGTTGGTTGCGAGTTAATATCCTTAGACTGTAAATACCCCCCCCCCCCCCCCTGCTAAACCACCCTCTGTAAAGGCAGCCTTCATTTTCTGGCTGGAAATATTTAGCTCATACCTTCCAACTACAGCCTTTAAACTGCTCTTTGCTGATACTTTTTCTGCCATACTCACCTCTAGTGTTCCCTGCCCCCAATTACCACCAGCCCCCAGTACTCCTAGCTTTATTCCTATCTTACCCCACCCCCTCAGCCTAATTACCCAGTACTAGCTCCCCCCTCATTACTCCTCCCACCTATAGCCATCCTTAAACTCTGTAATCTGTACTCCACCAATAATTATAGTCCCCTCCTCTGTCCTTAAATCTTTAGAATACCTCCATCACTTTTTAAACCCTTTCATCTGCATAGCCTTCTCTATTTTCCTAACCACTCATACCACTCTCTCTTTGCTCCAACATGCTCTCCTCAAGTTATCACACCCTCCAGTCCCCCAGCCTCCTCTTTCTGTTCCTACTTCCCTTATACTATGCTACCTCATATTCCACCTATGCTTGTCCAATACCACCTACAAAGACAACCACCATACATACCCTTCTCCCTCACTCTTACTCCCAGTTCCACTCTGTCTCCTCTTCTCTCATTCAGCCCAACCCTCTGCACCTGTTTCACCCTAAACTCTTCTCCTCTAAAGTCAAGATACTGTCACCTGCTTCAATCTACAATCTACCATAAATTCATGCCTGGCAGACCAATATGGCTAAAGGATATCTCCTTCAACAACCTAGTCTAAGCTGGTGATAGCCATCCTAACCCTGGTCCTACATCCTTTATTAACACTCATCCCTTACCCTCTTCCTCCTATCTCAACACCATAAAGATTTTTACAATTAATGCACAAAGTCTAAACAACAAAGTGCACCAATTTCAAGCTTGGTTAAGCCATAACCAACCAGATATCTTAGCCATCTCCGAAACCTGGCACAAGCTCTTTATCTCCGACTGTGAGATTCTGCCCCCAGGATTTCAATGTCTCAGAAATTACCGACTAAATAAAAAAGGTGGAGGCACTGCCCTAGTCTACTCCAACCTTCTTACCTTAATTCCCCTCCAAATTCCAATTCCAGAACCCTGAACTAACTGCTGGAATTCTAAAACTAAATAAACATAAAAATATCTGTATCATTGCCCTATATATCTCACCTGGTAACAATATCTCTACACTGGAAAATATTCTCCTATGGGCCTCTACTGAAATTAACTATGAAACTTATATCTGTGGTGATGTGAATATTGACTGGAATAAAATCAATTGCCCCTCTCCCTCCCTATCCATTAACCTCTATAACTTCACTCAAATAATCCTCTCCATCACTCGACCTAACAAACCCTCCCGGATCCACTATAGATTGGATCCTAGTCTCAGATCCAAATAAAGTAACCAATTCTAGCACAATTCCTGATAGCTTTAGCGGCCACCTCCCAGCCTTCATGCATCACTCAACTAGTTCCTCCCCACACCAGTATCAGTACATTCAAACCCGTAACCTCAGTAGCTTCAACCCAACTACTTTCTCAAATACTTCCAAATTAACTGGCAAATTCTAAACATCCTTCCTCTTGACAAGGCTATAGAATACTTCAACTCTGTCTTCCTTGATACTTTAAACTCACTAGCCCCACTAAGAAACAAAAGGATAAAAACTAAAACTGCTCCTTGGCTATCCAAAGAGACAAAACAGCTTATGCACCACAGAGACAAACTATGGAAGCTTTACCAAAACAATAAACTGTACAATACCTTGACTCCAATATAAACAACTCCGCAACCATGCAAAACGACTAATCACCAAAGACAAAAAAATCCTATTATATCAAACTTCAGTCCAATAACAGTAAAAACCCCCAAAAATTCTGGAACTCAATAAACTCACTCCACAATCCAGGCTCCAAGAATAATCCCTGTCCTGACCCAAGTAAATCTGACCTCGAACTAGGCTCTGAATTTAACTCATTTTTCATAGAAACTATTACTACCCTCACCAAGACATTTCCCAATGATAACCCAACTGCTCTACACTCTCCCCTTTCTAACTCACCTCATCTGTTTGAACTCAAACCCATCTCCACTAACTTTATAAAAAAACTTTTGTCCAAACTTAAACCTTGCTCTAATGCTCCCAACAATATTCCCTCTTCCTTCCTAAAATGTGCTGCTGATGGCATTGCTCTCCCAATCAGCATCATTATTAATCGATCCATAAAAGAATCATATGTCCCCAAACTCTGGTGCTCGGCTTATATTCTTCCTCTTCATAAAGGAGGCAAAATACCAGCATCTCAAACTTTCGCCCCATTGCTTTGCTCTCACCAATCTCCAAAATCCTAGAAAAATGCATCCACCTCCAACTTATGCCTTTCCTGACCCAACACAATCTTCTCACTCCTACCCAGCATGGCTTCTATCCAGGCCATAGCACAATAACCGCTCTACTCTCTTTCCTAGAAACTGTCAATCAAGCCTGAGATTCAGGACACTTGGTTTCTACTGTTTTATTCGATCTGATTAAAGCCTTTGATGCTGTTTCCCACAAGCACCTTCTCTGTCATCTCTCAAACCTTAATCTCACACATAATGCTTTATCCTGATTTTCCAGCTATCAGACAGATCACAGGCAGTCAAATGGAAGAACTCCATCTCTTCCTTCCTACCTACCCCAACTGGCGTACCACAGGGATCCATCCTTGGGCCAATGCTTTTTAACATTTTCATCAATAACTTTCACACTGCTATTCCTGATGCTAAAATCATTCAATACGCAGACGATTCAACCTTAGGCTGCTCTGCCTCATACCTCTCTGAATTGCTGACTAAAACCCAAACTGCCTTCTCAACAACTGAAAATTGGATGTGCCAAAACCACCTCTCTCTCAATGCAAATAAATCAAAGATTCTACTATTCCCTCCCACAAAGACCCTCTCCTACGATAAAAACAACTTCAAAGTCTATAGTCAAACCAACTTAACCATAGAAGTGGTCCCCTCTGCCAAACTCCTTGGCATTACTGTAGATGAACACCTCAAGTTTGATATTCATATTCAACAAAATATTAAGAAAACCCACCAAAAGCTAGGTTTGCTGTATGAGAATAATCACTTTCTCTCCAACTCTACCAGGCAAAAACTCTGCCTCGACTTATCTTCTTCCTTCCTTATTATACGGAGCCCCTCTCCTAACCAACCTGTCCTCCTCTATCACCTCTAAACTAGAAAACTTCTACAACAAAATCTCTAAATGTGCCTCTAAATCTAAAAATACCACCCATCACTGCCTAACCCTACAATCCCTGAATTGGCTTGAACTCCCAAACTACCTAGACTATCTCCAACTCACTACTGCATATAGACTCATATTTCACCCAACAAAATGTCCCACTCTAACTAACATCCTTCCCCCTTATATACCCAACAGAGCTCTCAGATCTGAAAATCAGAACTTAATTACCATCCATAAATCTAAACGTCCTGCTGGCCAACTTCTCCTATCCTTCTCATTAGGCAAAAAATGGAATTCCCTTCCCTCTACACTAAGAACCATACCAAACTCAGAAAACTTCAAAACCCAACTATTCAAACACCTGTCCACTAAATGGAAATGTACCTGCCTTCACCCAACCTAATCCAAGGGGGGTTCTCGCTCTGGTTCCCAAGCTCTACAACTCTCATAGTTATCTTTCTAAGAGCCTATCTAAGCTCTCAACAATTTCTATAGCTTCTCTCTAAGCTCTCACCGCCTACAGCTACCCTCACACAGCCCAACCTTGTAAATATTTGATGTGTGTATGTAAAGCGTATTTACAATTTCTTAAAAAGTTTGTATGTAAACTGTTTCCACACCTAACCCATATCTGTTTTCCTCAAATGAAACTGTGTGATCCCTACCTTCAAGCTTAATGAATTTAACTATGCATGACATTGAATGCATTTATGAGTAACTGTTCTACATACTATTATCTTTAATATTAACTATCAATTGTATCTAAATTGTATAATGCATCTTGGAGCTTTTCTCCCCGGGCCTCCACTGAAAATGGGTTAGTTCGGCCCAGTGGACATCCCCGGTAATCAAACTGCAAATAAAGTAAATAAATAAGTAAATAAAGTGCTGTAGCTCATACTGGGGCTCGAAAGGTATTTTCTTATGCTGTTAAGTGCTCTAGCCAACTTCTAGGGCAAAACAGTTTTCACAGCACAAAGATCAGGTTCACACACCAGCTTCAGAGAGATTATGCAGCCATGTCATAGGTTCATAGGTTGATACTAGGCTATCTGCCCTAGGGCATTTATAAGCCTAGCCAGAGTGTGTTTGGCTTTCACCACCCTTTTAGATTAGTTGACTGTGCCTCTGTATAGTAGGTCACAAAAGATAGCCCTTTTGAGGTTAGTTTACTGTGCCTCTGTCTAGTAGGGACAAAGAAGAGATCCCAGGGGTAAACCTACGATCTCCCATCCACTCGTCAAGATTTCTCTTGAAGAGGGTCATTGAGGGACTCTGCCTAACATGGATTGGGATTTTGTTCCAGAGTGAGGGGAGCCTCTGGGATATGAATCTGTCCCTCCAGCATGTTCTATTCATTTCTGTGTTGAGGTTTAAGTCCCTGGAGCGTGTAGCTCTAAGGGATTTGGATTTCCTGAGGTGGAGCATGTCCATTAATTCTGGGTTGGACATGGCTTTATACGTCAGGCACAGATCGCCTCTGAGTAGGCGGTAAGCAACTGAGTAGAGCTGGAGTTTCTTTAGCCTAACTGCGTAGGGCATCTGTTTGAGTCCCTTGATCCTCTTGGTGAGGTACTTTTGGGGTCTTTCCAGTTGCTGCAGGTGTCGGGTAAGGTACATCCCAAATGGGGCATTGTATTCAATTATGGGCCTGATGAGTAAAGGGGGCACAGTGACCTCTCTTGATCTAGATGTGAACCCTTTCATGATAAGGTGGGCTATATAGAAGGTCTTTCTAACCACTTTGGCAACGTGATTGTCAAAGGAGAGATTATCTACTTGGGTCCCCAAATCCCTAATTACTTCTTCCGTACTTAATGGATTACCACCTATGTGGTAATTTGTGGGCACTTTGTTTTTCCCAAAGGGGATGACTATGCACTTTTTGGCATTTAGCTTTAGGCCATGGCTCTGGCACCAGTTATCCGTCTTTGAGAGACCCTTTTGGAGGATGCTTGTGTCAGTCGGCGAGTCGATTATGGCACCCAGTTTGCAGTCATCTGCGAACTTGGTCAGCCATAGTCCTCCCATGTTAGCGTGTACCTCAGAGAAATATATACCGAACAAGAGAGGTCCCAGGACTGAGCCTTGTGGGATGCCACTTGTAACTGGTTTAGAGTCTGACATGGCACCTGCAATTCTGACCATGTGGGTTCTATCCCTGAGCCAGTTTGCAACCCATCTTGTGACATAGGGGTTGATATTTAAGCTGGTGAGCTTATTTATGATGCCCGAGTGGGGTATTGTGTCGAAGGGTTTTGCGAGATCCAGGTAGGCTGTGTGGACTACCTTCCCTTCATCTATGGCCTTGGTGACTGTTTCAAAGAAGTCGACCAGCTTCAAGAGGCAAGATCTGCCCTTAACAAAGCCAAATTGGGTAGGATCCAGTGTTTGGAGTTTCTGAATGTCTTTGTTTATGAGTTTCATGATGATACGCTCCATAGCTTTGCAGAATAGGCTAGTCAGGCTTATAGGGCGATAGTTTCCGGGGTCCATTGTGGCACCACCTTTGTGGAGTGGGACCACTGTTGCTGTACGCCATTCCTTGGGTACATATCCTGTAGTAAGGCTGAGATTGAAAAGTGACTTTATGTGAGGGTTCAGTTCTTCTTGGAGTTCGTGTAAGACTCAGCCCGGGACACCGTCCGGTCCCATTGATGCTGTGTTTTTTGCTTTGGAGAGGGCAGCTCTCACCTGTGCATCTGTGATGTCAGGGAGGCTACACTTTGTTGGGATAGACATTTGCTGTTTTTGGGGGAAGGGGGGGGGGAGTTTGCACTGAATCTGTCTGCCAGGATGTTGGCAATGTCTGTGGGTTCAGTGTATTTTTTGTCATTTTGAACTAACTCAGAGCATATCTGGGAGTTGCCACCCAGGTTCCTGACTTAACTAAAGAAGGCCTTGTGATTATCTTTAGCATCTTGTGCAATTTTTCTTTCAAAGCTGGCCTTAGATGATTTTATGAGGGATCGTAGTTTCTTGCTAGCACTGATCAGAGATGCCTTCCCTTTTTGGGATTTTGCTCTATCGTGTAGTAGCTTCCTCCTTCTATTGTATAGCTTATTTATGGCTGGGGTCCACCAGACAGGTCTCCTGCCTTTGGAGGAATGAGTCTTGGTTTTATTTGGGATAGCACGATCCATGCATTTCTGTAGGTGTCCATAGAAAGCATTTGTAAAGGAATCTGCGGTTTGGGCCATATTTTCCACTGGCCCGGGGGCTTTGAAGGATTCCACCTCGGTTTTGAGAAGTGTGAAGTTTGCTTTTGAGAAGATGTTAAGTTGTCTATCTCGCCTTCATTCTTGCTGGATGGGTTCGGAGCCGACCTCGGCTCCGACTCGGCCACTCTAAAAGCTCGAGAGTTGGTTCCACCGGCTCGAGGCTCCCCTTATATCCCACAATGCTAGGCGAGAGTTACCTCAGATCTCGTTTGCCGCTACAGCGATCGAGGTGTTGGTTTTCTACCGGTTCTTGGTAAGTGACTTTCTTGTAAAGTTAGTGTATTTAAACCCCTTTAATTTTAAATTTTATACTTATTTCCCTTAGTTTAGAGGAATTATTGCCCCTTTTTCTTAAAATTCCTGTTTTTTCCCCACAAGAACTTTAAGTTCTTCCCTCGGGCCTTCAGGCCTTCTTCCTTCCCTAGTGGGTGTGTGTGTGTGTTATTTTTCTTAATTTAAAACCTAGTCAGTTGTTTTATTTTAAGCTAAAACTAGACAGGGTGTAATCAGTGTGTTTTGACTGTGTGTGTGATTGCACTTTCGGAATGTCTAAAGAATCAAAGGTCTCAGGCTTCAAGAAGTGTGATGCGTGCTGTCAGAAAATGTCTCTGACAGACGGTCACACTTCTTGTGTCTACTGCCTGGGGCCTTTGCACCTGCAGGACTCCTGTGCTGTTTGCCATGGCTTCAGTCCCAGGGTCCTGCAGGAAAGAAAAAATAAATTAATTTTAAGAGGTTTACTCAAGCCTGAGGATTCCCTTACTGTGTCTTCAGGGCTTCTAGGTCTTCGGCTCCAGCAACTGAGCCGAGACCTAAGGCTTCTAAACCTCCGCCTACATCGGCTCCGGCTGGAGCCGATGAGTCTCAGTCCACAGTTTCTGTGGTTCCCTCGGCTCCGGCTGGAGCCGAGGTATTAGAGATTCCCGTGTCGGCTCCGACCAGACCTTCGGAGCCGACATCTAGGAAGAGGTCCAGGTCACCATCCCTTGGCTCCGTTCATTCGGCTCCAGGATCTCCCCTGCTGTCTGAACGGAGCCATAAATCTCACTCCTCTAGGTCATCGAGGCTGTCGGATCATGACCTTCAGAGGGTAGTGAGTCGACTTCTTAAGTCCGAGGCACTGGCCCAGATGCTTCAGAGCCCGACTCATCAGTCGATGCCTGCCCCTGTCCATCAATATATTCCTCCTCCGACTCCGTTGAGCTCGGGCGGGTCGTGTCGGAACCGAGACTGTTGTAGCGTCGGAGCCGATACAATTGTCTTCGGCTCCATCGTCGGCTCCGATTTCTTCCTTAGAAGAATCTCGGCGCCGGACTTCCATCGTCGGCTCCGAGGGGATGAGTGGCATCGGACCCTTGTCCGACCCCGCTCTTCCTCTCGGGGCTTCGGCGCTGGTGAGTTCGGCTCCGACATCGGCCTCGGAGCCATCACTGTCGGTGCCGAGGGAGGTTCTCAGCTTCTCGGAGCGGGGACCTCTGGCTTTGCCTGACAGGGGTGCGTTCGAGGTCATGCGGAGCGTGTTAGAGCCTGGCTCTACTCCACAGTCGGCTCTGTCCGCCCCTCCCTCTACGGTGCCTCAGGTCAAGTCGACTCACTCCCTCATCCCGGACTGCAGAGAGCCAGCTCCTCAGGAACCCCCTGTGGGGATTTCATCCTCTTCCGAGGCCTCTCCTGATTTGGCAGAAGAGCCCCCTCGGAAGAGGAAGTGTAAGAGGAAACACATTGACTCACCTGAGTCCATCACATCGGACACAGATTTAGATGATTCCGAGGGTTCCCCCCGTTCCCCTTCTGAAGATGTCTCCTTTGCAGACATTCTAGAGATCCTGAAGCAGAGGGGAAATTGGCCAGCCCTTAACCCTTCGGAGGATGAATCTGTGTATCTTGAGGCGTTTGGCTCTCGCCCTTCCACCTCCTGGGTGTCCCCCCCCTTTGACCCCCTCATGCAGGTGGTTGCTAAAAAGGCATGGACGGCTCCTGATTCAGTGGACCCCACTCCCAGGAGACCCTCCAAATTCATAACGGCACCAGCAGACAAACAGTTCTTGACAAAAGGAGTTTCTGTGGATGCTATGGTGGTAGCTGCTGCCACTAAGAAGGAATTAGCTGATCCTTCAGTACCTGTCCATCCACCTAACAAGGAATCTAGGTCCATGGACAGGTACGGGAAGCGGATGTTCTCGTCAGCGACATTTACTATGCGTTCGCTGAACTACCTGTGCCATTTCACTCGTCTTCAAAGGGACTTGATCAAAGAAGCGAGTGACATGTTGAAGGACCCTACAGCTGCGGGTTTTCAAGATAAGATGAACACTCAGCTGGCTACCCTTAACTCCATAACCAACTCCTCCATGCGCCTCCTTTCTTATGCGGCTGATGGAGCGAGTAGGGCCGCAGGGACAGGTGTGGCCTTACGTAGGCATGCCTGGATGCGGCTATGCAATTTTGCGGACCCCTTCAAGACGTCTTTCACTAACTCCCCGTTTGATGGATCATCTCTCTTTGGTCCTCAAGTGAAAGAAACCTTGACTAGGTGCGAGACTGATGGCAAGACTCTTTCTGCCGTCGGAGTCCGTTTTTCTACTCCTTCTAGGCCTTACCCCAAAGGCCAGAAGGGTGGGAAAATGTGGTTCCGTAAACAATCTCAAGGGACTTCGCCTGACGCACAAAGTCGTTTCCCCGCCAGAGGCAGAGGCGGGAATAACAATGGTAGACGTCGCCCTCGAGGCAGGGGGGCTCCGCAGAACCAGGGCAATCGAGAAGCCTTCTCTGATAAGCCCTTTCAGCATCCCTGAGGTGTTGCCCGACTGCCCACCTTCGGAAGCAGTCGGGGGAAGATTGTCACTGTACCCAGAAGCCTGGCTATCCCTGACTCAAGACAAATGGGTACAGTCCGTCATTTCCGAAGGCTATTCTATCCCCTTTCTTCGCATTCCAAACCAATCAAAAAAATCCCTTACAGATGTTCCACCCGCTCAAAGGGATCTAGCGGTTTTGGAAATTTCAAAACTGCTTGCAAAAAGAGCAATTCAGCCAGTTCCAGCAGACCAGCAAGGATCCGGAATCTACTCAGGGTTCTTTTTAGTTCCAAAGAAAACAGGGGACTGGAGACCAATTTTGGATCTCAGTATCTTGAACAGATCAGTCAAGAAAACAAGATTTCAGATGGTCACGCTGCAGTCCATCCTTCCCCTATTGGGAAAAGGAAACTGGATGTGCTCTATAGACCTTCAGGATGCGTACTATCACATAAAAATGAACAGACGCTCCAGAAGATTCCTCCGCTTCAGGCTGGGAACCAGTCATTTTCAATTCAGGGCCCTGCCCTTTGGTCTCACCACTGCCCCCCGGGTGTTTACCAAATGCATGGCAGTGGTAGCTTCTCACCTCAGACGACAAGGATTCCAGGTGTTTCCATATTTGGACGACTGGCTCCTCACAGCTCCCACCAAGCATCTCCTTCTCATGGCCAGGGATTACACTTTTCGCATTTGTCAAAAGTTAGGCATTTCAATAAATTGCAAAAAGTCTGTTTTGTCGCCTTGTCGTACTATTACCTTCATAGGCGCAAATCTAGACACAGTGGACATGTCTGCGAGGCTAACAGGTCAGAGAATAACAGACATACACAGACTGGCCTCACTCCTTTTCAACAACAACAGAATCAAAGCCAGGTTAGTTCTGAAAGTGTTGGGAATTATGGCGGCTGCCATACCTCTGCTTCCATTAGCCAGATTCCACATGCGAATCCTTCAATGGATGCTCTTTACACAATGGTCATACCAGCAACTTCCAATGTCCCACACCATTATGATCACGCAGGCGTGCAGAATCATCTCATGTGGTGGATGTCTTCCCCTCAGCTCTTGTTGGGAAGACCCTTTGTTCCTCCCCCTCCGGTTGCTACTCTGACAACGGACGCCTCCCTGATCGGGTGGGGGGGGCATTATCAGGGCAGGACGGTCCAGGGCACATGGCAACCAGACAAATGCCACTTGCACATAAATGTTCTGGAGATGAGAGCAGTGCTTTTAGCGTTGCAAGCCCTTCAAGACTCTCTCCCCTTGGGAACGATTGCAATCCAGACAGACAATATGTCTGTAGTGTGGTACATCAACAAACAAGGCGGAACCAGGTCCTACCCCCTGTGTTGAGAAGCACTCAGATTGTGGCAATGGGCGATTTCTTCTCAGCGGTTTCTGATAGCAACGCACATCCCCGGGAAGTCCAATCAAATCGCGGACAAATTGAGCAGAGCTATCCTCATGCCTCACGAGTGGTCTCTGAAAGACTCTGTTGTGAGAGAGATTTTTCTCAAGTGGGGTCAGCCTTGCTGCGATCTCTTTGATACTCCCCAAAACAGCAAGTGCAGAGATTATTTCACTCTATTCCCTTTACCAGGCCAACCCAGCAGAGACGCTCTAGTCCAAGTTTGGCCCCGGGGACTTCTGTATGCATTTCCTCCCTTCCCACTAATCTCTCAAGTGATACAGAAAGCTATCGCTGAGAAGGCCTCGTTGATCCTCATTGCTCCTTACTGGCCTCGACAGGTGTGGTTCCCCTTTCTACATCAATTTCTACGGGAGCGACCTTGGCATCTGGACCTAGTTCCAGATCTTTTGATCCATCAATCGGGTCAGTTACATCGCTCCCTCCCCTCTCTGAACCTCACTGCTTGGTTCCTCCACTTCCAACCTTAGCCAGGCTTCCTCAATTATCTCACTCTGTTCGAGATATTTTGATAGCTTCCCATAAATCTTCCACTCGGAAGATTTATTTGAGTAAGTGGAAACTCTTCACATATTGGGCTCAAGGAAGGGACATAGATCCTTTCACTGCTTCCATCCAAATAGTCCTTGATTTTCTAGCTGAACTCTTCCATGCAGGTTCATCTCCTTCTACTCTTAAAGTTCAATTGGCAGCTATCTCTAACTTTCATGTGGGTATTTCTGAGTCTTCCTTAATGTCCCACAAGCTTTGCAAAGCCTTTTTGAAAGGAGTTTTTCTTCTCAGACCTCCTATAAGAAATCTTCCTTCTCCTTGGGACCTAAATTTAGTTCTTACTTCTTTGATTCTTCCCCCTTTCGAACCTGCAGCCTCCTGTTCATTAAAATTGCTATCATGGAAGACTCTCTTTCTGGTAGCTATTACTTCAGCTAGAAGAGTCTCAGAATTTCATGCACTCAGCTGTCGACCTCCTTATCTATTGTTCCATAAGGACAGGGTATCCTTACGAACCAACCCGTCCTTTTTGCCTAAGGTAGTCTCGACGTCAAATCTAAATCAAAGCATTGACCTCCTGTCTTTTTCCAGAATATTCCAATAGGTCTGAACAAAAATTACACTGGCTAGATGTTCATCGTCAGTTGAGGTACTATTTGGATAGAACAAAACAATTCAGAAAATCTGACCAACTGTTTGTCTCCTATGCAGAAGGCAGAAAGGGACTTTCAGTTTCAAAGGTATCATTATCTAGATGGCTTACATCTCTGATTTCCCTTGTTTATGAGATTAGACACCAAAAGCTGCCTAATAAACCTAAGGCCCATTCTACCAGAGCTTTGGCTACTTCCTTAGCCTTCCAAGACAGACTGCCTATTGACACCATTTGTGCAGCGGCTACTTGGGCTACTCCTCACACTTTCATTTCTCATTATAAGTTGGATTTAGCTTCTAGGCATAGAGCTAACTTTGGTTCCACTGTTCTCAGGAGTCTGTTCCGTTAGGCCACCCGGGACAAGGTGCTAGGGACGCGGTCCCATCCAGCAAGAATGAAGGCGAGATAGACAACTTAACATATAGAAGTTATGTTCTTACCATAACGTTCCATGTTAGTTGTCTTCTCTTCTTCTTGCCCCACCCTCCTTCCCCCTGGCCTGGACAGACCTAGAGGAGTTGTGATTGTGACCTCTCTTTCTACCACCTCTTTTCTTAGGCATATGCTGCTTTGCATATTTCCTGAATCAGGATGTAGGTCACCCTTCTTTCTCCCTGTTGTTAGAGGTGGACTCTGTTTATAGTCATTTTGTTACTATTATAAGCTGGGGTTAGCTTACAAACGAGATCTGAGGTAACTCTCGCCTAGCATTGTGGGATATAAGGGGAGCCTCGAGCCGGTGGAACCAACTCTCGAGCTTTTAGAGTGGCAGTCGGGCCGAGGTCGGCTCCGAACCCATCCAGCAAGAAGAAGGCGAGAAGAAGACAACTAACATGGAACGTTATGGTAAGAACATAACTTCTATTTCTTCACCGCGGTTTCCTTGGCTGGGAGTGGGGACGGGATATGGATGTCCAATGAGATTAATTTATGGTCAGATCTTACCAATGAGGGGTATACCTCTGGTATGGAACATAGAGTCCCCATGTTGGTGATGATCAAGTCCAATATGTTTTTCCCTCTTGTGGGAGTGGTGACCAGCTGTTCCATAGCATTTGAATTTATAAATTCTAGGAACCGTTGGGCGAGGGTGTTGGGGCTTGAGTAGTGCTCCCAGTCTATGTTTGGATAGTTGAAGTCACCCAATATAATGGTGTTTGGAGAGACCTTCATATTCTCCAGTGTTCTCAGGAAAGCCGAGTGGGGTTCCTGAGTTTGGGAGGGTGGTCTGTAGCAGGCTACAAACTGAAAGGCAGTTTTTCCCACTGTTAGTTGCACATGGATGGTCGCCGATGCTTCTTGCCATGCCACTAACCTGGAGGTGTGGGGTATCTTTGATGAATATGGATACTCCCCCTCCTTTTGTGGTTCGGTCCGGGTTTTGGGGCCGAAAAGCATGGTATGAGGTATAACCTGGTAGTGCTGGGGTGTTCTCGGGAGCCTTGAACCAGGTTTCTGTTACTGCACAGATATCGATATTCTCCATACTGAGGAGAGCCTAGAGTGCGTGCATCTTGAGGTTTAGACTTCTGGCGTTGTTTTTCTTTGTGTTGTCTATGGAGGTGGGTTTGCCTTTTGAGCCTTGCCTAAAAAAGGCACTATGGGGGTGGCAAGAGCCTTAGCCAGTATTCGAAAGCCCAGAGGTGACAGGTGCAAGCCGTCCCTAGCGAAGCAACGTGGCTTGTCGAGCATGTCATCCCAGGCTGACAGACACTGGATCCCCTTTGAATGACACCAATACTTTAGCCAATTGTTAAAATTGATCATTTTGTCTTTATTCTGTGGCATCATTCTTGGTGAGGGTAAGATGCTACTCAAGGTCAGGGTCATACCGGCCTGGGCTTCATGATCATAGAGCACCTCAATGTCTCTTTTCATGTAGTCCAGGGAGGTATGTCTCAGGTCATTCACACCAGCATGGAATGCAGGTAACAGCTAAAAAGCTAAAAGTTGAGGTTTGTTTGTTTGTTACTTGAGCTTGTCTTTATTTTAATTTCACAATTTTGTTTTTCTGAGTGTACAGTTTTTATGGAAGTGGGTGTTTAGGGTGAGGCTTCCATTGGAATTTTTACTGTGTTAATATTGTGCTATTTGGATTTTAATCTGGTAATATGACTACTGTCATTACTTCTCGACTACACAGATCCTCTCTTCAAAATTGTGCATTTTTTTGTCCCATCCCATCTGCCTTAGCCAGTTTTCCATATTTCAAGTGTTACTTGTGCTGCAAAAATATAGAGGTAGCTGTAGTGGTCTCTTATTACAGGTACTTCCATGTGCATTCCTGTGGTGAGTGTTTAGCAATGCCATTACTTCTGTAGAACACGCCCTCAGAACCGTTGTTCCCGAATGGTACTCAT
Source organism: Protopterus annectens (assembly GCF_019279795.1). NCBI lineage: Eukaryota > Metazoa > Chordata > Ceratodontiformes > Protopteridae > Protopterus > Protopterus annectens. The sequence continues at coordinate 1,372,090,695 of NC_056746.1, forward strand.
GGTTCTGTTTTTCCATGAATGACATGTGCCTTGGATCCATTTCCTGTGGCTCATACGGTTCTGTTTTTCCATGAATGACATGTACCTTGGATCCATTTCTTGTGGCTCATATGGTTCTGTTTTTCCATGAATGACATGTACCTTGGGTCCATCTTCCTGTGGCTCATACTCATGGTTCTGTTTTTCCATGAATGACATGTACCTTAGGTCCATCTTCCTGAGGCTCATACTCACGGTTCTGTTTTTCTATGAATGACATGTACCTTGGATCCATTTCCTGTGGCTCATATGGTTCTGTTTTTCCATGAATGACATGTACGTTGGGTCCATCTTCCTGTGGCTCATACTCATGGTTCTGTTTTTCCCTGAATGACATGTACCTTGGGTCCATCTTCCTGTGGCTCATACTCACGGTTCTGTTTTTCTATGAATGACATGTACCTTGGGTCCATGTTCCTGTGGCTCATACTCATGGTTCTGTTTTTCCATGAATGACATGTACCTTGGGTCCATCTTCCTGTGGCTCATAGTTCGGTTTTTCCATGAATGACATGTACTTTGGATCCATCCTCCTGTGGCTCATACTCACAGTTCTGTTTTTCCATGAATGACATGTACCTTGGGTCCATCTTCCTGTGGCTCATACTCACGGTTCTGTTTTTCTGTGAATGACATGTACCTTGGGTCCATCTTCCTGTGACCCATACTCATGGTTCTGTTTTTTCATGAATGACATATACCTTGACTCCATCTTCCTGTGGCTCATGCTCATGGTTCTGTTTTTCCATGAATGACATGTACCTTGGATCCATTTCCTGTAGCTCAATGTGAAGTCAGTCCATAACAAGACTTGGTTTATCTCAGATCCATTCCACAAGGTAAGCTTTGCATTTGTTGTGTGTGGCTTGACAACAGTTTTGGCATTTATCTGGCCTTGACCATTGTTTCAGGTCTTCTTTAGTGGTACAGTGCCCTAAGAGTGGTTGCTGTTTGAAGAGACTGTGGCCATGGCTGACTCAGGCTGCTTCAAGGGAGGCAAACCCCATTGAACATGCCTTTGTTGTAGGAGCAAACTGTAAATTTCTCCTTGCTTACCATCTACATGGTTGTGCAAAGGTTATTATCCCAAGACATCGCTGATTTCTTCATTGATTCAGTTGTTGGTCACCAAGGATAACTCTTGGCAAAGCATTTAACTGTATTATAAAAAGCCTTGGGTTTACTCGGGTCATTACCTCTGCAGCACATAGATCAGGCCATACTCTGGACGTGGTCTGCCTGTTGGACATGACTTTAGATTTGGTGGTGGAGCTAGTTTCTTGGTCTGACCACTTTCTTGTTCATGTTTGCTTGGAGTGCCCCATACTCTAGTCCTCCTGATCTTAAACTAAAGATAATCTGTCATACTAATCATATCATCTTGGAGCATTTTTCTTTTACAATCTTTTAGTTCCTTCAAAGGACTGATGCTGACTCTCTAGGTGCTTTGGTTCAGGAATTGCAGAACGTTTCTGTCCTTAACATTGTACTCTGTATTGCACAAAATGATATGCACTTGTTTCTACTAGAGACATAAGCCTTGGTTTAATAATAACATCCATCTCCTACAATGAAAAGGGTGCAGGTTGGAGCATCAATGGCATTACTGTGTATTTTTTTTTCTGTGCTGCAAATACAATCAATGTAAAAATTTTTACTTTTCTTGTTTGTAAAGTGTGCAATGTGTTTGTAATATAGAGCTTTAAGTGCGCATTGTGTTTGTAAATCGGAGCTTTTCTCCCCGGGCCTCCAGTGAAAACGGGCTTTCGGGCCCAGTGGACATCCCCAGTTATCAAACTGGAAATAAATAAATATACATACAGGTCTGTGAGTGATGAGCATGACTTGGAAAAGCTTTATTGCTTACTAGATTGAAATCTCACTTAAGAAGGCAATGTTTCTGTCCAGAGAGATATCTGCAGCATCAAACTGACGAGCCTCACTCTGCCATGTGACAGATCGTTTGTGCAGCATAACCCTTCTTACCACTATGAGAGCATTATCTGATGTCCTTCCATTTCACTGTGGCAGTATTCATTACAACAGGGATCTCCTGCCAAGGGCGACCCGATGTCCAGCCAATATACCAAAGCCTTTAGGTTGCTTTAAGGTACACAGTACATCACACGCATGCTCTTCGCATAGAATAGGGCATAAAGGTGATGTCCAGACATAGTATCCCCAGAACTACTTTACAGCCAGTCCGAATGCCATCGCTTGATCATCTGAACGCCCATTTCATTGCTTGTTCACCAAGCCAAAGCAGATAAGTCCCCCGTTGGGATTCTTTTTTGCTTCTCTTTCTTTTATTGTTGCTTGTGGGGTTTCATGTCATCCAAGAAGAGTAAATTCCAGTGTGGGAGACAAATTCCCCATAAAGATCGCTATGAACAGTGTCTGTTTTGCTTTGGTGCCTCGTACAACCATACATCCTGTTCCATCTGTCAGGCCTTTGTTCCTAAAAGCCTTCATGGTAGACTCTCTTCCTTGGCACTTTGTCTTGAAAACCAGCTTCTTGCGAAAGACACAATGGAGGGAACTTCCCGCTCTGAGAGACAGACGTCTGTAAAGAAGAAGGCCAACAAGCCTAGGCCGGAATCTTCTCCTGTTCAGCCTCCATCGGACATGTCGCCAGAGGTGAGTGAATGCCTGGAGGTTTACCAGGCTTTATTGTTGGATTCCTCTACTGTGACCAGGTTGGAGGCCGGTAGGGATCTGACTTTAAGTAAGTCTGATGAGAGATTGCAGACGTCCGTTTTGGACGTTCAGGGGGAACCACGGCTGATTTTCTCGGAGGGCCCTAGGAGTGTTGCTCAAATATTAGACAAGAAGTCTGTACTGCCATTATTGAATGCCATCCTGGGTCACAGCCTTCCAAATTTTATAAGACTGACATCCCACTGAAGGAAAAGCAAAAGATTAAACATATTAGTGCTGTTCCTAAGAATCCCCAGAGGGAATGGCAGGCCTTCACTCGCGGCTTGTTTAATGCTTTGATGGCACTGAAACCTCTTCAGGGAGTTTCTCTTCCAGCCCCCCCCCCCCTTGGTCCTGTACTCCACAAAAAATACCCTGGGAACAGGATTCCTCGGAGGAGGAGCTGCATTCGAATGAGGAATCCTGTGCTTACTCTTCTCAGATTCCCTCTCCTTTGGACTATGGATCAGAGGAAGAGGAATGTGCTAGTCCCAGTACTCCCTTTGAAGAGATTTCTTTTGGGGACACAATCTCCAGGGCAATGGAGTTCTTTAAATGGGATTGTGCTAAGTTTTCTGGGGTACATAAAAGATATTATGAGTTGCTGCAGATGGATTCTCCTAAACGTGCTGCTGTTCCTCCTGTCCTGGCTGCCTTGTTGGATGCATTTTCCAATGCTTCTCAGCCCCCTACTCCCAGGAAACCTGCTAGATTGTATAGGTTGCCTGAGGACTGTAGATTTTTTTTGTACAAGTGTCCTTCTGCTGACCCCTCGGTGGTGTCTGTAGCTTCTGAAAAGCCATCTCAATTGCTTCCTTCTCCCAAGTTATTGCCCTCTGATAAAGATAGCAGGATCTTGGAAAGGCTAGGCAAGAAGGTTTATACATCTGCTAATTTGGCTTTTTAAGGATATTAATTATCAGACCCATATGTCCAGGTATTTGTTGGCTCTCCTATCCGAAGCCTGTTAGGTTCATTCTAATCTTCCAGACTCTGAGGATAAAATTTCTGCCCTTTCCCTGTTAGGGATTTCCCCCCAGGTGGCTCATTGTTCCATCAAGTGTAGTTATGATGCAGCAGATGCTTCTTCTGGGGCTGCTACTTTTGGGTCAGTGATGAGGAGGCATTCTTGGCTTCGGCTTCAATGTGTGTTTGATGATATTAAGGCTAAGTTGATGGATGCCCCTCTTGATGATGAACACTTGTTTGGTGAAGATGCTGCTGCTATGTTTAAGTCCTTTCAGGATAAGAGCAAGGCTTTACAGGAACTTAAAAGTGTTTGTTTCTCCTGTGCCTAAATTTCAGAGAAACTGCCCCAGTAAGCCAGTCTTGTTGGCAGGCAGTCTCACCCTCCTCCTAAGGGTAAAAAGGGTGGCAAGCGGGCTCCTCCTGCTAAAGCTACTCAGACTCCAGTGCCTTGGAAGTCGTCTTTTTTCCAGATAAACCAGGTGCTATCTGACTATCCTACTCTTCACAGCCACTTTCCGCTTTCTGTTCACTTATACCCCCCCCACACACACTTCCTGTTTGGCTACAGATTACTCAGAATTCTTGGGTCCTGTGCATTATCTGCCATGGGTATTTCATGGTTTGGAAATCCCTTCCCCCTTTATGATATTCCTCAGCCCCCTCTGGAACAACTCTCCTCATTTCCAGAGGTGTTTTGGACATTTTGACTCAGGGTACTATTCAAGCAGTGCCTGTGTCCCAAAGTGGGAGGTGTTCTACTCCAGGATGTTTCTAGTACCTAGAAAAGAGGGGACTTGTAGACCAGTTCTAGACCTCTCCCATCTAAACACTTTTCTGAAGGTGCCATCCTTTCAGATGTTGTCCCTTCAGACTTTGTTCCCTGTTTTGCTTCCTCTGGCTTATATGGTGTTTCTGGATCTCAAGAATGCTTATCTCCATATCTGGATCCATCCCCTTTTCAGGAAGTTTTTGTTTCTCTGTTGCTTCCTGTCATTTTCAATTCTCTGCTTTGCCCTTTGGCCTTTCTACTGCCCCAAGAGTATTCACCAAATGCCTCACTCCTGTGATTGCTCTTTGCAGTATTCAGGGGATCCAAGTATTTCCTTACTTGGACAACCTATTTCAGGCAGCCTCTTCAGAGATCCTGTTGTGAAATCTTCACTTTGCCATTTCTCTTCTGCAAAGTCTGGGGTTCGCAATAAATTTCAAAAAGTCTTGTCTGTCTCCTTTTCAAGACCATGATCTGAAGTAGTTGACTTAATTTATCTGCAACCTGTGGGATATCGGATCCATATTGGATCCGAGCCGGCAACATTTTATCAAGCATCTGCTCCAAGCTCCTCCCCTTACCCAGAATACCTCACATCTCCTACCTTCCCCAGATCTCGTTTGCCACTTCATGCGTATGCATCGTGGTCTCTATAGCTCCAAGTTGGGTGTAGTAAGTGGAACGTTTGGTATATATATTTAGTGTGTGAGAGTAGTTGTTTGTGAGCAACCCTTCCTCCCCTTCATCGTTTCGTCGGTTTGTTGTTTAAAAAAAAAAAAAAGTAGTTTGGAAAGTTTGTGTTTTTGAGGTAGAGTAGGCCTAACCAACCCTTGTGTGTGTGCATTTTTGGTTTAGTGTTTGGCTGAGTGGAGTGTGTTTATGGCTGACCAGCCAAAACCAACATTTAAAAAATGCACAGTGTGTGGCCACAAGCTTTCACCGGCTGATGGCCACACTCTGTGTGTTATTTGCCTGGGCATTCCCCACCTTAGTCTGCCATGTAGTGTGTGTGCAGGGTTCAACCCCAGGACCTTAAAAGATAGGAAGGCAAAACTGGTAGCGAAGGGCCTGCTACCAGTTTCTGCTTTAGACACAATGGCCACGACATCGGCTGCAGTAGCCGACCAACCCCCACCCCACCAGGCTGGGACTCAACCTCCCTCTAAGCTTGCTGAGACGGGGACTAAATCAAAGGATAAGGACAAGAGGGAGAAAGAGGGAAGGGCAGAAAGGCACCACATGCGATCTCCGCAGCAGGAGCCATTTCCCAGTCCACCTTCAAAAATTGTTAGGACCACTTCTGCTCAGCTCCATTCCCCAAGGTTCTCCCCAGAGCCGACAGAGCCTTCGGACCAGAGGCCTTCTTTGAGGTCATCTCGCCAGGCCAGATCCGAGTCGGTCACCTCCTCTCGGTCGAATTGGAGTCTGTCGGAGCTTGACGTAGACAGGATTATACGGAGATTCATTCAGACCAAAATACAAATGGGTGTCTTGCCAGGCCCCTCTCTGGCTGGAGAGGGGACCCTCTATGCCCTTCTTCCATCATATCTCTCCTTCCCTGATCTGAACTGTGGTTTCGGGGTTTATGGATCCGAGGAGCTGGGGGTTCGGTGCCAACGGTTCTTCCAACCTTGACGCCGGCCATTACCTTGAGTTCCTCGGATCAGACTTGTTTGGATCCAAGCAACTCTCTGGGCCGAGAACAGGGAGCAGGATCTGAGGGAATGGAGAGGTCTTCGGCTCCGACTTTGTCGGATCCGAGCCATTCCTCCTGAACCCTGGCTACCTTGGCCTCTGCTCCGATCCTCACGACAGAGCAGGGGAGAACTTCTTCCTTGCTGGTTGCCAAGGAGGTGCGCTTTCCTTCGGCCTTTGATGTGGTGGAGAGGGTTCTTTCCCAGGGATTGTGACCCCAGCCCATTGCCTGGGACTCCGCCCAGGCTGCCGTGGATTTGATCACGTCCCAGGGACAGCCCGTGCTAAAAGACCCCCAGGTGGATCCCGTTGTGGAACCCCCCGTAAATTACAAGCCCTCTTCAGAGAGTCCCACTGAGGAGTTCACCCCGTAAGCATTTGTGTAAGAGGAGGCACATGGACTCCCCCGAGTGCCTCACAGAAGATACTGACTTGGATGAAGGTGAGAGTTCCCCCAAGTCACCTCCTGAGGATGTCTCCTTTGGAAACATCATGGAAATCCTCGGCCAGAGGGGAGGTTGGTCAGCCCCAAAACCCTCTACAGACGAGTCATTATTCCTGGAGGCCTTTGGCACGGGCCCATCTACATCCTGGGTGTCCCCTCCTGCCGATCCATTAGTGGATCTTATTACCACGCGGGCATGGAAGGAGCCTGACACCATAGAGCCAATACCCAAGCACCCAGACAGGATCCTTTCTTCTCCCACAGACAGACAGGCCTGGTACAAGGGATCCTCTGTGGATGCTTTGGTGGTGGCAGCTGCCACCAAGAGAGAACTGGCTCAGGAAAGTTCTTCGGTCCACCCTCCGGACAAAGAGTCTAGGGCGGTGGATTACTTTGGGAAGCGAGTCTTTTCTTCAGTGACATTTTCCATACGAGCGCTGAATTATTTGGCACACTTCATTCGATTCCATCGAGACCTAGGTACAGAATTCGCTGTGTCGCTCCCACAGTCTTTGTTGCCAGAGGACAAGCGACTGTTCTCGGCGAAAATGTCGACTCTGAAATCCGTTTCGAACACGTCCATGCATCTTCTTTCCCATGCCACGGAAGGAGCAGCTAGGGTGGCTGGGACCGGGGTAGCTATGAGGTGGCACGCTTGGCTCAGACTCTGTAAATTCGCGGACCCTTTCAAGGCGTCATTCACAAATGCTCCCTGTTTGGAAAGACAGTTCGTGACACTCTGGTCCAGAGCGAGAAGGACGGGAAGACTGTCTGCCGTCGGAGTCCGCTTCTCTAGCCCTCAAAGATCCTTTTCTAGGAATCAAAGAGGGCAGAAGAAGATGTGGTTCTGAAAAGCTCAGTTTTCCCGTGACACTCAGGACAACTCATCCCCTAGAGGCAGAGGGGGACAAGACAGACATCGCCCCAGAAGCAGAAGGGGGCCTGAGGAACTTTGGGTCTAGGTAGACCTTCTCGGACAGACCCGCACAGCAACCCTGAGGGGTTGCCCAACTGTCCTACTCTGGAGACAGTCGGGGAAGAGTGTCATTGCACCTAACGGCTTGGGGAGTCCATTACGATGGACTGTTGGGTGCTCCAAATAATATCCAGAGGATACTCCATCCCGTTTGTTGCATCACTCAACTAATCAAAGCGCCTCCTGGATGTTCCACCCGCTCAAAGGGAGGCCGCAGCACACAAAATTTCAAAGCTGCTTTACAATAGGGCCATCGAACCGGTCCCCCCCCAGATCAGTCCGGATCAGGTGTTTACTCCAGGTTCTTTTTAGTGCCGATAAAGACAGGGGACCTCAAACCCATATTGGACCTGTCAACCCTGAACCTGACTGTAGCCAAGCAGAATTTCCAGATGATCACCTTCCAGTCCATTCTACCTTACCTCTGAGAATGCGACTGGATGTGCTCGATAGACCTCCAGGACGTTTACTACCACATCAAAATTTGCAGAAGCTCCAGGAGATTCCTTCGCTTCGGCTGGGAGCCAATCATTTCCAGTTCAGAGCCCTACCCTTTGGTCTCACCACAGCCCCTAGGGTGTTTACCAAGGTTATCGCAGTCGTAGCGGCTCACCTGAGACTTCAGGGTATTCAGGTGTTTCCTTACCTAGACAATTGGCTCCTCGCTGCTGCCACCAAGAGTCTACTTTGCATGGCCAGAGACTCCTTCCTGCATCTTGCAGTCAATCTAGGGATTACCATCAACACCTCCAAGTCTCACTTGAACCCAACACAGACCTTGGAATTCATAGGGGCACTGTTGGACACTCTACTATTGCAAGTTTTTCTCACTCAGAACAGGGTCCAGAACCTACGGGCCCATGTGTCAGTGATCCTCGGCCTCAGGACGCCGATGGCGAGCGATGCTCTCCGAGCCCTAGGCTCCATGGCCGCAGCAATTTCAATTCTTCCATGTGCGTGCCCTCACATGAGGATGCTTCAGTGGACCCTGGCAGTTCAGTGGTCTTGGTTAGACCTCCCCATGGACTACCCTATACAGATCAACAGACCCTGCAAGATTTCTCTTCTTTGGTGGCTCCAGTCGCCAGAAATCTTGGCAGGTTGTCCATTCTTAACAACCCCAGCCCAAGCCACAGTGACCACGGATGCCTCCCAGCTTGGGTGGGGGGGCACTTTTTGGGAAGGACGGTCCAAGGCACGTGGTCCCAGATCGAGACCAGATTGCATATCAGTGTTCTGGAGATGAGGGCAGTGCATTTAGCGTAGCAAACCTTTCACACTGTTCTTCCCCCGGGCACGATTGCAGTTCAGTCAGACAACATGTCTGTTGTCTGGTACATCAACAAACAAGGAGGAACCAGATCTTACCCTCTCTGCCGCGAGGCCATGAGAGTGTGGGAGTGGACGATTTCCACCATTCAGTTTCTGATTGCAACGCACATCCCAGGACGCTCCAGCATTTTAGCGGACAGACTGAGTTAGGCTATTCTAATGCCATACGAGTGGTCTCTGAAACAGTCAGTAGCGGAGGAGATCTTCCTCGCGTGGGGGTCACCCTTGCTGCGATCTCTTTGCATCTCCTTCCAACGCGAAGTGCAGAGAGTTCTTTGCTCTGATCCCCTCACCAGGGAACTCCCCCAAAGACGCTGTCGTCCATGCTTGGCCTCCAGGGTTACTGTATGCCCATCCCCCGCTACCTCTCATTCCGAAGTTTCTTCAGAAAGCTTACAGACTGGGGTGCAAAGTGATCCTCAGTGCCCTGTTCTGGCCTCGTCAGGTGTGGTTTCCCCTTCCTCTGGTCTCATGCTCTAACTCCTCCACAGATTCTGGATCCCTGCCCGGATCTCATCTCTCATCCCTCGGGCATCAGTCTGCCCGATCTGGACAGCCTCAAGCTGACGACTTGGTTGCTCCAGTTCCTTTGATCGCTAGGACTCCCGGTCTATCATCGTCAGAAAAGAATATTCTGATTGCATCCCACAAAGCTTCCACTAGGAAGGTTTATCGCAGCAAATGGAAATGCCACCGAGTACAGCTGTAGTTTCTTCAGTCGAGCTGCATAGGGCATCTGTTTGAGGCCAGTGATCCTCTTGGTGAGGTACTTCTGTGGTCTTTCCAGCTGTTGTAGGTGTCTTGTAAGGTACATCCCAAATGGGACGTTGTACTCTATGACGGGTCTGATGAGTGATGATTAGAGGGGCACAATGACCTCTTTTGATCTGGATGCGAACCCTTTTGTGATTAGGTGGGCCATTTAGAAGGATTTTCTAACCACTTTGGCAATGTGATTATCAAAGGTGAGATTACTGTCTACTTGGGTCCCCAGATCCCTTATTACGTCTTCCGTATTTAGGAGACTACCACCTATGTGGTAGTTTGTGGGTACTTTGTTTTTTCCAAAGGGGATGACTATGCACTTTTTAACATTTAGCTTGAGACCATGATTTTGACACCAGGTATCCGTCAGTGAGACCCTTTTGGAGGATGTCTGTGTCAGCCGGAGAATCAGTTATAGCCCCTAGTTTGCAGTCATCTGCGGACTTGGTCAGCCATAGTCCTCCTCTGCTTGCCTATACCTCTGAGAAGTATATGCCGAACAGGAGGGTTCCTAGGACTGAGCCCTGGGGAACGCACTTGTAACCGGTTTAGAGTCAGACCTAGTTCCCGCAACTCTCACCATGTGGGTTCTATGCATGAGCCAGTTGGCAACCCATCTTGTGACGTAGGGGTTTATGTTCAGGCTGGTGCGCTTGTCTATAAAACCAGAATGGGGAATGGTGTCAAAGGCCTTTGTGCGGTCTAGGTAGGCTGTGTGTACCACCTTTCCCTCGTCTATAGCATTGGTAACTGTCTCAAAGAAATCCACCAGGTTTTAGAGGCATGATCTGCCCTTAACAAAGCCGAACTGGGTAGGGCCCAGTGTTTGGAGGTTTCCAATGTCTCATAGTTCCATGATGATGCGCTCCATAGCCTTGCAGACCAAGCTAGTCAGGCTTATAGGGCAATAGTTCCTGGGGTCTGTTGTGGCTCCACCTTTGTGGAGTGGAATAACCGTTGCTGTGCGCCACTCTATGGGTACGTAGCCTGTGGAGAGGCTGAGTTTGAACAGTCCGTTTAGGTGAGGGGTTAGTTCGTCTTTGAGCTTGTGTAGGACGCAGCCAGGGACACCGTCTGGTCCCATTGATGCTGTGTTTTTGGCTTTGGAGAGGGCTGTTTTAACCTGAGTGTCTGTGATTTCAGGGACTCCACATTCTTCTGGTATGGTTATGGGCCCTTTTGGGGGTAAGAGGGGGGTGAAGTTTGCACTGAACCTGTCTCCCAGGATGTTGGCGATATCGGTCGGTTCAGTAATAGTTTGATTAGTGGCAAACTCGATCTGAGGGAAGTTGGGAGATGTGAGGGATTATGGGTAAGGGGAGGAGCTTGGAGCAGATGCTTGATAAAATGTTGCCGGCTCAGATCCGATATGGATCCGATATCCCACAGGTTGCAGAAAATGAAGTATAACTACTCGGATGGAATGTTATGGTGAGTACATAACTTCTTTTTTCTCTGGGTGCAGGATGCAGACTGTACCTATGTTGGCATCCCTGCCTCCTCCCAGGACCTTAACACTCATTTCCTTCTTTCAAACTCTTCTTCCTCTGGCCTCTACAAAAGCCTGGGAATTTCTAAGAGCTCAGGGGTTCATGGCATCCACCATCCCTATGGTTCCCTCAGGCCAAACTCCACATGAGAAAGTTTCAGTGGTTTTTGAAGTTAGTTTGGCTTCAAAATGTGCATCCCCTAGAATTTGTAGTTCTTTTACCTTGTCTCAAGAAGGAATTTCAGTGGTGAATCCAGCAGCTGTCTCTAAATTCCCCTCTTCCCTTTCTGGAGTTGTTCACAGGTGCTTCAGCCTTGGGATGGGGAGCAGCTTTTGGTTCCCTAAAGGAGCAGGGAGTGTGTTCGACTCTTCAACAGAAAGAACACGTCAGTGTCAAAGGGATGGGAGCTCTTCTGCTGGAACTTCAGACTTTTCATCCTCTCTTCTCCCCAGGACCTCTCAAGATATTTATAGACAATACCACAGTGATATGGTATATAAACAAATGGGGGGTGGGGGCAAGATCTTATCTTCTTTGCCATTTGACACTCCTACTGTGGGATCTTGCTATCCAGTATCAAGTGACTCTTCAGGCAGTTTATATTCCCTCTGATCAAAACATTGTGACAGACACTCTGAGCCTCATAAATGGATGCCTCACAGGGATGTGTTTCTGGACATTGTCCACCAGTGGGGTACGCCTCAAACAGATCTTTTTGCTTCTCATCTGAACAGAAAACATCCTCTATTTTCTGCCAGAATCCCAGGTCCTCTGGTTTGGAAGGCGGGCAGCCTATATTTTTCTTGGAACAGGATGTTTCTTTATGCTTTCCCTCTGCTTCCCCTCATTCCAAAAGTCCTATTCAAAATTCAACAGGATGCTCCCAAATTCTTGTTGGCTACTTCCTTTTGGTCGAGGTAGCATTAGTTCCCGCTTTTTCCTGCATTTAGCAAAGGACAGTCAGCACAAGTTACCTCACAGGGTGGCACTACTCACACAGGACAAGGGATCTCTCATCCATCCCCATCTGTCCACTATTCAACTGACACTGTGGGTTATAGGACTTTGATTCCACATAGACACCTTTTGTCTGAAGACATGTTTAGGGTCCTGCAGGAGGCCAGGAAATCCAGTACTAGAGTATCCAAATGGAAGAGGTTTACTGTTTGGTGTCTTTCCTGTAACTTGGATCCACTTTCTGTGGATGTTCCTCTGCTTCTCTCTTATGCGTGAACTGCTCAGTGCTGGGTTGGTTTATTCTTCTGTTGAGGCCCCACTCATCAGGTATCTCTTCTTGTCTGCCTTCATCTCCTCCTTTAGCTTCTAGATTTGAAGCTAAACAATTCCTTAAAGGCATCCTTCATATTAGGCCTCCCAGGAAGCCTGTTTCTTCTCCCTGGGATCTTAATTTTGTTTTGGAAAAATTGACTCTGGCTCCTTTTGAGCGTGCAGCTTTAGCTTCCTTGCAACACTGCTGTTGGAAGACTGTACTTTTGTTGGCCCTTCTGCCAGATGGATGTCTGAGCTTCAAGCCCTTATGGCTTGTCGTCCTTTTTTGTTTTTTCATAAAGGTAGGTTTTCCTTGAGTACTAATCCTCCTTTTATGCCCAAGTTGGTGAATGAGTTGTGCCTTAATCGATCTTCATTTACCTACTTTTTATCTTCTCTGCTGTCTGCTAGTGAGAAGGTGCTGCACAGTAGGATGTGCATAGACAACTCGGATATTATTTGGATAAGACTAAGACTGTTAGGAAATCTTTTCAGATCTTTGTTTCCTTTCATCCTAGGTCTTTAGGACTAGCTGTATCCAAGCAAGTTATTGCTTCTTGGCTCTCAAAAGCTATTTCTTTTAGTTACTCCTTTCATGGTAAGAGCCTTCCTTATTTTGTTAAGGCTCATTCTACTAGGGCGGGCAGTGGCTTCTTCTGGTACTTTTTTCAAGGGTTTGGGTACTAACGCTATTCTTGAGTCAGCTACCTGGATTTTTGTGCATACATTTACCAAGCACTACAAGTTGGATGGAATCTCCAGAGCTAGAGCTTGTTTTGCTAGGGCCATCCTTCACTGCTTCCTAGAAGGCTCTGCTGGTCTTTACTCCTCTCCCCTCTCTTCTTCCTGAGCTTTGGCCTCTCCCTGTTGTACTGAATACTGGAGCAGTGAAATGGAAGGACATAGTACAGTTGTATAAAACCTTACCATAATGGTAGATGTCATTTTCTTCTCTGTTGTAGTATTCACTCCCACCCTCCACCCCTGGTCCATTTCTCTTCCGGATGTATTGATTACCTCTCTCTTCCTTGGACTGGTGTTCCTACTGGGGCTGTCAGTTCTGAGGATGGTACGTCCGGATGTTACCTTTATGCCCTATGCTACGCGAGTTGCATATGTGTGACATACGTCTTCTACTTGCCAGTCGTTGGGCCGCACTTGTCAGGGGATCCCTATTGCAATGAATACTGCAACCATGAAGAGAAGGACATCTACCATTATGGTAAGATTTTACACAACTGTACTTTTCAGAATGCAAATGTTTTTTTTTTTTTCCATCAAATCTGTTCTTATTCTTCCACTGCACCCCACAGGTACTACATTACTTACTACTTTCAGCCTGTCTGCTCCCTGTCCCTTGGATGGTATTCACTGGTCTGAGGAAATCAAGACATGTTAAGACCAACATTTATGGACAGGAATCTGGGTGATATTGGTTATTATTACTCTTCTGCCGGCAATCCCGCAACCATTCGATCAAAAGTACACTGTATTTGCCACTGCTTTTCTGTGAGATTTACCCTTGGAGGATATTACTGTAGCTGCTTTATGGTCAACCTTGCATACCTTTGCTACACATTGTCATTTCTCCAGTATTTCTAGGCCTTGGGCTTCTTTGGAGTCAGCAATCTAAAAGGCTGACTGTTTTATTTCACTCACAGTTAGCTTATATTCTGACCAGCAGTTTCCAGTGTCACCTACTTAACAAGAATGTTGGATATGTGTGATCTCTGTCCGGACACTGGAATAACAGCCATCCTTTCCCCCTCCAAATTTGTCACTTCAGAAGGGACCTAAAAGCATCTAGGATACCTAATCGTTTTAGTCAGGCTTCCTAATTTTTTTTGGAATCGTGTTATCTTTAATCATAATATGTGTTTAGCTATCAGTTATTTGAGCTGGTGTCCTCCTCAAGCAGGGATATGTACATTGGAGGAGGAGCTCGAGCTTGCTACAAGTGTCATTGCTGAGGAATGCATATACATACATACATACATACGGATGTTTCAAGCACGGGCATTAATGCTTGCCAATATACCAAAACATTTGTTCCCATAATAAATGTCCAGGCTGTTCTTAAAAATATCTAAACTAGTACTTGCTTTAATGTAATTTGGTAGTCTGTTCCAAGCATCAGCTACTCTGTCAGAGAACCAATTAGTACACTTGTCATTCCTATAGAATCTTCTACGTAGGTTATCTGATGATTCTTTTGTACATTTTGATAACCCCAAACATTCCCAGAGGTAGTCGTCCCTAAATGCCCTGTGTACCTGAATAAGATCTCCTCTCAAATATCTGTAAGAGACACTGTACATGTTCAGATATTTTAGTATTTCATAATAACTTAGATTTTCACATCTGTGGATGCCCTTGGTATATTTCCGCTGTACTCTTTCCAGTTTATTCATGCTTGTTTTCCTATAGGGTTTTCATATTGTTATTCCATACTCATGTTTGGGTCTAATGTAACTAACAAACAATGATTTCATTATGTTTGATTTCCTAGACTTTATAAATCTTTTTATACAACCTATAGTTCTATAACTGTCATTAACCAATTGGTTGAATTGATTAGAAAAACTCATAGCTGAATCTACCCATATACCCAGGTCTTTAAATGAGTCTACAGTTTCAATCACTGTATGCTGTATTAAGTATTCACCTTTCAGTTTGTCTCCCAAATCTCATATGCTTAGTTTTTGATGTATTTATCAACATATTATTCTTCTGTGCCCAAATGGTCAGTTTAGTCAAATTATTTTGCAGACATGCCTTATCTGTAACACTTATAATCAGTTTATCCAATTTCAGGTTGTCAGCATATAGACTGTAGAACACCTCAGATGAAAAAGTAATGTCTGAAAGATACAATCTAAACAAGTAAGGGCCTAGGACACAGCCCTATGGAACACCTTGACTGTAACCATGGATTTCACCTGTCCAGTTGGTGTGTGATACTTGCCATGTCCTATTTGTAAGCCATGCAGCTATCCATCTTATCAACAGTGCATCAATACCTAGTTGTACTAATTTATTGATCAGTGTTTTGTGCATGACCCTGTCAAATGCTGAAGTTAAATCTATATAAATCACATCACAACACAATTTTTCATTCATAGCTGCTGTTATATTGTTGTAGAACATCATGTTACAGGTGGTAATAGATCTATTTTCAACATATGCATGCTAATATATGGTTTAAAGTCCCAACCTATCCAGTTCTGACAATAACTTATCCAGTATTACCTTCTCCATTATTTTTCCACAACATGAAAGCAGACTTAAGGATCTATATGATTCTGGGTTTGTCCTACTCCCCTTTCCATTAAAGACCGGTTTAATAAGTGCATGTCTGCAATCTTGAGGAATCTCCCATATTTATATGACCTAGTGAATAATATATGTAATGGTAGTGTAAGTTCTTGCTGAAGTGTTCTCAGGTCATTGTTACTTATTCCATCTCCTCCCTGCGCTTTGTTTGGATCCAGTTTGCACAGTTCTTTTTCAATATAATCTAATTTGATTCTAGTATCTGGGGTTACCTGGATGTCACTAGGACACCTTACCACCGCTTTTGTGGAGCCAAACTGTTTTGCATAAGATTTTGTAAATATATCTATAATATGTTGTGTCTGCGAATACATTTTAGAATCTGCACACAGTTTATCAATTTGTGTATCTTTACTCCTTCCACATCTTGTGTATCTATAAAAAGCTTTCCTATTATGCTCAATATCTTTCTATAAATTTTCTTCAAATTTTTCTTGATCTTGTCTAACACTATGCTTAATCCGTTTGTCCAGCTTGTTTATTTCAGTTTTCAAAGTTGTAGTTCGACCTCTCTTCGATTTCTTACATTTTTTGTCTCTCACCTTAATCGGGTATCTTTTCTTATGGAAATATACCCTCCTGATGTTGTGTACCTAGATTCTGATGTTAAAACATTTTTTTTTTACTTTTTGCACTCAGTTTCTCTTTCAAAGCTTTCCACATTCCATCTGCAGTTTTTCCACTGAACACCTCACTCTGGTTAGTTTTATATAGTAACTGTTTTGCTTCCCTATAATCTATAATTAACCTTCTGTGCATTGGCTTAGATTTCAGTTTGACAGAATTATCTAGCAACAAATTAACCTTAATAACCCCATGATCACTGCTCATCAATGGTGGTAAAACTTGACTTGAAGTTAAAATAATTTCTTTGGGAACACAAACGATATCTAGTATAATCTGTCCCCTGGTAGGTTTTTACAATCTGAAGCATTTGTTGTTCCTGAGTATACTCTGGGAATAATTTATTTACTAACGTTGTTGAGTCAATATTATTCCAGTCTGTTTCTGGTAAATTTAAGTCCCCAGCTAATATTATTCTTCCCTTCTGTGTTTCATGTAAGAAATGTATGAATTCCTCTAGGTCATCAGCACTTGACTTTGGTGGTCTATACACACCAACAATTATTATATGTTCCGGGGTCGTCTTTATTGTCACAGTTAGACAGTCTGTAGTATTGGTGTTATCACTGAACATGTAATAATCGCAGGTCTCATAACTATCTTTAATCCCCATCATAACACCTCCACCTGATTTTTGTTAGAATGTCTGTTACAGTAAAAACATTTATAGCCTGTCAGAATTAGTTTCCATTGTTCTTTAACCATGTTTCACAAACAATAACATCAATCTTGTGGGAACGTAACAAATTTTCTAATAAAAAAACTTTATTATTAATGCTGCTAGCATTAACAACCATCAGAGAGAGATGCATCAAACGTTGCTATCTGTGACCTGATACATTTTTGACCTGGCAAAAATCCTGGCTAGTGTTTGTCAAATATTGCAAAATATCTGCTGCAAAAATTCTCTTCCCTGATCTAGACAAATGCACAGCATCATGTCTAAACACGTGCCCAAAACAAGGTGCGGATTCTCTACACATTTCCATATTTTAAAACATGACATTTTTTCCATGTAGGTGTTTATCCAAAAACTCTTTTCATTCACAGTGACCTGACTATCTTTTCTATAGGTGATTTGTTAAAAATATGTCCTAACACCAGTACAACCTATACTATCTAGGAGGGCTGTCAGTTCCCAACTAACAGTCAGAGAATCTTTGTTGGTGACATCATTTGTACCAACATGAATAAAAACAGATCCATACTTCCTTACATTAAGGCATTCCAAGGCTTGTTTCACATCTTCTATTTTTGTTCCTGGCAAGCATAACACTACTCGATGCTCATTATCATCTCTGCAAATATATGCATCAGTTCCTCTAATAACTGAATCTCCAATTACAAGAATATCTTTGCTGACCAATAATCTTCAGCTTCTAATACAGTCAGTTCTGCTCCATCAATTGTTAAGGATAGATCTTCATCACTATGTCTTATTACTCCCACTGTTTTCATTGCGTATTCAATTCTCATCCAGCTGGCACTGTTAATCCACAGCTTGAGCCATGTAGTCAACATCTGTTTTTCTCTTCCTTTTTCTTACAGTAATGTTCTTCAATCCTTCCACGTTCAGCTTTGATTTCTTCCTTTTCACCTGCTCCTTGCCTCTTTTTTCTCCCTTTTGCATTGGAAAGGTGATGCCTTTTTCTGTAGACTGAGGGTTTTCTGATAGATATCTTCATTCCTTGTCACCAGTGTGTTACATAACAAAGCAGAATCCTTTTTACTTTGTATTCTCTTTCCTTTACAGTCATTAATCAGTTTCTTTTTCTTCCTTGTTATTTGTTGAGAACTTCTTCCTTTCTTTCTTTTTTGTTTCCTTCTAAACAAACAGGATCCTCAGATTGCTGAGTACTTGCATGTACAGTTCCGTAGTTCTCAGGGGCACCATCATATTTCACAGGGGTTGAATGTTCTTTGCAGAAAATAGCTGCATCGTTTCCTAAATCTGTTCTGTTTGTTCTTTGCCTAACATTTAGTTCATCAGTCCAGTCATTAATATATGATACAACAGTTCTCCAAGCCATGCCAATTGCACATGTGCAGTCATCATCATTAAGTCGAGGTTTGCTTCTAACAATGGTAAGCAAATCATCCAACTTTTGACACGAGGAACAAAGATCATTAGTAGAGGAATGGCTTGCCAGGGCAGTCAGTCCAGCAGTTTCCAGTGTCAGGCAGAGAACAGGTACATTTCTGAAACACTCTGGTAAGTACATAATGTTTATTTTAACTCTGCCTTCCCCTTTTTCAAAGTGGAGTAGTAAGTGCTTAAAATATTTCTTCAGAGCTCCACAGGACTGTGAGTGAGGCAGTTTTTCAAATCCAGGCCAAAATACTCATAGCTTCTCCTGAAGCATTTCACACTGGGTCCATTTGAAACTGTTTGATGCCTGCATTCATGAGGCTGCATCTTAGCAAATGCTTTGTTCAACTTGAAGCAGCCAAAGATGAGTTTGTTTATTTGGAAATCTGATCTTGCAAATTTTAGTAGGTTTTGTTTTGTAGAAATTTCACACAACACACAATTTTCTCAGAGCATCTACTGCATTTCTTAGAACACTTTTTTTTTTGTATCACCAAAAAAAAAATCATGCTCACTTTGTGAAATCCCTTTCCTTATCTGAAATAATTTGCATTTGATTGTACACAGAGGAATAATAATTTGAAAAAAATTATATAGATTTTTCTCTCTCATGTATACATTGTATCATTTCCTTTGTTCATCTGGACAGGATGCAATTTAGGTAGCCATGAAGAGAGTATAGGTCCTACACCTCCAAGATTTCTGTCTGTCACCAGAAGAAAATGCCCATGTCCTAATGACCTGACAGTCTGATTTCACCATCCTCACAACCACTACCAAACAGAAGTACTAACATTGCAGGGCAAATGCTAATCAATCTATTTCCATATCACTGTTGCAGTTTTCTTTACCTAAGGGATCTCCCGCCATGGATAGCCCAACATCCAGCAAGTATACCAAAGTCTTTAGTATGTATAAGTATCATACATCACACATATGCTCCCAGTGCAAGGTGTGAGGTGTAAAGGTGACGCACACACTTGGAACTTCTTTGCTGCCAACCGAACGCCGTTGTTGAATGTCTGCCTGAATGCCCTTCTGCTGTGTTGACTATCAAGTCATGTTTTCAGATAAGTGCCCCATTGGGGTTCCTTCTCTTTTTCATATTTGTTATGATTATTGTGTTCATGTCAACCTGAAAGGGAAAATGTCAGTGTGGGAGGCAGATTCTCCATAAAGATAGTCACAACCATTGTCTCTTCTGTTTGTGCTCTATCTGCCAGGTGTTTGTGCCTAAGTCCCTATGTAGTCGTCTCTCCTCCTTGTCCATATACATGGAGAACAACTTCTGAAGTTATTAGCTCAGGGTGCTATGACTGAATCCTTCCATCCCGAGGGCCAGCTGTCTGCAAAGGAGGAGGCCAAAAAAGTTAGGTCTGATCTGGCGCTATCCGGCCTCTCCAGATGTCTCTCAAGGCTGATGAAAGCCTGGAGGATCGTCCGGTGATTGCTTTGGATTCCTCTACTGAGACCCCATCAGAGGCCGACATGGATCCGGCTTCTCACACATTCTTGGAGGCTTTTCAGATGTCTGTACCTGACATTGAGGGGGAACCTCACCTGATCATATCCAAAAAAAAAAAAGGGGGGGGGGGATTCCTCAGATCTTAGGGAGGAGATTACTATGACTATTATTGAATCTCGCCAGGGGTCTGACCCTCCAAGGGTGTTTCATGCAGATGTCCCACAGAAAAAAAGCAAAAAACAGTATATTTCCCCTGTTGTTAAGGATCCCCAACATGAATGTCAAGGTTTATTCAGTACTTTACTGGCCCTGAAGCCTCCTCAAGTGGTCTCTGTGCTTGCTCCTCCCTGGTCTTCCTTTCCACTCGAGGCCCAGGGAATTGGATTCATTGGATGAGGATATGGACTTGGTGAAAGAATCTTTGGCTTACTCTTCCCAAATCCCTTCCCCCTTTGGACTATGTTTCAGTGGAGAAGGATTCCATAAGTCCAGATGCCTGCTTTGAGAATGTTCTTTGGGGATATGATTTCCCCCATAATAGATTATTTTAAATAGGATTATTCTCAAGCCTCTGAGATTCAGAAAAGATATTTTTAGTTGCTACAGATGGAGTCTCTTAAGCAGTCTGCTGTTCATTCTGTTCTGGATGCTCTTCTGGATACTTTCTCAGCAGCGTCTGTTGCCCCTGACTCTCAGCACCCTGTACCTAAGAAGCCAGATAGATTCTATAAAGTGCCTGAGGAGTGCAAATGTTTTTAAATGCCCTTCTGCTGACACTTCTGTAGTGTCAGACTCTTTCAGATTATTCCTATGTACCAAGCTGTTGCTTTCTGATAAGGATAGTAAGCTATGGAAAGGCTAGGAAAAAGTTTACACTACTGCTACTTTATCCTTTGGGGTCATCAAATACCAGACTCCTATAACCAGGTATGTTTTGTTCCTCCTTTCTCAGGATTTTAAAGTGGTTTCTGACTCTGAGGGAAAGTCTTTGGCCCTTTCCCTGCTGAGCTGTACTTCTCAAGTTGCCCGCCACTCCATCAAATATAGCTGTGATGCAGCTGATGACCCTTCCAGAGCTACTGCCTTTGGCTCAATTACGAGACATTCTTGGCTTTGTTTTTGGGCTTTTTTTGACATTAAGGCCAAACATTTGGATGCCGCTCTGGATAATAAAAATCTTTTTGGATCGGATCTGCCACAGCTGAACGTTTCAGGTCTCTTCAAGACGAGGGTAAAGCTTAGGGAGCTGAAACATATTTTTATTTCTCCTATCCCAAAATTTCAGAGGAATTATCCCTCTAAGTCTGCTTTTGTTCATAGGCAATCTCGCTGTCTTCATAAGGGCAAGAAGGATTATAGTCATGCACCTCTTGCTAAGCCTACTCAGACTCCTGCCTCCCAGAAACCTCCTTTCCAGGATAAGCCATGTTTGTTTCACAGTTTGTTTCCTCCTGCCCTCTGCCAGGTTCTTATTGGTCCTCCATCTGTCCCTGTCTCTCTAAATTGGCTTCAGGTCACTTCAGACTCCTGGGTTCTGTCCATTATCCGTCAGGGTTATTTCATGGTTTGTTAATCCCTTCCCCCTTTTCAGGCATTCCTCAACCTCCTCAGGAAAGGCTTAATCATTTCCGAGAGGTCTTCACTCTCTTTTGACTCAGGGCAACATTCAAGCCATACCTTCTGCCCAGGTAGGGAAGGGATTTTACCCCTGGATGTTTTTGGTCCCACAAAAAGAGGACACCTGGAGACCAATTCTGGATCTTTCCAGGCTGAACACCTTCCTCAAGATCCCTTCCTTTTAAATGTCATCTCTGCAGACATTATTTCCACTTCTTCTTCCCCAGACCTTCCTGGTATTTACAGATCTCATGGACGCATGCCTTCACATCCCCATCCATCTCCTCTTTAAGAATGTTTTACTTTTCTCTATCTCTTCCTTGCAGTTTCAGTTCTCTGCTTTGCCCTTTGGCCTCTCTACTGCCCCAAGAGTATTCACCAAATGTCTTGCTTCTGTCATTGCTTTTGCGGGGTTTAAGGTATTTAGATCTTTATCTAATCTGCTTATTTATGTTCCTTCCCCCAACTCTCTGCTTTAAGATCTCAAGTTTACTACTATCCTGTTACGGGCTGTAGGGTTCAACATAAACTTCCAGAAATCAGTTCTGATGTTTTCCCGGGATAGTACAGTTGTGTACAGTCTTACCATAACCGTAGATGTCCTCCTCTTCACTGTTGCAGTATTCTTACCTAAAGGGATCCCCTGCCAGGGATAACCCAACATCTGGCCAGCGTACCAAAACCTTTAGTATTTCCAGGTGCTATACGTCACGCATATACTCCCCGAGCAAGGCTTAGGGCATAAATGTGACATATAGACATACAAACTCAGAACTGAAAAAGCCACAGAAGGAACAGAATGTCCAAAGGGGCAAAGAACATGTGCATCCAGAAGGAGAAAAGAGAGAAGAGCCCCTCAGCCAGGAGAGTAAGAAAGAACAAGCTAGAGAAGAGGAGCGAATACCACAGCAATGAAGAGACGCACGTCTACCGTTATGGTAAGGTTGTACACAACTGGCACATCTACTGTTATGGTAAGGTTGTACACAACTGGCACATCTACTGTAATGGTAAGATTGTATACAACTGGCACATCTACTGTTATGGTAAGGTTGTACACAACTGTACTATGTCCTTCTGTATCACTGTTGCAGTTCTCATCACTGAAGGGGAGAGTACAAATGCTCAAGAGGAAGTCTGGGAGGATGAAGGCACAGAAGAGCCGTTTACAAACCCTTGCACAATAGCCATGGCAAAGCCTTCCCTGGCTATGGAAATAACATCCAAATTGTAATGCTTAGTGAAGGTATGAAAAGAAGATCAAGTAACAGCCTTGAGGATGGAATTGGTATCCAGCCCCTTGAAAAAAGCACCAGAGGAGGCAACAGCCCTGGTAGAACGAGCCTTTACTGATAAGGAAAGACATTTACATGAAAAGAATAGCAAAAAGAAATGGCGCTAGAAATCCAGGAAGAGATGCTTTGCTTAGAAACAGCCAAACCCAAAGACTTGGATGAAAGGAAAAGAAAAGCTGCCTAGATTTGCAAATAACTTTAGTCTTATCCAAATAATATCTGAGCTGTCTATGTAATTCCAAGGTGTGAAGAACCTTCCTGCTGGCAGACTGTGTAAAAAGAAAAAAAGGAAGGCAGTTGAATAGACTGATTAAGGGACAACTCATTGACCACCTTTCTTGAACATAAAAGAAAGGCTAGTAAGAAGAGACACCCTGTCTCTGTGGAAAACTAAGAAAGGAGGAACAGCCATGAGAGCTTGGAGTTCAGACACCCTCATGGCCAAAGTGAGAGCCAAAAGAACAGTTTTCCAAGTACAATGTTGTAAGGAAGCAGGCTCAAAAAGGAGCTTGAGTAAACTTTTCAAGCTCAAACTTCAGGTCCTATGAAGGTGAAATAAGCTTCCTGGGAGGTCTGATATGAAGGACACCTTTAAGAAGTTGCTTGACCTCAGATCTTGAGGTCAAAGGAGAAGACAAGGGCAGACAAGCTGAAATTGCTGACAGGTGAGCTTTAACTGAAGAATATGCCAACCAAGCATGAAGCAGATAACACAAATAAGAGAGAACCAGAGGAATCTCCACAGATAGGGGATCATGATGGCGAAGAGAGGCACCGGACATAAAATTTTCCATGTGGACAAATATGATTTCCTAGTAGTGGGCTTTATGGCCTCCTGCAGGAACCAAAGTATGTCCTCAGAAAGGAGGTGCCTAAAGGGGATCAAAACTCTATCACCTACAGTGTCAGTTGAAGAATGGACACATGAGGATAGATGAGACCCCTTGTCTTGCGTGAGAAGGTCCACCCGATGAGCTAACTTGTGGTGATTGCCCCTGACCAAATGAGAAAGAAGTGGGAAACCAATGCTGTCTGGGCCAAAAGGGAGTCACCAGAAAGATTTTGGCAGTCCTGACTGATCTTTTGCAAGACTTGTGGTAGCAGAGGAAGGGGAGGGAAGGCATATAGAAATGTCCCTTTCCAAGAAAAAGGCAGGGCATCCATTTTCCAAACTAGAGGACTTGAGACACTAGAACAGAAGAGAGGAAGTTGTCTTTTCAGAGGGGAGGCAAAACGATCTACCTGAGGAATACCCCACCAATGGACAATGTCTAGAACACATCTCTGTGAAGCATCCTTTCCTGAGCTTGTGTGCTGGACTGATGCTCAGTTTCCCACTAGATTGTGCTCCGAAGGAACATAAACAGCCTGAAGAATCACTTAATACTGGACAGCTAGATTCCAGATATGAAGAGCTAGTTTGCAAAGAAGGTAGGAACTTGTACCCCCCTTGCTTGTTGACATACCACATCACTGTAATAGTTTCTGAAAATGTTGAGGGGCTGGGGATGAAAGAGGGAAAGAAAAGCTTGAAGGCATAGAAGCAGATCCCTCAGAGACAAAATACGGCCCCCATCCTCTGTGAGGCATCTATAAAGAGCTGTTGAGTTGGGACTGGAGCCTGAAAAGGAAGCGATGGGTTGAAAGGAATTTGATGAATCCACCACTGAAGCTCAAGCTTGAGACAAGGAAGGAAAAAAGGGGACCAGGAAGTCCAGGGGGTGACAGTATTGGAGTCGCACTGACTTGAGGTATCACTGTAGCTTTGTCTTATGGAGCCTGGCCAGAGAAAGCATGGAAATGGTGGAAGCCATGAATACGAGGACCCTTAGAAGGTCTCTGGCCATGACTGAAGCCAGAGGAAGAAGAGGCTGAAAAAAAGCAGTAAGAGACCAGGCCTTGGGGTCAGGCAGAGATGTCAATATGGGAATGGTCTGAAACCTGCAGCCAAGGAAAATATGATCCTGAGAAGAAGGGGTCAGAGCTGATTTCTTATGGTGAACCCCCGACTGTGCAGCAGGGAAGTTGTAAACTGGAGATCCTGAAGCAGAGTATCGGGGAAGAAGCTTGAATGAGCAGATTGTCTTGATAAGGAAAGGTCTAAACTCCTCTCATCCTGCAAATGGCAATGACAGGAGAGGCATTTGGAGGATACCCTTGGTGCAGTAAAGAGGCCAGAGGGCAAAGTAGAGAACTGTGCAAGGAAGAAACAGAGAAATGTAAACATTTCCTGAAAAGGGATGGATGGGGATATAAAAGTAGGTAACATTAAGATCTAGGAAGACCAAATAGGCCTGAGGTAGAAGAAGGAGAAATAAAGTCTGAAGAGATAACACCCAAAATGAAAGAAAAATTGAGAAAGGGGTTAAGTTGGGAAGGTCAGAATTGGTCCCCAAGTACCCTCCTTTCTGGGAACCAAAAAATGTTGGAATAACCCCCCCCGTCCCTACCTGGGCAGCAGGCACAGCTTGAATGGTGCCCTGGATCAAAAGAGACTGAAGCACCTCTGGGAAAAGAGGAAGTTTTTCCCAGGGTGGTTGAGGGATGCCCAAAAAGGGAGGAAGGGATTTCCAACCCATGAAATATCCCTTGCAAATAATGGACATAGTGCCTGTTGTGATCTTAACTGATTTGGAAGAGATGTAGAAAGACAGAGAGATTAGGGAACCTGGCCGAGGGAAAGGAGAAGCAAATTGTCAAATAGAAACCGGCTTATCCTGAAAAGTAGGTTTCTGGTTTTGAGTAGACTTAGCAGGAGGCACACGTCTAGAACCTTGTTCCCTTTTGTTGGAGGGTGAGACTGCCTGTGAACAAAAGCAGATTTGGAGGGGTAATTCCTCTGAAACAAGACTAGGAGAAACAAAGATTTACCCTTATCCTAGAGAGACTTTAAAAGTTCAGCTGGAACAGCATGAAAAAGGTTATTATCCAAAAGAGAATCCAAGAGTTTGGCCTTAATGTTATCAGCCAAAGGCTGAAGATGAAGCCAAAAGTAACACCTCATAACAGAATCAAATGCAGCAGCCTTGGAGGAGGCATCAGAGTGGCAGGCAACTTGAGAGGTAGAACCCAACAGGGAAAGGGCAGCCATCTTCCTGTCAAAGTCCAGAAGGTTGGAAACCACTTGGGAAACCTGAGAAAGGTGGGCCAAAGCATACCTGGTTATATAACTCTGGCAGGTAATGGACCAAAAAGGTTAGGTGTCCCATCTTCTCCATGGCCTACTATCCTTATCTGAAGGAAGCAGCGTAGTAGAGAGCAACAACTTGGAGGGCTTGTCAAAACAGACAGACACTCAGCAAAAGGGCATTTATAAAGAAAAAAAACTATCAGTTTTCTTGGAACCAGGGGGCTGAGAATCAGGAGCCACAAGCTGCTGAAAAAGTATCCAGAAGGGTAGCCAGAACTGGAGGATCAGCAAAAGGCTTAGGAGACTCCATCTGGAGGAGCTCGTAATACCTTTCTTGGATATCAGAGACTTGAAAGCTATCCCACTTTAAGAATTCCATCATATAGGTAACAGTGTCCCCAAAAGCGAGTACTTTGAAGGGGAATCTGAACTAACAGAATCCTCTTTTTCTGAACCATAGTCCAAGGTGGAAGGGATTTGAAAAAAGTCAGGAACTTTACCCCAAATCCTGATCCTCATCTGAGGAGTTCAGTTCTCTGGGTCTGTTAAGAGGAGTGGAAGACCAGGGAGGGGCAGGCACGGACACCCCTTGAGGAGGCATTAAAGCATTAAACAACCGCTGAGCAAAATCCTGCCCTTCACATTGCGGATCCTTAACTACAGGGGAAATGTGCTTGGTTTTTTGTTCCTTTTTCTATGGGACGTCTGCACAAAACACCTTTGAAGGGTGAGCCCATTGGAGATGCTCAAAAATCGTAGTAGGGATCTTCTCCTTCACTAATATCTGTGGAATCCCCATCGGTCCCTCGGATATAATCAGCCCTGTTCCCCCCTCAAAATCTGGAGCAGACATTTGCAAAGCTCCAAGGGTGAGAGAGAAGTTGGATATATACCAGCCTCTGGGGTCGAGGCAGAGGAATCTGAAGCAACCACCAGACGATCCCCTGAGCTTTTACTAGCCTCGAGAGAGATGTCTGGGGGAGGCAGGACAGCAGCCATAATAGACCTCAATTTTTTTGTCCTTCTTTTTGGCCGACTGCTGACCCTCTGGACAGGAGGACTCCACCATAGCACATTGAGCCAACAGCTTAAGATGTTGGATTTCAAGGTAAATAGATAAGGAGGAAAGATAACTACATAAGGTCCTTGACAGAATACTGCGTATGGTTATGGGAAGCACCCCAGCAGAACAGGCACTGGGGGAATCTGCCTCCCACACTGATATTTTCCCTTTCTGGATGGCATGAACCCAACCAGCACTAAGTAAAAAAAAAAAAGAAGAATGAGGAGAACCCCCAAGGGGCACGTCTGAAACGGCTTGGTAACCAGCGCAGCAGAAAGCTGTTCAAACCAATGTTCAATTACACCATTTGGACTGGCGGTAAAAGAAGTTCTGTGTTTGTGTGTGTGTGTGTGTGTGTGTGTGTGTGTGTGTGTGCATCCGCATGTCACCTTTATGCCCTATGCCTTGTTTCAGGAATGTACATGTGATGTACGGCACCTGTAAATGCTAAAGACTTTTTGGTATGCTGGCTGGACGTTGGGCTATCCTTGGCAAGAGATGCCTTCAGTTATGGATACTGCAACAGTGGTATGGAAAGGCATCATATTTTTCTTGGCTGCAGACTTAAGACAGTTCCTATGTTGGCATCTCTGCCTGCCCCCAAGGTGCTGTCTCTTAGGTTCATAGATAAGTATTAGGCTGGGTGCCCTTGTGGACCATTTTAAGCCTAGCCAGTTACCCCTCAAAGATGAGAATCATATCCTGCATCCTGTGTCTGTGAGGTTAACACCTTAACCATTATGTCAATCCCTCCCTCCTTTAATTGCTTTTTTCCAATCCCTTCTTCTGGCATGTGTCACCACCAGGAAATTTCTCAGGGTGCTCAGGTCATGGCTTTCACCATTCCTTTGCTGCTTTTTGCCATGCTCTATATGACAAAGTTTCAGTGGTACGTCAAGTCAGTGTGTCTTCAACACTGGCACCCTCTGGACTTCCAGGTACCTTTCTTTCCCTGTCTCAAGCTTCAGCTTCAGTGGGGATTCATCAACTTTCACTCAAGCCGGGGCTCCCTTTTCAAGCTCAGTTCCAACTCGGGAGCTCTTTACATATGCCTCATACAGGGGCTGGGGGTGCCTCCTATAGCCTTCTCAAAGTTCAGCGTGCCTGGCTTCCTCACCAGAGGTCAGATCACATCAGTTTAAAGGACATGAGGGCTTTGCTTCT
The DNA here is from genome assembly GCF_019279795.1 of Protopterus annectens. Classification (NCBI taxonomy): domain Eukaryota; kingdom Metazoa; phylum Chordata; order Ceratodontiformes; family Protopteridae; genus Protopterus; species Protopterus annectens. The sequence goes on from NC_056746.1 coordinate 1,372,118,921, forward strand.
GGCTCTTCAGGCTTTTCACTCTGCCTTTATCCTAGTTCCCGGGCCCCTCAACATTTTCACAGATAATACCACAGTGAAGTGGTACTTCAACAAGCAAGGGGGTACAAGATCCTGTCATCTTTGCAAAACTAGCTGTTCGGGGCTAGGATGTAGCTGTCCAGTATCAAATGAATGTTCAGACAGTTTACATTCCAGGGAAGCACAATCCTAGTGGCAGACTCTTTGAGCAGGTCCGGCACACAAGCTCACTATTGAATGCTTCACAGAGATGTGTTTCTGGACATTACCTCCTTTCTGAACAGACAACTTCCCCTATTCTTTTCCAGAGTCCCATGTCCTCTGGCTTGGAAAGTGGGCATCCTGTCTTTTCCTTGGAAGGGGGTGTTTCTGTAAGCCTTCCCTCCCCCCTTCCTGTCATACCATAAATATTGCACAAAATCATGTGGGAGACTCCCAAAATCTTGCTATTGACTCCCTTTTGTCCCAGACAGCATTAGTCCACCCCTTTTTTCTCACTTGGCCAGGGGCAATTGCCACAAATTACCTCACCAGATGGATCTTCTCATACAAGATAAGGGATCTCTTATTGATCCTGATTAGTCCACTCTTCAACTAATGCTTTTGGTGATAGGGTTTTGATCCCTTTCAGATATCTCTTTTCTGAGGACATGCTTCAGTTTCTGCAGTAGGACAGGAAACCCATTACCAGGAAATCATGCATCTCCAAATGGAAGGAATTTTCTGTCTGGTGCCTCTGTTGTCATCAGGATCCCCTATCTGTGGGGGTTCCTCTAGTCCTCTCCTATTTGTATGATCTGCTCCGTGATGGGTTGGCATATTCTTCAGTTAAAGTTCACCTATCATCATTTCTGCTTGTTTGCCCTTGCCTCCTCCTCTGGCCAAAACATTTGAGGCCAAGTAATTTCTTATAGGCATCCTTCATATCAGGCCTCCGAAAAAGCCTATTCTGCCTTTTTTGGGACCTCAGTTTTGTACTTGAAAAGTTGACTTGGGCTCCTTTTGATCCTGCCTCTTCAGCTTACTTACAACATTGTACTTGGAAAACTGTTCTTCTTTTAGCTCTTTTCAGCCAAGAGTCTGTCTGAACTTCAGGCTCTCATGGCTATTCATTCTTTCTTAGTTTTCCAGAGAGACAGGGTGTCTCTTCGTAATAATCCTTTTTATGTCTAAGGTGGTCCATGAGTTGTCCTTTAGTCTTTTCATCTTCCTTGTTTCCTTCTCTGCAGTCTGCTAGTGAGCAGGTTCTTCACACCTTGAATTTGCATACACAGCTCAGGTATTATTTAGAGAAAACTAAAGCTATTCATAAATCTGAGCAACTTTTTCTTTTCATCCCAGGACTTTGAGTTTTGCTGTTTCTAAGCAAACCATCTCCAAGTGGCCTTCTAAGGCCATTTCTTTTTGTTATTCCTTTCATGGAAAATGTCTTTCACGTGGAAAACCTCTTTCATCATCAGTATTCTACTAGGGCATTTGCCTCCTCTGTTGCTTTTTTCAAGAGTTTGGATACCAGTTCCAATCCTGAGGCTGCTACTTTGTCCATACTTTCACTAAGTATTACAAATTGGATGTTTTTGCCAGGGCTATCCTGCAGTAGTTTGTAGAGGGCTCTTCTGTGCCTTCCTCTTCCCAGACTTCCTCTTCATCTCTTGTACTCTTCATTAGGTAAAAAAATACTGCAACCCTTATATGGAATGACGTAGTGTAGTTATGTCAAGTCTTCCCGTAACAGTAGACAACCTTCTCTTCTTTGTTTCAGTATTCGCTGCCTTCCACCCTCCTACTCCCTCTGTCTTAACTTTTTTCCTTTAGTTTCTTTCCCTCCTTGCCAAGGAATCCTTCATCTTCATTTTTCTCCTCCTGAATGCACATGTTCTCCTTGTCCGTAATGGTATTCTGTTCTTTCTGGGGCTTTTTTCATTTCTTAGTGTGTGTGTCCTGTGCATCACCTTTATGCCCTACACTCTATGCGGGGAGCATGTGTGTAATGTACAGTGCCTATAAGTACTAAAGGCTTTGGTATACTGGCCAGATGTTAGGCTCTCCTTGGCAGGAGATCCCTTAGGCAAGGCATACTGCAACAGTGAAGAGAAGGACATCTACTGTTATGGTAAGATTTCCTCAGGCGAGGAAGTGTTGCACAGTCCCTGACCCCCATTCCTCACAGGTATGACTGTATTGCTTAGACAAGAGCAGGCAGTAGCCAGTCTTGAACATGTGCACACTGTCTGCTTCAGTGCCTTGCTTTGATATGCTTATGTGGACACTGTGACCCATCATGATGTTGTATTTTGCTATCTGATAAAGGCCTGTACTGCAGCAGATCATTCTGCCCCCCCCCCCCCCAAAACATAGATGAGCTGGCAGTGTGCTCACTCCCATCTTTTGCATCAGCTTTACATTTGCTTAGGTTGTTTATTGAACCACCACCCACCCCCACCTCCCGCCATAGTTTGGGCTTCACCCATCTACTCCACAGAGACAACTATAATTTTTTAAATGTTGAGGGTTGCTAGAGTTGTAGCATTGCATTTCACTTTACAGTCACTATCTTATAACTCAGGCAGTTTTCACTAAAGGTTACAGTGCAGGCACTCCACTAATGTGATTTTTATTTCTTTGTTTCACATCAAAATGTAGCTGTCCATCTTAAACATAAGATGTAGTTAGAGAAATGTCCAGGCTATTTTGGTCAGATTTTCTGCCATCAAATGAATCTTTGAGATTTTGCTCTCACTTGGTTGCACCAAAAGTTATCATTTTTGTCTGTACTGTCTCATTTATTTTGATATGTGTTTTGTTTGAATTACATATGTTGTGTAGAGTTTTCTGGAAAGCAGTGCAATAAAAGTTCAGTTCAGTGTCACGTGGCTTCTAGTTAGTTTTTACCCCCTTAATTGCACTTACTACCTTTTTAAGCAGCTTTGGCTTGCACCTATAGCTACTTCTGCTATGCCAGCCAAACCTGCTTAATCAAAAACTGCACAATATAGCCCAGCTGTGTGCTTGTAAGGGGCATCTAATCAACGATTCCTTACCCAGGTCATTTAGCAGCATGTGCCTGCCTGTGTCAGCAGTATGAGAGGTTAATGAAGCCTGCATCCTTACTTGTTTAGCTTTGTATGCTGTGAGTAGCAGCACACAAAGAAGACCTTCAGACAGAGGAACCATTGAATGATTCATTTCTAATTTTCAGAGAGAAGAATTTATGCAGACAGTATACAGAGAGGGGATTTAATTAGTCATCTTAAGGCCTAGCACAAAGGACCATTGACATTTGAGCATTTCTGTAATGATTTACATTGTAAGAGATGAGTGGTAGCATGACTCAAGATCTTACATTGCCTCAGATATTATGAGAAAAATAAGTAAATCAGAAGGGAAACTGACCAATTCTGAAGAGCCAGTGTAGCTTTCAGAAATGTAAAGTACAACTACACCGTAAACGCAGCACTTCCTTTCCCCAGAGTGTATTTCTCTCCTTACATAAAGATCTCCCTACTTGCACATACAAAAAAAATGTGACTTGAAAGTTTCTTTCCCTCTGTGTTAACTCTAGCAGCACGCTGTTGGGACTGAATGACACCTCATGATACTTGTAGAAATTTGCCTCTTGTATTGCTGCATCATTTTGGTGATCACATTTGAATGTTTCTTACCAAGGAAAGTGCGTATCAAGATATCTGTAGCTGTTTATTACTTCACACCCCCGGGTCTTCAATTGCACACCATCCTGTACCTCTGCATTGTCCCCTTGTAGTCTGAACATCAAAAAGCCAGATAACTACTGAAAGCAGTTCTTCTAATTAGCTAAGCCTGAGAGAAAGGCAGGACTTTAAACTCAAAAAAAAATTCCACCTGTTAGTGTTATTTCTCCCATCCCTTTGCATTCTACAAGCATTTTTAACACACTGCAGTAAACAAATGTACAAGAGTCACTGCAAACCAATCACTGACAATTAGTGAGCACTGGTTTCATTCTAAGTGAATGAAATTGTGATCTAGCAGAAAAGGTTTGGGTGAATTCTTCAAATCAGCTGTACCTCAGAGTGCATTATTGGTAAAAGTCACCTTCCAAGAAAACAAAAAAGGCAAGCAGAGTTAGGAAAAGATTAAAGTTAATAATAAGAAGCATTTTTTGATTGCCCAGGACCTTGCCCACTGGACCTCTGCTTGCACCCAGTCATTTGCTTTGTTCTAGCTTCATATGAGACAAGCACTCAAGGGATGGGTTAGACCCCCATTCCTACCATGAAATCCTGATAAGCCCTTCATTCCTCAGCAGGAAGCAGGTAGTAGGGAGCAAACCAGCTTGCTGGTCATGGGGGTGTGTTTGATTCTCTATCATTGGAAGCATTCCCCCTCAGCAGCTCTTCTAAGCTCTGTTGTTGCTGTTCTCTGGGGATATGCTTAACTACATATGCTAAAATTCCCCTCTGCTTCTACTGTAGCTGCACTTTGATAGTATTAGTTTGATAGGGTGGGGCTGCACTGAGTGTAACACTTAGTGCTTCTGCTAGGTGACACTCTGCTTTAAACCAGAATCCCTTTCCTTCGGATGGATGAGCCAGCTGCAGTAGCTTATTCCCATCCTCCATAGTCAGCTCCTACTCTGCTTACAGATAACAGAACTGCTCATTTTACTCCGGTCACCTGTAACATTGTCTGGCTTTATCCCAATACACCTCATAGCTGGCTCAGTAATAACTAGTTGTTGTCACTTCTGTGATGGCTTGGTGGTTAAGTACACTAACTATAGTGTATAAGGTCATGGGTTCAAGACCTGCAAGGTTGTTTATTTAGGGTTGGGAGGGTGGCCTGACGGTTAAGGTGTTTGCCTGACAAACGCAAGGTTTGAGTCTTACAAGGGATAATTGGCTAGGCTTAAAATGGCTCACAAGGGCAGTTAGCTTAGTACTAACCTATGTATTTCCTATGTATTGTATTTTCCTGCTGACTGGCTTGGATTGCATAGAACTTCAGGACACTATAAGAAGTATGTTTTTCAGCTTCTGTTCACATTTTTTTAAATAAATACCAACATGTATTTTTAATGGCTTGCAATGAAAAAGGCTTCCTTAGTAGTCCTTTGCCTACCTTAAGTCTGAAAAATAATTGAACTGGTAAACTTCATGCCCTTAAAAGATTAATTTAAGTGGATTTATGCACCATAGTAGATATTTGGTTTCAGTGCTTTTGCAACCTCAGGTGACTTTAGTGAAGGAACTTGTATCTGTATTCACTAAACACCATATACTTAGAGGAGTGCATATTGCCAGCATCAGCTGTAAAAGTTTGTACTTTCTTTGACTACCTTCAGGGGATTAAATATTGACAGCTTTTCACTCAGGATCACTTAAATGTTGAAGTCTGCATCTTACTGTTTTATATGTGAGTGAAAAAAAAATTTCTTGGTGGGCTGCCCTTCACTGATTAAATCTGTCAAGACAGATCATTTATTTTTCATAGTTTCTTCAATTAGAATGATGCCAGAGATGGAATACAGTAGAGAGTCGATTATCTGAACTAAATGGGACCTAGGGTAGCTTGGATTATCAAACTGTTCGAATAATCAAATATATAATTGGACTGTGAAAAAAACTTCTAAAAATGTTTTTGATTAACATTAAACAAGAAAAATAAAACAAGTGTACTATAAGTACAAAACAGTATAGCATATTATTGTAGTACAAGCTCAAAAAAACGCTCACAAGCTAATACACATAGCGTTTACATATTCAGACTTTAGATTTTTCCTACTGTTCGGATAATTGATGTTTTGGATAATCAGCGTTCGGATAATCGACTCTGCTGTGCATTCTGCACTTCCTAAAAAGATGCATACGTTGTACTGGTGGTATATGGTCGGGGATGAGGCATTGATGATGCCATTTAGATTTGCAGGAATAGGTACTCCTTCAGCAGTGATATGGTTTAGGGGATATTGTGTACTTGCTACAGGAAAAGGATTTTTTTTTCCTTTGGTAAAAGTAGTTTTGACCTTTAGTATACATCCTGATTTTTGATAGGGAAAGCACACTTGTTACTCTTGTCAGGTCAGGCAAATGCTTATATTGGTACGGTGTGACCATTTAGCAGATTTTGGCAAGATAAAATAGGTTGCAGCACTGGGGTTAATTTATAATTACAGCTTCAGCACTCCCTCTTCCTTACCAGATGCACTTCACTAATCGGCACGGGTAATAGTGGGAATAAAGATGGTAGGTTAGTTGGGTGTCTTACTGTCAGTTTGAAAATGTATAATACGTCATATCTAATCATATCATTTTTTTTTTAAATTCTTTTATCTTATCTCACTAATCCAATGTTAAAGCTTTGATGTATGAGACTCTCTATCTTCGTAAATTTACTCACTTACTGCTGATGTATTGTTTGTTGTTTTGACTGGATTGTATGAGTCTTATGTCTGTACTTACCTCAATTATCACTGTTACTTTTTGTATTACCATGTTGATGTTAATCTAATTGAGGAGCATTTCTCCCCAGACCTCTGCTGTAAATGGACATGTGTCCAGTCGGACTATCCCAGTAAACAAATGTAAAATAAATAAAAATATAACATAAAGGTGCATATTGAGTACGTGAGTTCTGGAAATTTCTTTACCAAGCATGAGAAAGCATCATATTTTTCTAGTACATTCAGACGGCGTGCATCTGTGAAGGGTAGTGATTGAAACTGTGAGCAGATGCACTGGTGTCTTGTTCACACCAGCAACCATTGTCAAGCAAGAACTCTCCCAGGGCAACACCTTTTTATTTCCCCCATCCTGATAGAAGGTGTAGCAGTCAGAGACCTCTTTCTGGTAAACTTTAATGAAACACAATTTCACTATCTACAGAAACAAAAATTGCAACTGAGACATCTAAAATTCTAGAATGCTTACTACAACAAATTGCAACAGAAAAAAATTGCCATAAATCAAATGAATATTTTTTGATAATGGCACTTCCTAGTATGGGGGCTATGTGAACTGTATCCCCAGTTTGTGAAAATACTGCCTCAGCAGTCAAAGAAATTGAAAAGAGCATAACAGTGGTAAAAAAATGTTTCCTTTTACCCTGACTTAGTTGAAAACCCATTGTCAGCAGATTTGGGGTCACTTAGTTTAAAGATGGACAGCACTTTGTGTCAGCAAGATTGGAACACAGCAAAACGTATAGTTCTGTTTTTTTTTCTATAATCAGACAAGCTAATACAGAAATAAAAAGTAGTCTAATACAGTATGTAGCAGATAACATTTAATGTGAACCACGAGAGAGCGTTAAACAGACCAGTTACTTTGGGCCCTCCTGCAGGGAACAAAACCTTAATGTGAGCCATACAGCCTATTCATTTATGCTTAGGAATTCCAGTCATCCCTTTGTTTCCCAGTAAGAATCTGGTGGTAGGAAGCGGGCAAGCTTTCTGGTCTTGGGAGTCGGTCTTCCCTTTTCCCATTGGGAGCACACACACACCCCCTCCCCCCCAGTGGATTCTTGGAGCCAGCTATTGCTGTCCTTTGAAGAGAGACATGACTCTATATGCTGGATTCATCTTAGATTTACTGGTGCTAAGCAGCATAAAAGTATGGTTCGGCCAGCTTGAATACTACTTGTTAACATCTAATGCTCCAGCTAGATGTCATTCTTGACCTGAACCATTACTACTGCTTCCTTGCAGGTTATGTGATCCAGCAGTGGCCATCTCCCTTTCAGCCAGATCCTACACTAATATAAGCCACAGCTTAAGCTTGAGTGTCCTGCAACATAATAAGGGCTTTATCCTTCTATGCCTTGGAGCTGACCAAAACAGGGATTTCTTAAGGCATATACTGAGTTTATAACCAAAAATGAAGCACCAAACAACCATAAAAAAGGAAATTTCACCGGAACAATAAAGGCTGTCCTTCTGGTGTAAAAAATGTCCTTGCAATGTAAGGTACAAACTGGCAGGCAACTCGGAAGCTTTAAATACTTTATTCCACCAAATTCAGCACATACGAAGCAGAAACACGAACCAAAACTCTATATCATAAACCAGTAAAATTAGTAAAATTAAGCGCTTTCGTCTCCTTCCAACGGAGACTTCATCAGAATAAATCTTTTAATTGACAATAATCTTTATATACTAGCATCAATCAATGATCACCCTATAGGCTGCTAGTAAGCCTTAAAGGTGTAGCGCTGCAATACCCTATGTAACTGTATTTAATAAAATGCATTTCTCATATGACATGTTGCTTGTTCCAGGTATGCACATGTACAAGCAAATACATAATGATCTTTGCAAATACTATTATGTTACACTGGGAAAGACAGTTTATTTTTAACACTGAATTTAAACAACAGATTGTAGAATACTACAGGTTTTTGGATGACATTTTTATTATTTGGAAAGGTTCAAGACAAGACATAGAGAAATTTGTTGAATATATCAACAATACCACTTCATTTTTAAAGTTCACACACAATATTGATATTGATGAAACACACTTTCTGGATATTAGATTAATTAAGGACAAGGTTAACAATTGTTATAAATCCAACATTTATAGGAAGGAGCATTTCTCGAATGCTTACCTGCATTATAACAGCGACCATCCTAAACAATTGAAGAAAAATATAGTCAAGGGTCAGATGATTAGGATGGCCAGAATGATTTCAGATAAGGTTGAGTTTATCAAAGAAATTGCCTTTCTTGAAGGTTTATTTATAGAAAGAGGTTATCCTAAGGACCTAGTTTCAGCAGTGAAAGAGTATGTATTGGTGGGAAGAAATACAAAAAAATATACCCCGCTGTTAAATGCAGAGGCAGTGTTATTGGACAGCACTGTTGTTAGTAGCAACAATCCGATAGTTGAGGAAATCAAACATACACCTTACCTAACAACCACGTACTTTTTTGGTACAGGGTGGTTTAGGAGAAATATGAATGAAATTTGGAATATGTTTAAGCATATGGCTACTAGAACTGAGGTTTTTAAGAATAATTTGAAATTTAGTTTTAGAAGGAATTTTAATGTTAAAAATATATTGGAAGGGAAAGGGTCTCGCACAGAAGGGGCTAGTAGAAAACAAGGGACTTTTAAGTGTGGGAGATGTGCCCAATGTGCATATATTTATGAGAACAAGGAGGTTAATATATCTAGCATTCCCCTTAAACTAACATCCAAGCATTATAGCAGTTGCTACACTAAAGGTGTTATCTACATAGTGTTCTGTAAAGAATGTGGAAGTTACTATGTGGGTAAAACAGAAAGAAAATTAAAAAACAGAATTTACGAACACATTAGAGACATTAATAGACGAAACGAGAATAATGCCCTGTATAGACATGTGATGAAATGTGTTAAAGCTGATTTTAAATTCTGGGTTCTTGAGGTTGTTCAGCCTTTAGAGAGAGGTGGTGACTGGGAAACTATGGTGGAATACAGAGAAATGATATGGCAGCTAAGATTGAATGCGTGTGGTGAAAAAGGTTTAAATGACCACATTTCTATTACCCCAGCACTTAAAATTTTGGCAGCGGATCCTAAAAGTACAAAGACAAATGACGTGAGAAAAAATATATGAATAAGTCAAACTACAAGAAAACTGAGGACTTAAATTATAACTGCATAGCGAAGTAAGGCAATGGACAAATATTTATAATTGCTAGAGTAGTTCCCAGTGATATTTCTTGAGATATACACATATTTATTATTATATTTATTTTCTACATATTTGCTAAATTACAATATTATATATTTATTAAATTAAATTATTTTTCTATTCATTTTGTGTACATAATGATGGGTATATATACCATCATAAGGGGTATCTAGGGTATACCATTTGATTGGTGTCTGGGTAGGGCACCGCATTGGTAAGGTCCCTTATAAGCTCAACAACATTTTGGTTTTGTTAGGATAGGAGTTTAAAAACCTGTATGTTCTGTTTATTTAATACACGAGCTGACCAGTTTTTACCCCTCATTCTGTTCAGGATGAGCCCCTATTCAGGTTGGTTAGGATTTTCATGTTTCTGATGAAGGAGTGGCTGTTATTGTTTGATGTATTTAAGTTTTATTGGTATTTTACAAATATATATATTTTTAAAAACAGTTTTTAAACGCATATTCTTCTAACACGTTTTTTTAAATATTGGTCCCTATCAGGTGTATGTAGAAGTTTATATGAATTTAAGTTTACCTGAAACCTTGAGCCACTGTAGTCGCACTTTACAATATAAACCATCTAGACAAGCTGTTCAAGACAATTTGAATCATTGATGTTTTTAATGTTTCTGACTTTTGCTGGCACGCACATGCATATATTTATTGACTTGTGGGGTGGGGGGTAGTGGTTGTTTTTTATGTATCATTATGTATTTGCTTGTACATGTGCATACCTGGAACAAGCAACATGTCGTATGAGAAATGCATTTTATTAAATACAGTTACATAGGGTATTGCAGCGCTACACCTTTAAGGCTTACTAGCAGCCTATAGGGTGATCATTGATTGATGCTAGTATATAAAGATTATTGTCAATTAAAAGATTTATTCTGATGAAGTCTCCGTTGGAAGGAGACGAAAGCGCTTAATTTTACTAATTTTACTGGTTTATGATATAGAGTTTTGGTTCGTGTTTCTGCTTCGTATGTGCTGAATTTGGTGGAATAAAGTATTTAAAGCTTCCGAGTTGCCTGCCAGTTTGTACCTTACATTGCAAGGACATTTTTTACACCAGAAGGACAGCCTTTATTGTTCCGGTGAAATTTCATATACTGAGTTTCTTGCTAACCTCATATAGTTCATGTTGACGACAAAGCAGTTCCTCAAAGGAGTCCTACATTTAAGGTCCTCAAAGAGAGAACGAGTGCTTCCATGGAACTTCATTTGCAAAGTTTAACTTGCCTCCCCACCGTACTAAGTGTAAATGATTATGTGAACCTTTTATTTGAAAAATTGTATTTTTAATGAATTTTGAGTCATATTGTCTATTTTTATGTATTTGATGCAAGACACAATGCTTGTGGGGGGAATGGCAATGGCTTATTTACCTCAGCTCCACTTGTTCTCCACCTTACCTTTACCTACCTCTCCCAGGCTTCGTCCAAGGTCTCTTTCTTGGCTTACCTGTAGAGCAATAACTAGTCTCCTCTGTTTTACTTTCCTGTGCCTGCAAGAAGAAGAAAGTTGTCAGGGAGTCTTTGGATGTCAGACTGGCTCCTGCTTTGCCTCAGTCACTGGTGAGTAGTTCTTCAGACAACTCATCTCCCCCCTCCATATCCTCTGCTGCTGTGGAGATGCCCTTGTTGGACAAGGGAGAACCACTCTTGCTGGTCTGAAGGGATGAGGCAGGTGAAGTTTCTCAGCCAGATAAGGAACTTGAATCTGGGACTAGTATGCCTTCTGAGAGTTAGTAATGTTCCATGGAGCTTACAAGGAAAAGTGAACATAATGAAAAAGCCTTCTAGTCTGTGTATATTTCTGTGGACCGTGATGATGTGCTGGGTGTGTGCTGAGGAGCTCATAGTGCTTTTTCTTTGCCTTCATGTTCTTCAGGCAAAAAGAAAAGAGTTTCCTCCTCTTCTTTGAATTTTCAGACAGAACAGTAAGCATTGTGGGTGGTGGTGCTGAACCTCCTAATTCTGAGGAAAATATTGCTTCATATTAATTTTCTGAAGATTTTTCTTTTTCTAAGACTTTAAGATGAAAGAGGATTTTCAGTAGGAACAGAATGAAATTCTTATGGTACAGAAATATAATATGACTTGTTGCAGTTGGATATGCCTAAATCTGCAGCTGTGCTACTTGCTTTAGAGAATACTTTTTCACTGCTTCTAGTTTGCTTAATAGTTAACCTTCTGCCATTAGAAAGTCTGGTAGTTTATACAGGGTTTCTCAGACTTATTAAGTATTTGTTTTCAAATCCTGAAGCAGAACAGCATTGTTTTCCAGGGTAAAATTGCTTCTGCTAACCAGATTACAGTTGCAAGCCACATTCCCTCGGACAAAGCTGGGAAAGCAATTGGATAAGTTGGGGAAAAAAGTTTATTGTCCTAGTACTTTAACATTCAGTGTTTTAAACATCAAGCTCATATGATGAAGTGTTTCCTTTTATCCTTTGAGGAATATGCTGAAGCTAATGGTTAAACCTTCATTCTGCTCAGGTGGAAAACATTCTTTGAATGCCTCTTTAACATCTGCTTCTCTTGTTACTAAAATATGCTTATGTTTTATCTTCTGCTACTTCTGGGTCAGTATGGAGGAGACAGGCTTAACTCCATTCTAAAATCCAGCCTGAAGATGTTAAGACTGAAATTTTAAATTCTTCGTTAAAAAACTAAGTTCTGTTTGTATCTTCTGCAGTGTAGGTGCTAAAGAAGTGTGATGAAAGAGGAATGCTGATTCAACCTTCCTTTGTCAGAAGAAATAGACATTCCCCTTCTCCTCAGCCCTATTCTTCAACAAGCAATTTAAGCAGCATGAAGCCATCAAACAGGATTTTTAAAAAGTAACTACAATAAGAATGTAAAAAGATAGGAAAAACTTCTGAAAGCAGAGGCCAGTCCTGTCAGCATAACTGTCTATTCAAGCTCCCCCCCCCCCAATCTCTCTGAAGCTTCATCTTTCTTTGTGGTACCAGATGAGTTTTAAATGTAATCCAGCAGGGGTACACTTGCACAATGGGAATCTGTCTCCTTTCCAGGGGATTCTTTCTTGCCCAGTGAACCAAGTCTCTCTCTCTCTCTCTCTCTCTCTCTCTCTTTCCCCTTCTTCTGCATCAGGGCGATATAGAACCAGTGTCTCAATGCCATTTGGGAAAGGCTTTTATTCAAGGAATTTTCTGGTACAAAAGCAGAAGGATCGTGGAGGCCTGTACCTGACATTTCCTTCCTAAATCTTCTTGTCAGAATTCCAAAGTTGAAATTGTTATCCCTTCAGTCCCTTTTACCTTTGTTCCCTCTTCTAGCTTTCATGTTAAAGCTTGATTTAATGGACACCAAACATGTCATCATATCCCTAATGATGAAGAGTTCCACTGCATTAAGGATATTCGCAGAGTCTAGCTTCACTCCTTGCTTATTGTGTAGACTTCAATCATCACATCCCACTGCATTAAGGATATTCGCAGAGAGTCTAGCTTCACTCCTTGCTTATTGTGTAGACTTCAATCATCACATCCCACTGCATTAAGGATATTCGCAGAGTCCAGCTTCACTCCTTGCTTATTGTGTAGACTTCAATCATCACATCCCACTGCATTAAGGATATTCGCAGAGTCCAGCTTCACTCCTTGCTTATTGTGTAGACTTCAATCATCACATCCCACTGCATTAAGGATATTCGCAGAGTCCAGCTTCACTCCTTGCTTATTGTGTAGACTTCAATCATCACATCCCACTGCATTAAGGATATTCGCAGAGTCTAGCTTCACTCCTTGCTTATTGTGTAGACTTCAAGGTTTTCAAATCTTTCCATATTTGGATGAGTATCTAATCTTTGAGACCCTCTTTTTACCATCTGCCAGTAGTCTTTAGCAACTATTCTCAGTTTCTTTGTTTTTCATATAAACTTTCAGAAATATTTTCTCATCCACTCTCACAGAATTGTATCCCTAGGATGTCTGTTAGGTTCTGCCCTGAAAAGAGCCTTTCTTCCACTAGACAAAATAGAAATGTTTCAGCAATTCTGCCTAAGTTTCTCCTGTCAGAGCCACATGTCTACAAGAAAATGTCTCCAGTCTTTTTTCATATATATGGCATTGTTGACTCTCCTGATTTCCCTGGTCAGATTCCACATTAGAAAAAACAATGGTACTGCAGGCCACTCTGGATTCAGCATCTTCACTCTTCATCTTTTGAGATCCCTGTTGTTGGGATTTGTAGAAAGGGAGAATCCATAGTGGGTAGGCTAGATTTCTTGCAGTCCAGGTCTCCCATTCTATCTGTTCCAGCCCCTTTAGTCTGTCAATAAAATTGCAGCAGACTTGGCATGGGGAGCAGTTTTGACTCTTCAGACTTGTTGCATTGTGTCAGAGGAAAATCTGATTGCAGACAAGCTCAGAAGGGCCACAACAGACTCCCCACGAATATAAACATACCCCTGAGGTCATCCAAGAATTGATTCAGCTGTTGGGAATACTGGTAGTAGATCTGTTTGCTTTCTTTCAGAATGGATAACCAAACAAATTGTGTTCCAAGACTCCTTGGAAACACACCTGGAAAACACAAGCTTTCTCATTCTCATGGGACAGGAGGAATGTTACTGTATGCCTTTCCATTGATATCCAGGCTTCTTCTGAAGATCAGGACGATTCCCCAGAACTTGTGGTGGCGATTCCTTTTTGGCCTTAGTGTTTTTTTCTTTCTTTTCAATCTGGACAAGGAAAATAAGCACAGGCTTCCCCACAGACTGAATTTACTACTACGAGGCAGGGGGTTTGATACTTCCCAACCTGAAAACTCTTCAATTAACTGCCTAAATGATAGAGTTCTAATACATTTTAGCCACACTTTTTTATGAGGACACGCAGTAGGTACTAAAGGAGGTGAAAAAAACTGCTACTACAAAATCATATCTACATAAATCAAAAAGACTTTGTAGTTGATGTCACTCCATGAATGAGGACCCTTTTCAAGCCAGGCTGTCTCTGGTTCTTGATTATCTCTGAGAGTTACTGTCCTCTGACCTTTCTTATTTCTCTGTCAAAGTGCATTTGTCAACCAATTCTGCTTGTCCGCCCTTTGATCTCCCCATGTATAGCAACATTCAAGTTGAACAGTTTTTGAAAGGGGTGTTGCATATGCGTCCACCTAGGAAACAGGTGTCTCCTCCTTGGGATCTTAACTTTGTGCCTGAAAAGCTTCTCTTTCTCCATTTGAACCATTTAATCGGGAACATGGAAGACCTAGATCTCTCACGTCTGATTCTACTCTTAAGGGTGTGCTATTAATGTTGTGATTTAAATGATTGCCCCCAGCTTGCAGTCATCAGCAAACTTTGTCATCCAGAGACCTTCTACATTAACCTTGACTTCAGAGAGGTATATTCCAAATAGGAGTAGTCCTAGCACTGAGCCCTGTGACACACCACTGGTAACTGACCTCTTGCTGAATCTGGATTCACCATATTTTAATCATGTGTCCTCTCAGTGAGCCAATTGGCTACCCTTCTCATGACGTAGGGATTTATGCACAGTTTTGTGAGTTTATTTATAATACCCTAGTGTCTGACTGTGTCAGATGCCTTGGCCAGGGCGAGGTAGGTGGTATGTACTGTTTTACTGTCATCGTTGGCCTTAATGACTTTCTCAAAAAGAAATCCACTGGATTTAGTAGGCATGACTTGCCCTTGACAAAGTGGAATTATGTTGGGTCCAGTGTTTTGGAGATTTCCTATGTCATTATTTATCAGGTCCATAATTATTCTTTCCATGGCCTTACTTATAGGACTAGTCAAACTTTATGGGGTCTTAATTATCCAGGTCAGTTGATGGCCCCTCTTTGTGAAGAGGGATGACTGCTGCAGATGTTCTTTGTGTTTCACTGTTGCAGTCATTACATTTGGGTAATCCTGCTGGCAGGTTGCCCTCAGTCGGCCTGAATTCCAAAGTCTTGGGTCCTGCGTCGTCTGTCGTCGCCCCTTCCCTGACGTCAGGTCGTCAGGGGTATAAAAGAAGCAGCCGATGCCATTTTCACCAGTCTTTCTTGCCGCGCGGTGCCCGAAGCAGAAGCAGTTCGCAAGTGCCGGTCGACCAACTCCTGAGATTTTTGAGTTCGAATTTCAGATCCGAAGTCTTCTATAAAGCTAAGTACCCCGTTGGGGAAACTTTTTTTTTGCTCCAGAACCGATGTCAGAAAAAGTTAATAATTGTATTTCTTGTGGGAAGCAAAAACCTCATAAGGACTTTCATTCTTACTGTACTCCTTGCCTAGGCCCTGATCATAACTTTCTGAGTTGTCGGTTTTGTGCTAGATTTAACCAACACACTACTAAACATCAGTATGATTTTGCTTTAAACTACTTTGGACACAGGTTTAATTATCCAGAAATGTCGTCGGAAAGCCATCCGACTACCGCAGTTCACAAAAAACGCAAAGAAAAAGAAAGACAGCCGAGGCCCAAAACCGACGACGAAGCTTCTCCTAAGCCAGTTGCTGGTTCGGCGGTTCTCAGTGAGGTGCTTTTGCATCCCCTAACGACCGCTACTTTAGAGTCGCAGGCCGCTACCGACTCCCACATGGAGTCAGCCATGCCGCTGGAAACTCAAGGTATTGGAGCCTCGGATGCTAATCCTTCAGATGGGTCCAGAGCCGCTGAGCAGGCACTGGCTTCTGAGGGTGTATTCAGACCCAAACATCTACACATTAAACCGACTTCAAAGGCAAAGACTAAAGCACCTTCAAAGGCAAAGAAGCAAACTCAAGAGCCACGTGGACAGGCCTCCATGCCCAAAAAACAGATGCTCAAAACGGCCAAAGACTTGATTACCTTGATCAGGGGTTCCCATCCCCCTCCTGATAAGCGGCCTAGGCAAGAGACTGACTCTGAATCTTCAGATCAGGTTTCCATTTCTTCTGATTCCTCTTCTGATCAGGAATATTCTTTTCCCCCCTATGAGGATTCTGATGCTGAAGACTCCATACCTTCAGCTTCTCCTCCTGAGGACTATTCTTTTGGGGAAACCTTACATACCATGAGGGAGCATTTCCACTGGGAGAGCCAAGATTTTTCAGAATCTAAAAAGAGGCTCAGGGATTTCCTGTTACTACCTCAGCACAAGCCACTAGCCATCCCTCCTGTGCTAGACATTGTAAATGATGTGTTTTCGGAGTCTAGCCCTACCCCTGACTCCTTGCCTCCAGCTCCTGTTAAGCCTGACAGATATTACAGGGTTCCTGACTCACATAAATTCCTTTTTAAAAACCCTGCTGCAGACCCAGAAACTATTTGGATCCCAAGGGAGTTGAGGCTTCTGCTGCAAAAAACCCTACCCCTTCTGACAGGGATTCTAGGGCACTGGATAGATGGGGAAAAAAGGTTTACATATCTGCTACCTTGGCTATAAGGGCCTTAAACTGTCAGTTGCATATGCTCAAATATCAGCAACATGTCATGGCATTGCTTAAACAGAAAATGTTGTTAAACTCTGAATGTGCAGAAAGCAAGGAAATGCAGGATATATTGCATGCAGCTGAACAAGTTGGAAAGCATACTTTGCAATGTGGTTTTGATTCTTTAGAGGCCTCCTGCAGGGCCGCAGTTAAAGGTTCTTTAATTAGAAGGCATGCTTGGTTAAAGGAACAAAATCTGCCTGATCATGTTAAAGTTAAATTATTAGATGCACCTTTACAGCATGATACTTTGTTTGGTGTTAAGGCAGAAGAGGTGTTAAAGAAAATGGAGGACATGGCTAAATCTATGCAAACGGTCAAAGATTTCTTACAAGTACAGCCGCCTAGGTTTAGTAGACACTGGCCAAAGAATTGGTCCTTTCCTGTGTCAGATAGACCTCAAAGGGGCAGACCCAGACGCAAGGTTCATACAGGTCAAAGCAATGGGGTGCTTCTACCTCCAGAAGTGGAGAAGACAAATCACAACCTTACAGGAAACAGTCCCAATGACTTCCCCCTGTCTGCACCAAGCACTTATTTCCTGGCTGCACCCTTAGGGGGAAAATTAGCACTTTTTTCTCAAAATTGGCGCATTATAACCCAGGACAAGTGGATTCTAAATATCGTGTCGCAAGGCTACAAGTTCCATTTCCATACCCTACCAAAGGCAAACGGCTGGCCAGATCTGCCAAAGAATCAATGGGCAGAGGCACAAAAACAAGTCTCATCCCTCATGGACATGAGGGCCATTCAACAAGTGCCAGAGCAAGAGCGGGGACAAGGATTTTACTCAAGACTCTTCTTGGTACCCAGAAAGGACAAGGCCTGGAGGCCAATACTGGACCTATCGATTCTGAACACATTCCTGGATATACCAAAATTCAAAATGTTGACTTTGCAGCAGCTTCTGCCCATGCTGGGCAAGAACGCTTGACTTGTAACTTTAGACCTAAAAGAGGCATACCTGCATGTCCCAATCAGACAAATATGCAGAAGATACCTCAGATTCAAGGCTGGCTCAATGCATTACCAATTCTCTGCACTGCCCTTTGGCTTATCTACTGCACCTAGGGTCTTTACAAAGTGCCTGGCACCAGTAATTGCTTTCTGCAGACTAAGAGGAATACAAATATATCCTTACTTGGACGCCTGTCTCATTCAAGCAGAGAACAAGGACATCCTTCTACAGCATCTGGCGTTTGTGAAAAAACTTCTAACATGCCTAGGGTACACAGTCAACGAAAAGAAATCAAAACTAGTACCCTCTCAAGAGATAATATTCCTGGGTGCAAGCTTAAATACAACTGCCCAGATGGCTTATCTCACAAAGACAACTGACCACCCATTTCAAAATGTTAGCTACAAAGGCCCTAGTTATCTGCAAGAAAAATTCTGCAGGCTTTGGGCTTCATGGTATCCTGCATCCTACTCATTCCATATGCAAGATTGCCTATGAGGAAACTTCAATGGTACCTAAAAAGTGTTTGGACTCAACATTGCCACAGCCTGGAAACTATAATTACTCTCATTCCCTGCCTGCAACAGGAGTTTCGATGGTGGGCAAAGGCTAGTCACCAAAACAAGGGACAGCCATTCACATTACCCCCAACCAGGCAGATACTAACAATGGATGCATCAGATTATGCCTGTGGGGCCCACATGGCAGGAAGATGCATTCCGGGAACGTGGCCCTCAAACCAAATGCATCTACATATCAATGAAAAAGAGATGCTAGCTGTTCAAAATGCCCTGACAGCCTTCAAGGACCTACTTCATCCAGGACAACTACTGATAAAGACGGACAACACCACGGTAATGTGGTATATAAACAAGCAGGGGGGCACTCATTCTTACCCTCTTTGCAGACTAGCCATGACTTTGTGGGACACAACATTGACTTACCAAGTACATCTGCAGGCACAATTCCTGCCAGGAAGGAAAAATACTCTGGCAGACGAACTAAGCAGAAACCTCATGGATCCCCATGAGTGGCAGCTGGATCCACAAGTCTTCAGCATGATAACAAGGAAATAGGGATGCCCGGACATAGATCTATTTGCCTCCCCTCACAACTACCAACTAAAGAGATTCTGCACAAGGATTTATCACAGACAAGCATGGAAAGTGGACGCCCTATCCTTCAGCTGGAAAAAACTATCAGTATATGCCTTCCCTCCACTGCCTCTCCTCCCCAAGGTACTCCTAAAGGTCAGACAGGAGAAGCCAAAGATTATACTCATTGCACCAGACTGGCCCTGCCAGCACTGGTACCCAATATTATGGAGCTCGTCTCAATGCCCAGCTTGGACCTTACCTCAAGTACCGCATCTATTGTCCCAGCAAAACAATCGGATCCTGCACAGCCAACCCAGGACTTTAAACCTGGCAGCATGGCGGATAATGTAATCATACAAAACACACCTCTCAGAAAATCTGTGATGGATGTCATTTTGGAAGCCAGAAGGCCTAGTACTAGAAAATCATATGCTGGAAAATGGAAGAGATTCTGTGCTTGGAACCAGGCACAAGGAACAGATACAGCTGTGCCAAATATTCCTAAGATTTTACAATACTTAACTGAGATGCTGGACAAAGGCCTATCTTTCTCATCTATTAAAATTCATGCCTCTGCCATTTCGGCTCATTACAAGGCAGAGCCACCAATATTTTCTCATCCCTTATTAAAACAGTACCTCAGAGGAGCCAAAAATTTAAGGCCTCCAAGGAGATCACCATTGCCTGCATGGGACCTCAACTATGTCTTGGAAAAACTCACCATGCCTCCTTTTGAGCCAGCTGCTACTGCTGATATAAAGTTTTTTTCTTAGAAAACAGCTCTGTTCCTAGCAATAACGTCTGCAAGATGAGTTTCAGAGCTACAGGCACTCATGGCTGTGGAACCTTTTATCCTTTTTTATCCAGACAGGGTCTCCCTGAGGACAAACCCAACATTTATGCCTCAAGTGGTGTCCAGAGTGGCTCTTAACCAAACCATTCATCTGCCAAATTTTTATCCAAATCCATAGAACAAGAGGGAATGAATTCTGCATTCTTTGGATGTACACAGACAGCTTAGATTCTACGTGGACAGAACCAAAGTTTTCAGAAAGACAGAGCAATTACTAGTGGCTTATGCTGCAGGATCACAAGGAAAGGTTATCTCAAAGCAGACTATTTCAAAGTGGATAGGCCACTGCATTCGTTTCTGCTACTTATACCATGGCAAGCCAGTGCCTAAGGACATTAGGCCGGATTCCACCAGAGCTGCAGCCACTTCAGCAGCCTTTCTCAGGGGAGTACCAACTAAGGATATTTTAGAGGCAGCTACTTGGAGTTCAGTGCACGCCTTTACAAATCGCTATCATCTGCCACTCTACTCTAAATCCAGGGCAGGCTTTGCCACTGCAGTTCTGCAGGGTCTCATAGCCACTCCTAATACTGTTTAGCTCCAGCCTCCCAACCATAGCTTTGGGAATCTACCCAAATGTAATGACTGCAACAGTGAAACACTAAGAACATAGTACAGTTGTGTACACTTACCATAAATGTAGATGTTCGTGTGTATTCACTGTTGCAGTCCAGGTTACCCACCCGCCATCCCCCCTTTTCTTCTGAACCTATCTTTCCTTTTCTTGATTTATACAACCTATGTGGTGTATTTGCTTGTGGATGAAGGTAAAGTTTATATTGCTGCATGTAATTTTATATATACATATAAATTTTGGCTACCCTTTTAGGGGGCACCTGACATCTGGGGCAAGAAAAACTAAAGAAAATGGCGTTGGCTGCTTCTTTTATACCCCTGACGACCTGACATCAGGGAAGGGGTGACGACAGCTGATGCAAGACCCAAGACTTTGGAATTCAGGCCGACTGAGGACAACCTGCCAGCAGGATTACCCAAATGTAATGGCTGCAACAGTGAATACACTCGAACATCTACATTTATGGTAAGTGTACACAACTGTACTTTCTCCACTCTATCGGACAAAGCCACTGTGGAGGCTGTGGTTGAATAAAAACCCCAATGGGCCTGATAGGTCCTGATTCAAGCTGTTTAAGAGGCAACCTAGTATATTGTCAGGCCACGTTGAAGCCATGTTTTTGGCTTTAGAGTGGTGGAGGGTATTTCTTGGGGAAGAACGAGGGATGATGATTGATTTAAGCTGAATACATCAGCCAGCAGATTTGCTATATCTTCTTTTTGAGAATAGGTGATACAGTCCATAACTAATTCCTCATATTGTTGGGTGTTGCTCTTAAGATTGCAAACATAGCTGAAAAATGCCTTATGGTGTCTACAGTGGTGAGGAAATCATTCTGTGCTGTGCAATAAACAAAGGTAGGGCATCCAAGTCCAAGGAAGTCATTGTTCCACTGTATTCGGCATTTATCAGACCTATCATTGAGTACAGTGCTCCCTTTGGTATGCAGGCATATCCAGCAACTGGAACGTCCACAGAGATTCCTCATTAAAAGAATACAGGGTGCAAGTAAATGTCTTATGCAGACCACATCAAGGCCCTATCCCTGTATTCTGTCTCCTACAGAATTTTGAGGGGCTCTCTATACCTGGCCTACAGGGCATTGTCAGACCCCACTCTGATGGACCTCCTGCATATACACAAAACAAACAGCACCAGAATTATCTGGTCTAAAGACTTAAACCTTGCCTGTGATATAAATTGGACCTGCTGGAGAACGAGGCACATATCCCAAAGGCTACCTTGTTTATGGAACAGGCTCCGCATCCTTGTGAAGCAGAGTCCTTCCCTAACCCAATTCAAGTGCAGCTTGGGCAGTTGGATGGGAAACCAGAAATTCATCCTTGGTTTGGCATCTTTGTCTCTAATAGACACAGGTAACCTGCAAATGGTTCAACTCCCAGGCTCATGTTTACACTTAACAAGGGTATCAGAACTAGTTAGAGGTTTGGGATGCATGTCTAGGCTTAAAAAGGCCCTTGTGGTCATTAGCCTGGTAAACACCTATGAACCTATGGTTATGCTTTGGAGGCTATTTTTGCCTCACAGTCGGCTTTCAGAGTCATGACTAGTTCCCTGGTTCGCATGTTTAGATGAATGAGGGAGTTTTTGTTCTGTTGTGCATATTCCCTCTCACTTCTTAACAGGATTTTCTTTCTTTTGTTGTACAACTTATGAATACCAGGGGTCTCCAGTGTGGCTTGTTTTTGTGGTTTGACCTGGGCATATATCGGTGTGGTACTGCCATTTCTGTGCATGGTCATACAGCACTTTTGTATTTGCCTGTGCATAGGCTTCTGTGTTTTCTGGGTTTGGGGGGGGTGCTTGGAAACTAGCTATGCTGTCACTTAATAGGTAGTAGTTTGCCATAGAAAAGTTCTTCAAGTTTTTAGAGTTAGATGGGAGTCTAGTTTTGCCTTTATTTCAAGGGAGACCACTTTGTGATCTGATCTTATCAGTGAAGACATCACACTTGGGAGGGAGATACAGCACTAACACATATTTGTGAGTACCAGATCTAGGATATTTGTACTCCTAGGGTGGGGTGACTAGGTACTCTAGAGCATTTGAGTTTACAGAGTCCAGAAATCTTTGGGCTTGCATGTTCATGGCTGTGTATGCTACCAGTTAATGGAGGGGTAGTTAAAATCACCCATGAAAATGGTATTGGGCTGGATGGTGAGTGATCGTATGAATTTCAGTTATGATGTATGGGGAACCTTTAGCTATCAAGAATACGGTAATGGATTTTCCTGTAGTTCGTTGGATATGGAGTAGATCAAGCATGTCATATTGTTTGACCAGTCTTAGTGTGCTTATCCTCTATGTAGATAGATACACCTCCACCTTTTGTTCTTTCTGGTTCAGTGGCTGGTCGGAATGCATGAAAGGTGTTATGCCATGCACAGTCAAAGTTGAGTTCTTTCCATGACTTTGAGCCATATTTCAGTAACTGCACAGGCATCAGCAATCTCCAGGGTAAGGAGCACTTCTAGGGAGTGGAGTTTCTTGTTGAGACTCCTAGTATTGAGCAGTAAAATCTTGAGCTTGTCCTGAGTAGCTTATACTATGTTGGAAGGTTTGTCTGATTGGCAATGCCTAAAAAGGCAATATAGGGGTGGATAATGTTTTGGCCAATATCTGAAATCCTGGTGGTGACAGGTGAAGACCATCCCTGGCAAAGTGTCGTGGCCTGTCACCAATGTTGTTACAGGCTGACGAGTTTTGTACCCCTTTGGAATGACATCAGTAGCTAAGCCAGTTGTTAAAGTCAGTCATTTTCTGTTGATATTGTGGAGATGGTAGAATGCTGCTCAGTGTTAGGCTCGTACCTGCTGGTATTGTGGCATCATCCTTGGAGATGGTAGGATGCTGCTCAGTGCCAGGCTCGTACCTGCTGGTATTGTGGCATCATCCTTGGAGATGGTATGATGCTGCTCAGTGTTAGGCTTGTACCTGCTGGTATTGTGGCATCATCCTTGGAGATGGTAGGAACTGCTCAGTGCCAGGCTTGTACCTGCTGGTATTGTGGCATCATCCTTGGAGATGGTAGAATGCTGCTCAGTGTTAGGCTCATACCTGCTGGTATTGTGGCATCATCCTTGGAGATGGTATGATGCTGCTCAGTGTTAGGCTCGTACCTGCTGGTATTGTGACATCATCCTCGGAGATGGTAGGAACTGCTCAGTGCCAGGCTTGTACCTGCTGGTATTGTGGCATCATCCTTGGAGATGGTAGAATGCTGCTCAGTGTTAGGCTCATACCTGCTGGTATTGTGGCATCATCCTTGGAGATGGTATGATGCTGCTCAGTGCCAGGCTCGTACCTGCTGGTATTGTGGCATCATCCTTGGAGATGGTAGGATGCTGCTCAGTGTTAGGCTCATACCTGCTGGTATTGTGGCATCATCCTTGGAGATGGTATGATGCTGCTCAGTGTTAGGCTCATACCTGCTGGTATTGTGTCATCATCCTTGGAGATGGTAGGATGCTGCTCAGTGCCAGGCTCGTACCTGCTGGTATTGTGGCATCATCCTTGGAGATGGTAGGATGCTGCTCAGTGCCAGGCTCATACCTGCTGGTATTGTGGCATCATCCTTGGAGATGGTATGATGCTGCTCAGTGTTAGGCTCGTACCTGCTGGTATTGTGGCATCATCCTTGGAGATGGTATGATGCTGCTCAGTGTTAGGCTCGTACCTGCTGGTATTGTGACATCATCCTCGGAGATGGTAGAATGCTGCTCAGTGCCAGGCTCGTACCTGCTGGTATTGTGGCATCACCCTTGGAGATGGTTAGGATGCTGTTCAGTGCCAGGCCCATACCTGCTAGTATTGTGTCATCATCCTTGGAGATGGTAGGATGCTGCTCAGTGCCAGGCTCGTACCTGCTGGTATTGTGTCATCATCCTTGGAGATGGTATGATGCTGCTCAGTGTTAGGCTCATACCTGCTGGTATTGTGGCATCATTCTTGGAGATGGTAGGATGCTGCTCAGTGCCAGGCTCGTACCTGCTGGTATTGTGACATCATCCTTGGAGATGGTAGGATGCTGCTTAGTGCCAGGCTCATACCTGCTGGTATTGTGACATCATCCTTGGAGCTGGTAGGATGCTGCTCAGTGCTAGGCTCGTACCTCCTGGTATTGTGACATCATCCTTGGAGACGGTAGAATGCTGCTCAGTGCTAGGCTCGTACCTGCTGGTATTGTGGCATTATCCTTAGAGATGGTAGGAACTGCTCAGTGCCAGGCTTGTACCTGCTGGTATTGTTACATCATCCTTGAAGATGGTAGGATGCTGCTCAGTGCTAGACTTATACCTGCTGGTATTGTGGCATCATCCTTGGAGATGGTAGGATGCTGCTCAGTGCCAGGCTCTTAACTGCTAGTATTGTGGCATCATCCTTCGAGATGGTAGGATGCTGCTCAGTGCCAGGCTCGTACCTGCTGATATTGCGGCATCATCCTTGGAGAGATGGTAGGATGCTGCTCAGTACCAGGCTCGTACCTGCTGGAATTGCGGCATCATCCTTGGAGAGATGGTAGGATGCTGCTCAGTGCCAGGCTTGTACCAGCTGGTACTGTGGCATCATCCTTGGAGATGGTAGGATGGTGCTAAGTGCTAGGCTTGTACCTGCTGGTATTGTGGCATCATCCTTGAGATGGTACGATGCTGTTCAATGCCAGGCTCGTACCTGCGGGTATTGTGGCATCATCCTTGGAGATGGTAGGATGCTGCTGAGTGCCAGGCTCGTACCTGCTGGTATTGCGGCATCATCCTTGGAAATGGTAGAATGCTGCTCAGTGCCAGGCTCGTACCTGCTGGTGTTGTGGCATCATCCTCGGAGATGGTAGAATGCTGCTCAGTGCCAGGCTCGTACCTGCTGGTATTGTGGCATCACCCTTGGAGATGGTTAGAATGCTGTTCAATGCCAGGCTCATACCTGCTAGTATTGTGACATCATCCTTGGAGATGGTAGGATGTTGCTCAGTGCCAGGTGCGTACCTGCTGGTATTGTGGCATCATTCTTGAGATGGTAGGATGCTGCTCAGTGCCGGGCTCATACCAGCTGTTACTGTGGCGTCATCCTTGGAGAGATGGTAGGATGGTGCTAAGTGCTAGGCTTGTACCTGCTGATATTGTGGCATCTTACTTGGAGATGGTAGGATGCTGCTCAATGCCAGGCTTGTACCTGCTGGTATTGTGTCATCAGCCTTGGAAATGGTATAATGCTGCTTAGTGCCAGGCTCATACCTGCTGGCATTGTGGCATCATCGTTGGAGAT
Organism: Protopterus annectens; assembly: GCF_019279795.1. NCBI lineage: Eukaryota > Metazoa > Chordata > Ceratodontiformes > Protopteridae > Protopterus > Protopterus annectens. Next base: position 1,372,144,813 of record NC_056746.1, read on the forward strand.
GATAGGATGTTGCTCAGTGCCAGGCTCATACCTGCTGGTATTGTGTCACCATCCTTGGAAATGGTAGGCTGCTGCTCAGTGCTAGGCTCATACCTGCTTGTGACACACATTCTGAGAGCTCAATGATGTCTCTTCATGTTGTCCAAGGAGGCATGTCTCAGGTCATTCACGCACACATGGACTGTGATAGAGTCATACTGGTACTTGGGGGTAAGTGACCTGAGTGGTTGCGTGATCTGGTTGATCCTGACCCCTAACAGGCAACTAACTGTAACCTTCTCCTTATCCAGCCTGATAACAGGGACAGTGTGTCTCACAGTGGAGTCTCCTGTGACTTAAATATTACATTGTAGGGTGTTTCACCTTATGGGCTTTGTAATTGAGACACAGTATGATGTGGCATTATGTGTTGTAATGGGAATTGTTTGTGTGCATGCAGAGTTTCTTTTTTGCTCAATTCCTTTTTATTAAAATGTTTAAAACATATAAATTATAACATTTAAACTTAAAAAGATTTATAACAATTAAAATTAAATTCATTTCAACCAAACTCCTACACTAACTGTTTACAAAGGTGTCTACCAAACAATAAAAGTTATTAATAATTTCATCTGCTGACATGCTATTTAAATATTATCATCCATTTTTTCTAACAAATCTTTAAATGTCAACCATATATTGTAATATGAAATAATTCTGTCTGTTGTTGTCTTGATTTTAGCTAATGACATACACTTTTAGCAATGTTCTTAAATTCTTTCACAGTAGGGGGCAGACTCATTTTTCCAGTTACTAGTGATCACTTGTCTTGCTGTAAACATTGCTTGAGAAGAGGATATTTTATTTTGGCAGCAAAAGTAGGGATTGGTGCATTAAATAGCACTAAAGATTTGGTTAGAAGAAATTTATCATTAAAAACATGCGGAGTTTCTGAGGACGGCACCTGATAGGACTTTGAGGTTTGGGTAAATCACACGTGAGTCGTTGTGTCTGGTCTTTTGTGGGTGCAGTAATTGGGGGGGTGCGTGCGTGTGTCACTGACCACCTGTTTCTTGTTTTTTGTATCTGTATGTGAGAGTCTGGTCACCAGTGTCAATGTGTAACTACATCTCTCACATACTGTATTTGTCTGTCCAAGAATTATGTGGTTGTCAGTGTACATAAGGCAATTGCTACATTGCCTCAGGACATCCATGTCCAGCAAGCTGGATGCAGAGATAGCAGAAAAGTGACTGTCCATGGTTGCAGGTCCTGTTTTGTACTTTACAAGGGATAGGAGTGGAGGGTGTTTGCAACTGGACAAAGGATGGGTGCTTACTTTGGTGTTATCTACAACTGAATTGCATTTGTGCTGTTCACCACGCAAAATAGCTGCCCCATGAGTAGTGAAGGACAGAGGTAAAGTTCTGAGATAGTTTTTAAAAGGAGAGCTCAACTTCTGGTGATTCCATGTATACAAGTGTGACGATAGGCAGTACTACCAGCACAGCTAGCTGGAATTCTGTAAGTAATTATATGTCATTTGTGAATATCAAATTGATTTATACAAGATGCTTGTGTTACAAATGTGTTAGAAATGTATGTCATGTGTATCAAACTGATGTGTATAGATATTTGTGTTGACAATGTATTTGTAAAGTGTTTGTGTTTTAAAATGTATCAAAAGTGTGCCCTACTGAAGAGAACAGAAATTTACATGCACTATTATAACTGTTTAAATGTATATGTTTTAACAGAGGAAACTGGAAGACAGGAGGTTAACCTCAGTCTGGCAAACTTTAAAATATATCTGAACTTAAATCACTTTATGGGCTAGGCCATAAAGAAGCTATCTCACAGGTTTCAATGCAGCCAGATACACAAAGCTGTGCTAGGAAGCTTTCTGCATTGTCTTTGGGGTGAACTAATTCATGCCTCCACGCTTCCAGAGTAGCATATTATTTTATGACTTCTAGCACCTGCCACAGGTCTGAGCAAAAGCCCTTGTGTGAGGATTTTGTACAGGTAGGTGCCAAATCCTGCCAGCTTCCAACAGTGGGGGTTTGCATGGGAACTAGAAGTCAGATGACCAGAAGTAATGTCACTCTGCAAGCTATCCCAGAAGTAATATTTTAGATGTTATTTTCAGAAGTCTCTTAGTGAGGCAGAGCATTCTGTTTGGGGCCTGACTAGAGAGACTGCTCACATATTTCATCCTGCCTTGCCCAAGTAAGTTATTAGGGAATAGTATAATTCTCTTAGATTCAGTCAGGAATATAGTGAAGCTTAGTTTATATACTGTTTTTCTGTATTTGTATGAGTCTGTCCTTCAGTGTTATTTTAAATATTTCCTGTGATTTTGAACTCTGATGTCTCTGTGAGTGGATATTTAGTATTGTCTTGTTCTTGTTTGCATTAATTCTTTTTAAATATATTTAAACCATTCATTGTGGCTGATCATTGTAGAGATGTTTAAGTTTTTACTAGTATTTGCATATTTATTTAGTGACATTGTATGGCCACTCCTAATAGCCTTGCTCTTGGTCAAACTAATTTGTATTAGTATTAATATTACATAGTAAATTTTGACACCCTTTAAGGGTCTTAAAGTAGCTGACAAGGGGTTCTGGTTGCATTGAAAACTACCTTATATTCTGGGCAAAAGGGGGCATAGCTAGTAAACCTGTGCCAGCCTTTCCCAGGTGTGTGTGTGTGCGCGCGCTCACATATCAGATCTCCAAGAGTGTGTGTTAGCTACATGGGCAGGGACAGGAAGCACTGGTTGGACAGAGTGTGTTGGAGGACTTGGCTTGGAACACTGGCTAAGGACTCTGTAGCTGTGCCAGTGGGGAGTCTTATTGGGGATCTGGAGAAAGAAAGAGGAACCACCCCCCAGACTGACTGTGTTCCCGGTGTGCTCTTAAGAGAAATTGTGCTTGATTTGTACGTAATGTAGAGAGTTCCGTCTGGAGATACTGTGTGTGTGTGTGTGCCTCTTATCCTACCAGTGAATGTTCCCCACAGGTGCTAGTGGTGAGGATTGGGTTCCTTGTGTACTTGCCCAGAGATAGAGCATCACACAAGGTACCACTAACCGCCTCTGCAAGAAGAGCAGCGTTGAGCAAAGACGAGGGTTATATACAGTCAGAAAAAGCAAGATTTACACCAACTATGATTTAAAGGTCATTCAGGTAAGCACACAATGAGCTTTTCGCCAATTCCCAGCTCAGATAAGTGAAATCAGCCCTTTCCCACCACAAGAGTGTAGCCTTTGACCTCCTTAATGTAAAACAACTGGTTTTGGAGCCCAAGTGTTAAGGAATCACAAACAGATGCGTACTGCTAGCTAAAAATCACTGGATACAATTTATTTAAATGCAGAACAGCAGCCCTTACAACACTTAGAAAATGCAACTTTTAAGAAGTGCAGAAAATGATAAATAGCACAGTCATTTTTCATAGTATAATGAAAACAATTTATGCAATTGCAACATAACATTTAATTTCATTTGTGTTGCCAAGGATGGCTTCAGATGTTTGCAAAGTCTGTCAAGGTCTCTTTGTTGTCGTCAAACGATGATCAGCTCTTCATAAATTAATTTTGTTTATTCTTTAGCAGAAGTGCTCTCACCACAAATTGGCTTTAATGCCACACTAAATTCCAGGGTCAGTGATAAATAGCTTTAAGGAACCAAAGGAATGCAGTGCTGCTGCACCTTTTCATGGTAACGTCAACACCGTCATATTTTCAGTATTCCTGTGTAGTAACACGTTAAACTATTGAGCATCCTGCTTTTGTTACAAAACTTGGACAGCAATAGTCTGTTATGTTTAAGACTTATTTATATTCGCCTAACTTGCTTTATTTTGTCTAGGTTTTAGATTCAGCATTTGACTAGCGCTGGAGAATTTTAGTTTATGAAAAGTATATGTAGGTCTTGTTTAACATTTTCAAAGAAGAACTGGGGTTACTGCAAGAAAGTCTTATTTAGTTCATAGCTGTTTAAG